>NC_137497.1:40709505-41249505 GCF_041902795.1 Electrophorus electricus | reverse complement strand
GTGTCTGTGTGTGTGCGTGCGAGCGCACTCATGTGCGTGCATGCATGCGTGTGTAGAGTTAATGCAGGTGAGTCATTTGGCCTTTTTACAGTAATGATCTTGAGCAATGGGAGGAAGTGTATGTGTGTGTGTGTGTGTGTGTGTGTGTGTGTGTGTGTGTGTGTGGGTGGGTAGGTAATTCAGGTAGGTCATTTGGCTTATTTGAAGTGCCTAGCTTAAGTGATTATTGTTTCAGACATCTCCTGGAATGTGATTTCCCATGATTTAAAAATATGTCATGTACATGCATTGGATAACAAACAGACTCTTTCACAAATGGTAATTGGTGTTGCTCTGACTAGCGTAAAAAGAAAGGTAGTTTTTCAGCTCACAGCTCACCATATAATTAACACTCAACATTTAATGCCATTATAACAGCTGATTTGGTGCAATACTGCAAACTCTTACCATGCTGTTCTTCTGATTTTGTAAACACGAAAATACTTCCGTTTTGTTTACTTTGCAGGTTCTGTTAATAAGATAAGTGTATTCACTGCATTACAGTCCTTTCTTCTATCACTCTCCCGACATTTCATCATGGTCAGGACTCTTCAAATGCCAACCTATACTGTAAGTGAACCAGGTGATCAGGAGTTCAGTGGAACGTTAATGAGGATTCTATTGATTATAGAGATGAATGGTCCTGCTACAAATCACTGAGAGATCGCACACACAGAAAAGGCAGCCATTGTGTAGTGCAGCTCTCGCGGAACTCCTGACCATAAGTGTTTATTAAAAGCATTTTTTTTCTTCTTCTTCCAGTGAGGAAGCTTTGATGGATCGAGTTTCTGTTCTCAGAGACCCACCCCCCCACTTTATCTACAGCTATCGGCAAGCTAATGCAACACTTGCCTGTCAAGACCCAGCCATCAGACCTTTGCCAGATTAGGAACTAATGTGCTTTTTCTAGCTCCCTCTTTCACTCTCTCTCTCTCTCTCTCTCTCTCTCTCTCTCGATCTCACTCTTTCTCTCTCACCTACACACATACACTTTAAACTGCACTAACAGCTAATAAAGAAGCGGAGTTGTGAGGTAGCAGGGATGTTATTGACTCCAGAGCAGAGTCTCTTTTCACTTAAAACACTGATGCAGGAGGAGAGTTCATCAGCATATCAACATCACAGTCATGCCAAATCTGGACCAATCAGATAATAGAAACAAAAAAAGGCTTCAGTTTTCATATTAAACATTGTTATGTTTCGTTTTCAATGGAATAGATTTACTTAAAACTAGAACTAAAATTATTATCTTAATGAACCATATTTAGTGGTTTTTTTTAGATGAAACCCAACAGCATTGATAATTAATTCAATTGCTCAAAACTCTGATGTTTTGTATGTTTACCAGTTGACTTCCTACCCTTTGAGGTTGTCGTCAAAATGATTTAAAATGGTGTGCAGCCGTTTGAACAGTGTGTAATCCTTGATAATAAGCTAAAGTGTAGACCTAATGAGCCTCCATATATATTTTTGAAATATCATGTTTCTAATACGAGCTATTCCATTTTCCACTATTCTAACAGCAAACAATTGAAAAGGTTTGTCTTGATCATTGTGCGTCACAGACATTGCACAGCTTTGACCGACAAGCTCCTTTATATAATTGGACAAAGTGAGTACATTTAATTCAGCCAAAGATTTTTAAAAAACAGCCTAATAGATGCCACAGTGGACGCATGTACGTGACTTAACTCCAAGGACTGGGATTTTTCTGAGGGAAACTTTCTACATCTAGGAATGGCATCACCAATGAACAGGCGGAAAACTCTCCTACCTCATATCTGACAGTCAGTAACAGAGTCAAACGCTCCACACCAGAGCCTCGTTTCCAAGGCAAACACTTGCTAATTAAACACTGATGTGGGTCTTGACATTAAAACTGTACTGCCCCATCTCTAGATTCCATAAAAGCCCATTTGTGGCAGGAGTGCTGTAGAACAGCCCACCTGTCTTACATGCCAAAGGGTGTTTCACTTCCCTAGAGAAATATTTTATGGGCCAGTGTTGAATTTTAATTAACATCTTTGGTGCCTTTACATGGTAACTACATGAATGCAGGAGTGATTTCTAAGCAGTTTCATAGTGTGCCTTACTGTAAAACAGGGTATGGAAATTACAGGCAGGCCATTCACAGAACCAATAAATCATCTTACAATTTATCAGTAGTGATATCAGACCTCATAATTCATGCTCATATTTGAAGCAGGCATGCTGTGTCTAAACAGTGCAGTTAAGATGTGATGAAGTACACAAATGCATAAGTAAAATTAGAATTACCTTAATCTAATATTACTCATTTAAAGATGGAAGCCCTTCATCCAATAATTCATTAGTCCTAGGCTAAGATATACATTCTACAGTATACCTATATACAATAGACCTGTTGAATCTGAGCGCGAATTATATATGGCCTATGGCACAAAAATCCGAGTCATTTTTGTGTAAAAACAAATCTGAAAATGACAAAGTGTTGGATAAATAAAAAATAGAACCCATTTCTTTTCATCGTGGTGGAATGTTTCTAAAGGTGTAAATAATCAAGTTATCTATAATGCATTTACATTTACGGTATTTGGCAGACGCTCTTATTCAGAGCGACTTACAGATGTCCTTTGTCATTTGCTCATAGAGTGAATTATAATAAAACTGGTACCGATAATAATAAAAATGGTACTGAAAAGTAGAGCGTTGTAGTCGTGCTCTCCACCTCTGTGTCTAAGCGCAGCTGTATAGGAACAAAGGGGACCATCGGTAGCGCCAGCTGACAGCTGTAGCGTGCCTGCGGTGTTAGTCACTGCAGCGCGAATAGCTCGCCGTGTTGTTTTTACCTACACAATCTCTTCTAAACAGTGAACCGCAGTTCGGGAAACGTGGCTCTGGGCGTAATCAATACGCAGCAATTGATCTTTATAAAACACTTTGGGAAGAATAACGTGAAAACACTCGGTCACAATCGGCAGCGAGGGCGTTAATTGCAGGGCGAGTTTTTGTACGGTGGAAAGCGGCGGAGCATTGCCGTGACAGACGGGAGGAGCGGGGGTAGCTGAATCCCATCTCAGATGTGGGGGATATCGATTTGTGCCAGCGCCTCTTAAGCCCTCAGCACCACCGGGTCAATACGGATTTGATTTACACAAGTTTAAAAAAGAGCGAATCGGAATCCAGCTATATTTCGAAACGGGAAAGCTCGCCGAGTCAGCGAAGCACTAATTAAAATGACAGGTTGCGTGGAGATGGCTATCGACTGAAGAGCCGTGGGCAATGTTTAGTTAGCTCGAATCCCCGATCCTTTCCATGGTGTAGGGGAAACATTAGTCTGGAAGATCCTTGTAGGACCCAAAACATTGCCTGTAATCACATTTCTCAGGTGCGGGCGACAAGTGATGTTTCAGTTAGAAGGAATAGCACTGCCTTTCATGAAGCTACAAGCCCAATCTGTATCCTGAAAACGACCCGAAGCTTCTCCGAAAAAACAAAAAAACGTAGAGGCTGGGGGGAAGAAACAGTTAATCATTGTCTCGGAGTGACAGAGTGGTTTTATGTACTATGATTACTGGAAAACTTCCCCAGGCACAAGACTCCATCAACATGATCATTCACTCCAAATAGAAAAAAAGGAGTTTTTTGGACTAGCTGTTTAGCGCAGGCTATTTGTTTGTTCCGTCTGGAATCGCTTTATCCAGTAAAGAGTAGAATTGGTCTTGTATTTGCGGAGCATTAAGCCTCCAGCATACTTTTTAAAATTGCTAACAAGCATTTCTTTATTCTGAATTCACGTTTTCAAAACTTGTAAATACTATTCTCTCCACACACATGCAGGTGCCCAAAATGTTCAAAATGCGCTACCCTTCCCTACAACCACCAAAAACGCCGCAGACGTGTAAACAACCCAACTATAAACATGCCTAAACAACTACACCGCAAGCATGTACAATATATATCTATATATATATATATATATATATATATATATATATATATATATATATATATATATATATATATATATATATATATTGAAACACCAGTCCTAGTTTTGTCTAACATCAAAATGAAGTCATATCTAAAAATCACTAGCAACCATCACCATTTCATTGGACTACTACTTTATGTTTACGATGTTAATAGTAATATGTTAGTAGTAAATAATCATTTGCATAATAGTTTAGTGTTTAGTGTTGTAAATGTTTTAGTTGATCATGTTGAAAGGTTGCTTTTGTCAAAAAACCTATTACAAAACTGAAAAAAAAAACACCACAGGTAAATTAAATGTTTATGTCTTTTATCATTTGGACAGGATCGTCAACTTTCCAAATCCATGAGTAAACACATTCCTCTGTAGGATTAAAGAATGGCTAGTATTGACGAAGGAAAAGACATTATCCATGGATGGGCTGCAGACCGTTCTGTGACAGCCCTGGACTGGACAATTATCCCTCACAATCACAAAGGTTTGCATGTGTGGTCGCAACTACCCACTTTCCTACTCAGGCGCCATCCAGGCACAGAATCCTTCGTCAGGTGTTTTGTGTTGTACGGCCTGACTCGGAATTTGTGTATCAACAATCCAGCATATGAGACTGCTCACAGATGCTGCTTCTTTGCTGTCCTGGAACACTGTGTCCGTCGCTATTCTGGCCATATTGAAGCCAGCTTCTTGCACAGGAGGATGAGGCTGGCCTCTAGTTCCACGACTCGCTGAAAGAACTCGCTGAAAGCATAGAGCAGATGTTTATGAGAACAATATGGCTGTATCCTTTGTCCTATGAGAGCTGTTTCCTGCTCCGTCCTACATTTTGTGCACACCAACACTGACAGAAGCAGACGTCTTACCTGGGCACTGGTGCTTGTGTTCCTTGTTTTGAGTCTTTCAACAGGAACAATGTTGCAGTGCCTCATTCTGGCTTGATGCTTTGCCAGGAACCAATGTATTGTTGTGAAGTCACAATTTTGGGCATTTTCATGTTACATTTTGGAGTGTAATAATTTTCAAATGTAACTCTAGAACTAGAACTAGAAATGCAGTTTTGCTGGAAGTTGAGACTGAATGGATAACAAATGCAAGATTTTGGAAACTAGCTTCCCTGAATGAATTTTGTGTTTTGTGCAAGGAAAGTATTATTTATGGTTTGGTCCACTTAGAGTGCTGTTGTGCCAAGTATGTGAAGAGTTCTGAAAAAGCAAACTCAGAACTGAAAAGTGCTTGGAAGCGACTATAAAGCCTGTCAGGTCAGTCTCATCTCTGAAAATGTTCAAGTATAAAACGCATTAATGATGGCTGCATACTATGGCACGATAGAACGTAGTTCTGAAATTGTACATTAACCGTAAAAACAATTCCCCTGTAGCTTCATTAAAGATCAACAGCCCAAGGATTAAGAAATGGTCAGCGAACTGGTGCACAGAGCCGAACTAACTCCTGAGGAGGAAAAAAATAGCACAGAGGTGCTTGTGTTCACGGCATTCAGGAAAAAATGCTGGCTAGGTCTCTGGCTTGAGCTGGAAGTGCTGGCCACGCTGCCTTGAACTAACTGAACCAAATTACATTTCGCATTATTTTGACATTGATATGTTTGATATGTTTGAAAGCTTACCAGCTTTACCACATTCAAACATGCTAATGTAAACCAACCTTGTCGGTATGAGAGAAATCTGGCTAGGCATGAAATTTAAGTCAAATGTTGAAGAAACCTTGTGCTACTGTCATAGAAGAGAAGTTTATTGTCAGTTTTATCTACACAGCTTAGAGTCTACCGTGGTTTTACGCCATACTCCTGATGGGCCATAATACACCAGTGTTCAGGGTTTTCCTTGCTGTAGCACCGGAGATGTCCCATTATCCAATTACTTCAGGAGCCGGATTAGAGAGAAGGAGAGTCACGTTTTTTTACAGGTTTCTTGCAGCTCTAGTTGAAAATGTCGGCATTTACAAGATGAAGTACAACGAGATCATCATTATTGCAGACACTTGAGCAGGCGAACACCGCGGTGGGCCCTTCTGGCTGAGCTGCATTTGCGATGAGAACTGTGCCGCGCTAATGTATTAATGTATTCACAGAGCATTTAGCTTATGGCTCATTAACAATACTGTCACATTCAGATCCAGGTCTCGGCAGGTTACGCCCCCTACCTTATCAGGCTTCTTGCGGCATATGAATGAGGACTCATATCCTTATACCGTATAAACATTTAAAGGGAAATCCTGGCCAGACCACCATGCTGATGGGTCAGCTAACATGGTTTCCTGAATATCCACATACCAGATAACCCCATTTGAAACTTTGAAATGAACTGGCCTTCTCGGTATGACCCAGTGTTTCAGGTAGCATTCTATGTTCTCTTCGCAGAAATCCTAGAAGCTGTAAATTTATCTAAATGTATATCCCAACAGAGGATGCAGCCTCAAGGTTATTTACAGCTTTCTAACAGCCATCACCAGACGGTTAATGTCAGGAGTGAATGTGTACCTTGTCAGCCAGTGACATAGAAAGTCCACTAAATCCAGAAGCAGCCTCGGAAGCCAAGACAGATGATCTGAACCTCACGGATACTGTCACGACCTGAGATTAAAGCTTTTTATGCTTCTCTCTGTGCATGCCAGGAACTGGAGTACATGCAGAATTGCATGATCCCTCGGGCAAAAAGTAGCACATAAAGACCCAGCAGGCAATTCAATACAAGCAACCCAATCAAGACATGTACATGTCATCAGTTTATATATATATATATATATATATATAAAAGATATCACTGCAAATGTCCAAAGATAGGTAGACAAATGTAGTTGAGATGTTTTAGTCTATATACGACTGACATTTCTAAATCTTGTCATTTAGAGCATTTAAATGACAAGTGGTCAAAATAGCAAAGAAATGCTGCAGCGCCTTCTCCAGCTTGAGTGAAGCCGCTGCAGCATTAGTACTGTGATTAAAAACAAATATGACCATGGTTGTTTTTTTTTTTGGGGGGGGGGGGGTTGGCATTATTCAAAGTCTGAACATTTTTTTTTGCTATTTTGACCAGTTGTGGGACTGGGACCGAGGCTGTAGCTGGGACTTGGGCTGTAGCTTGAGCTGGGGCTGGAGCTGGGACTGTAGCTGGGTTTGGGGATGTAGCTGGGACTGGGTCTGGGACTGGGATTGTAGTTGGGCTGGGGCTGTAGCTGGGGCTGGGGCTGGGACTGTAGCTGGGTTTGGGGATGTAGCTGGGACTGGGTCTGGGACTGGGACTGTAGTTGGGCTGGGGCTGTAGCTGGGGCTGGGGCTGGGACTGTAGCTGGGTTTGGGGATGTAGCTGGGACTGGGTCTGGGACTGGGACTGTAGTTGGGCTGGGGCTGTAGCTGGTGCTAGGACTGGGACTGTAGCTGGGTTTGGTGCTGGAGCTGGATCATTGAGGTTTCCATCCTTAAAGAATTTCAACGAGCTGTTTATTAGGCATCCACAGATCAGCAGCTGTAATTACCAGTATGCACTGAGGAGAATGGCTGAGAAGAATGATGTCCTGGAAACAAACACACAACCAATGGCTAAACACAACCGAAGCTGCAGACGACCAAAACAATGCCCGTGCCCGTGGCTCCACTTTCAGGTTATAGAAAGTGATTGTGGCCAAGCCAATGAATTCTGCTCCCATGGGACCATTAAAGCCAGAAAGAGAAAAATAAACACTGAGGTTACAATGAAGGCAAAGTTGTGGACAGGCAACATTTTGCTTGTCATGTTTTTATATACTGGACTAAAAAGGTGTTGCAATTAATAAAGGGATGTGTTATTACACAGCAGGAGATATTATTGTTTATTCAATCCCATATTACAAGCCGCCACCCTCTCTAAGGAACTACAACAATAAACACATACTTCAGGGAAAAGAGGGAAATACTCTAATCTCTAAGGCAGCTCACTTTCTTCATACAAGAATGGCTGAACATAAAATTCAGTCACTGCAGTGGAGTGCTTGCAAAACTTGACAGATTCACCACATCTTAAGTGGGCAGGAACTCATGACATGCAAGACACTCTAGCAGAGACTTGGGTCTCTGTTATAACCAGAAACCCTTTTAGTGGATCCTGAAAATCCATTTTAGTGGGAGTTTGAGGTTGTGCTGTGTGTTGTCCAGCAGTACAAACCTTTCAGACTGAATCTTTTGAGAATTATCTTCAGGCTGTTGAAAAACCAGGGATGTGGTGTGTCCTGCCTGGTACCACCCACAACAATAGTGTGAGGAAGGGATGGCAAAACCTCTTTTTGCCATCACGTTAATAAATAAATAAATAAATAAACACACTTAAAGAAAATTAAAGTTGGATGGTTTCCAGAAGGCCTATAAATTTTAAGCTCTTAACTCCTGGAGGGATTGCTTATAATGAGCATTCTACAACAAATCTATAACAGAAACATGCATTGTAAATTGCAATTAAATTTACATTCAAAGTAGAGGTCCTGCATCTAACAAAACAAAAAAACTGGATCAAAGCCACCTGCATACAGCCTTCATTCGGTAGGGCTCAGACCTAATGAAAAACAGATCTCGCAATTTGTACAGTAGGTTTTGTGGAGGAAACATTGCAGATTGGGTTGAATGTCCTGAAAAGAAACCCCTAAAAACAGAAGAGATCATTGTTTTACACTTCTAAGCATATATTCTTAAAGAATGTTCTGAAAAGGATATGCTTGAATAATTCATACATGGAACAATTGCAAACCTGCTTAACATAAACATCTGTTTATGTTGTACATTAGAGGACATTTGAGACCTGGAACCCAAGATTTCTGTTAACAATTTACTTTATATGTTCAGTAATTGTATTTAATCCAAAACCCAATTCGGAGTTTACAGAATTCCTATGTAAAATGCCTAGTGTAACTCATAATTTGCTTATATCCCATAATCTCTAGTTATAAATGGTGTAATTTCTAGATAACATGAGCAGAGATGAAAACTCCTAACAAGAGGTGGATGACAGAAGTGGACGAGTTCAATTACCTCATTCACAAACCTACCAGACTCTTCAGATGGATTACAGTGGCTGATTCCATGAGTTGGATCCTTTTACTTTAACCACTGTAGCTGTTGCTAGGATTACTTTTCACTGGACCCTTGGTTTCTTCCGCCTCTTGCGCCGCTTGTGCACCTTCGCGTAGACTCAGTCACCCATCTTCGTCAGGCTGTCAGGTTTCACTGGTTCTTTGTGGGGTAAATTGATTTCCTTCACCTGGTGATACAGAGATTGGTGTATAGAAATTGGTTCTGTATTCTGGCCGAGTCTCCAATTGGTCCAACCGTTGGTGCAATTACTCAGATGTGCGTAAGGAATCAGCATTGGTCTTCCAGTGAACATTTCATGTGATGTTGGATGTGTGCTATGATTTCTTGATCACCACATACCCATCAGGACAAGGGGTAATGAGGCTACCCAGTTCAATCCAGTGTCTTGGCATGTTTCACCTGTTTGGATTTGATTTTCCCATTTGCTTTCTCCACCATTCCCACTGATTGTGAGTCGTACACACTGAAGAGCTTGTGTTTAATACTTAGTTGTTTTGTCAGACAGCTAATCACATTATTTACTAAATGGAAGTAAATAATAAATCTCTGGATAATCTCCCTTGCTAAGCACTGAGCAACTGTCTGTGCATCACTGTGGTTGGATGGAAAGGCTTCTATCCATCTAGTGAATCTGTTTACCACCATGAGGCAGTACCTTCTCCTCTTTTTTCTTTCCAGCATGCCAATAAAGTCCATGTAAATGTGTTTAAATGGGCCTGATAGGCTTGGAATATAGCCTATTTGGGGCTGAAATGCCTGGCACAAATTGTGCTTTTTGCAAATATTGCAGTTAGTGATAAAATTATCAATCATGGGTTATAAATCGGGTGAAAACCGGTCTTCCTCCATGATGATTCACCTCATTTCCCTCCTTTATGGTGGGTTACCCTGTGAGAGTGGGTTACCCTGTGAGAGTGGGTTACCCCGTGAGCCACTCTGCACAAAAAGGCAGTAGTTGGGCAGGCGCTAGCGCTTTCCCTGTCAAAGTACTTTGAAAAGATCTGATTGTTTGTCATAGCCCCCCCCCCCCCTTTGCAAACACATAGATCTTTCTTCAGGGATGGCTGCTTGCTGTAAAGCTATCAATCCCGGGATGGACAAGTCAGGGTAAGATGAAGGGGTTTGGTTTTCACTTCTTGAAATCATTTTTAAAAACTCTCCATGTTTTGCTGCCATTTTAGCTGCTTGATCTGCTGCATTATTGAAGTCAGTTCCAATTTTGTGAGCTGAACATTTCACTTTTGCTAGCTGCTCAGATTCATGAATGGCTGATAGTAGTTCTTGGATTTCATTTAAGTGGGTAACAGGCCTGTTGTCAGCAATAAGGAATCCTCTTAATGCCCATATGACAGCATAAGTGTGGCATACGTTATAGGCATAAGCTGAGTCACTGTAAAAGGTGCAAGAATGTGCCTTTGCCAGTTTGTAGGCAGCAGTGACTGCACTCACTTCTGCTGAAAAAAAAGCCAATTATCTCAAAATGTGTGTGTATGTGTGAGTGGGTGTGTTCACAGTGGGGAAGGTGATGGTCTATAGTGCACAGAATAAAATATGCTGGAAATATGACCTATCCCTATTGTATGCTGAATACCTTAGCTTACGTAGTATTACTACTTCAGAACCCTTGTCTTATGCACAAACTCATAAACATACATATAAATGTACACATATGTCACAAATATACTTATTATAAAACATTTGTGTTGCTTGTTCTTTTTTCCAAAGTGTAAATGCGTGCATGCACGCAGTACGCCTGCATAAGGAAACATACATTTGGCTGGTTGTAAAGATATAGCAATAATACACTGCCAGCTGTAATGATTTAACCATAATGATAAGTCACTCTGTCTGACGTGATTTATTACGTCTTCAATGGGCAGCTGCAGCCATTATTACTTCCTGTTCAATAAAATCTCCCCATTATCCAAAACGGTCACTTCATTTCTCAGTTTCAGAATATATTAGCAATGCACTAGTTCAAAAAAGGTGGAATTTGTAATATGATACCAGTTCTCAGGTGTGTCACCAAATCAAAAACCACCTGATCGCCATGCGGGGAAAAAAAAACCTCCTAGAAGCTTGTAAAAATGTATTGTTTTGTCGTGTGGTTTTCAGTCCTTATCTTATAGTAACTAGGCATGTATGTTGCATTCTGGTTTGGGGAAAATGGTTTCAAATGGTTTCAGCAAAAGCAATTTCACTGGAGCTTTTCACTGGAACACTCCAGCTTTGGAAGTAAAGGAAGATGGCACGCCGCCAGCTGGGCCCGGATATTGGGAAAGCAGCAATGTGACAGTGCAATCTGTTACAACGCTTCCAAAATTACACTTCCTGCTGAGATACAGTGATGCTGACGAGGAACCATACACAATGTGGCTCCAATTGAAATGGCTGACTTGGGTCTTCTCATTTCCCTTGCGCTGTTCGTTCGCTCAAGCAATTACGCTCTTAAAAGGTTTTTAAGAGTCTTGTGTTAGCCTCAAGCCAGTGCCACAAAAAGTCTTCTGAGAATTAAACAAGCCCATTTTGAAGCCGTGTGAGAGGCTGAGAGAGTGAGATTCCTGATGTTTCTGTGCATTAAGATCTAATACTGAAAAAGACACTGTTAGGATCACGGATTTATGGCATAATGCAGCATTTACAAGATTATTGATGTGACAGATTTAACTCTGCAGACTCTTTTTGTGTAGGTGTGAGGTACCTGTTTTATGTCATGCTTTTCCCTCAGTCAGTGGTACTCTATGTTCATTTTACACCAAACAGCATTCTCACTACAGTATCTCCATAGGAACTGAGTTAAGAAATGTCCTACTCACGTACACAATGTCACTGCCATGCTGTACTTGAAACGCCCATTTAACCAGGAACATATATTATTGAACCATTAGCATATACACATACTTCTCCACAGCTTCACAGAGCTCAAACAATTGCAAAGAATAAGAAATCAAGACTTAACATTTGCAATAGCAGTACTCCCCAAAACTCATATAAACTTCTAGGAACTGCAGCCAAATGTTCATGTTCACTCTGGTGGACCAGATGTCTTTTGTTCATATGGTCTTGTTTAAGAACTAGGGCAGGCAGATAGGTATTCGTTTATCTCCCCCACTGCTCGGCTACTTCCAGAAGGTCCACTGGCACCAATCAGACAAAGCTGCAAACAGGAAGTATGTCAGAAATGTTCTCACAGTATGTGATTTGGAGTGGCTCAGAGATGCAGGTTATCCCATATCCTAAAAGATCTTCACGAAATCTTAACCCCCATGTTCAGTAAAAATAATTTGTTTGTTATCCTAATGTCTGATGAGTGTTCAGCCATAAGAGTTTAATAGGAAAACAAACTGTACCATAGAACTCAACTAGGAACATACCTGTATCACACATACCCTGCACTCTGCGTAGTAATCAAATAATGAAAATGAGTAAGCATGCCAAAATTCAATTCCACATTCTTAATCCCATCTGAAATGCCATTTGCCTGTGCAAACAGCCAACAAATGATAGACCCCATCATCTGTCACATTACTGTATGATCCAGCGGCTCTGCCTTCATCCATGCTGCGGGTTCTCCAGCAGTTCGAAAACGCAGTCAAGTCTCGCCAGAAGAGCCTTGGGGGTTGGCTGGAGAGAGCACACAGCGAGCCCCAGAGTGCTGAACAGTGGGAGCTGGGAAGGCTTCCCAAACACAGGGAAAGTGCTGCCCATTCTTGGTGTAGGACAAAGCCCCTATAGCTCCCACTTCCTGCCACCATGGCCAGGTTCAGCAGGCACCTGATGGTGCTGAGAAACGGGCAAACATGTAAGGGGACAGGACGGGATGAGTGCTGCTCTTAGCCATAAGCCACATGTCGACGAAGCGTTCATATTGTTTGGAGGATGCCAGGATGGTTACTTCGCTGTCTGCCCCAATACACAACAAAAGTGAACACGGGAAAACACGTTTGCAAAGACAATCACCTGCATAGGCTATCAGCCCCGCACAAAGAGCCGTGCTGGTAACCTCCACCTGTTTTTCATTTTCCAGGCTTGAACTGTTCCTTGGTGCAAAAGAGAAGGGGAGCAAAGGAAAGCATTCAGATGGATGGATGGAAACCCTCCCCCCATCCGTCTCCTTGGGGATAGGCCATCTACCCGCTGAATTCCAGCCGGCTCTGGCCCTTTGGATATTTGTCATCCCTCATCTTTCCTTTGATCCAAGCTCAAATCTCCGCCTTCCCAAGCCTCATCCATTGCGTTCTCACCAACCATCATCCTTTTCTAATTAAAACCAGGTTTTCACTGCACACTCAACCCTTTCAGCTGACTCTGTAAGCCCAAATACAATCAATCCAGAGCCATCTCTGCCTCAGTAAATTACAGCCAATGTATATCGGGGGAACATTATTTAGCTTTCTAGTTTTTAAAAGGGCAGCCTGACCCTCAAGTGGGTTTATGAACTGTAAAAGGACAGCTCTGTTTGGCGAGCAACTAAACATGCTGCCACAGTGATGTAATTTAGCTGTGCGTTAGTAATAGATTAGGACACAAAGTAATAAGAATTTGTCATGTTACCTCTGGCTGCTGTGCACGGCTGCTGTGGTTTAAGATTGTGCATCAATATCAGTCAACTTCTACTCCATTCTTCCACAGTTCCTAGTAGCGTCAATGCCAGGCATTATGAAAACTGTAACCATGACTACAGGTGAGAGCAACAAGAAAGAGGAATTTGGGATTTGTTATAGGGATATATCATTACTGAGATATATGTGGTACACTAAGTGAAAATACCCCCTTAAAAGATAGCAGTAATTTCTCAAATCATTGTAGTACAGATTTTTGTTCTAATTAGCCAGTCCTTTGAAACCTCTAGAAGGACTGCAAAGTCACATGATGTAATCAGTTAGACTTTCGAAAAAAGTTGTTTTCAACATTGCCAGTAAAAACAACATTAAAAGGAACGCTCCTTCTAAGCTGCAAAACAGAAACTGCGGATCATGTGCTTTATGAGGTCTGCTTAATGGTATTTCAGCTATTTACTCAAACAAATACAACAGCACGACCTTTAGAGTGGGTTTGAGCTCCCTGAGCACCATATCACGTCTAAGCCATGGTCCTAACGTCCGGTAAATGCATGTGCGGTGAACCGGCTTGGTCGTTCTCTACGTGCGGTCCCTCTACCATGTCATCTCATTCTCTTCTCTCTTCACTCCAATGCCACTGACCTTCAGAGAACAATACAGCTGGTGAGTTAAAGGTTTCCTGGCCTGTGCGCGTGGCTGGCACGAGGCGGACTAAAGTGCTATCTGGACTGTTGATACCCGGGATCGTCTCACGAGCCCCACGTGGCATGACTGGGTGAAATTAAACACCTTCAGTTTAAATGCATTTCCATGTGGTGCAAGTCTAAACGTGTGCAGAGTAATATTCGTCACACTTCTTATTAAGTACCACCTGAAGAATCCTCTTGACTGGTGCCACAATGATCCCTCTAAAACATTCACACTCTAAAAAATTCATTGTATTTTTAATAACACTTTAATTTCCAAAATAATACTGCGTTTGTTATAGATCTGATAGCACCAAGTTAGGAGAACATCACAAGAGCATTAGAAACACTTAAGGCATGCACGGCACTCACCGCGGTGCACTTTATCTAGTTTCAACGAGACAAATGGGGATGCGCAGGCTACACTGTAGCTTTATAGGCAACTACAAAACAGTAAAAATGAGTTTTACAACACTAATGGAATAAACAGTATTTGGCCATTTGTGATTCTAATCATACAAAGGTGTACAGAACACAGCCAATTACACCTTAAATATAACATATGCAGCTACACAAAAAACTGAGATCAAAACAGACGAAAGGGGAGACAAACCACGAGCAAAACATTCCCTAGAAACGACCAATTAACCGGCTGCTGCAGTTAGGAGCTAGTATCTAGTTAACCACTGGGCGCAGCTTCGTTATCCTCCCCTAGCCTCTAGCAGCGGTGCGTGCCAGTGCCCAGGTCTCCATGCCGCTTACATAAACCACGATCATTAGTTCCATGCCACAGAGCATGTGCTGAGGTAACAGACAATGATGGCAACGATAAGGACAGATCTGGGGGGAAGCTGAAGCAAAACACACATTGCAGATGGCTTCTCTCGTATGCGTTGCACCTTGCGTTTCTAATATAAGGCACATATTTTTTCCAGCTGCCAAAAGAAATCCTGATCTCCACTTTCTTTATATCTGTGCCAAGTGTTTTCTTATGCTTAATAATGAATCGTAACAAAAACGGTTCTCTTTCACAATCTCGGGTTTAAGGTCGTCCGTCTGCCCCGATCTCGTCTTACGTCTGGCTTGCTTTTTCTTTTTTTACCTTCATCATAGTGAAGGTGCAGAAAGATGTGCTGCTCCTGCATATTTTCTATCATATGCAGCAGATTTTGGTGAGCTGTGTGAATGAGTTGATGAATGGACCTGCCCTTTGGCCTGAAACTGTATAGATTTAAAGGATGACAGCGCACACACACACACACACACACACGCACACACACACTGTGAAGAATGAGTATTCGTCATACCAACTTGTCAGTACATCAGGGTCAGTGGAAGCACTAACCTGTAGGCAGAGTTTAAACGCAGTTTAAATGTAGCTTCTTATGTGTGTAGGCTTGTTTGCTGGCTCATGGTGATCAGCATTCTCTAGCTGAGTCCTCTGCTTCTTTTTTTTTTCTCCTGCGTATGACTGTGTCATAGGTCCCAGATCAGGGTTTGATTATTAAATAAAAGCCCCTGAGTGACTGGGCTTGTGCAAACCGCTCCCAACTGGCCGTGAAGCTGCCAAGTGTTTCTGAGTTTAGAACGTTCCACCAGCGAGGTCATACTGTGACAGTGACAGTATCGATCCCAAACCTGTAAGGACCTGTTATCTTCCATGAGGTCAGGCTGACAGAGTTCAGGCCTGTTCCCTTTGAGGTCTATTGGGCCATCTTTATCCACAACTGGTACTACTCAGCAGTTAACTACCAAACCCTTCTGAAGCCCAATTCAGCTCAAATGCTCTGGAGCAGAGGAAACACTAAACATTAAACTGTGCACTGTTGTAGCCCACCAGGAGGAGAGAGAATCAGAAAAAAAACAGCGATAGGAAGAAGAGTGCCTGTGTGTTCATGTATACTGTAGTGCTGTTAGAAAACAAAATCAGAGCTCATTATGCAGCTGTCTCCCTCTGCTGAGTCACTCTATTTGTCCAGGAGGATCACTTGTGGGGGGGAGTTTAATGTTCATTAAATGTACCACTAGCCCCAGCATAACCTTGTCTTATAGTAACAGCCACAAGCACACACACAAACACACACACACACACACACACACACACTCTAGCCCAACAGACATCTGCCATCACTGTGCAGAGGCCTGTCCCCTATGGGCTCAATGCTGAAACACACACATATGCACAAGCACACAAACACACACACACATGCACACACACTCGCACAAATTCAAACACACACACACACACATACTCACACAATACTTTTTCTTTGTGAAACACATCAATTCAAGACACAGCATCCATACAGATTACAGCATATACTTTTACACAAAAAAATAAAGCAAAATAATCTGAACAGTATAAGACGTTTGTCTTCAAAATGTCACAGATAACTTATTGGTGGAAAGCTGGCCAGTATTATCATCTTACCTCTCAGTGCTCTCTGGGTTATTAGTGGGTTCTATGAGACATTCTCTTGGCCAATCCTGTGATTCTGATTTATAGCTGCAGGAGTGCAGATCCAGGTGAAGCACGCTTCACAAATGGTCACGGGAGTTGCCCTGCGCCCTCTGGCAGCCCTGGATGGGCGCGTATGCATATAGTACTGTGTCTGCTCTCATAATCATTAACTACGTCCCCCTACATCGATATGTAGTTATCTCCACTGTCAACGCCACGGGGTAGGGAGAGAGGAGGTGCCAAATCTCATATAGCCAAGAAAAACATAATTTCAGGAGAGTTCTGGGGTGGTCTGGATTCTCAGCCATGTCTTGGATGTGCAACTGCAGTTTGGCCTGGTGATAATGACTCCTTTAAGTCTATCACAGCGGAGAACAGGGCAACTATGTCCTGGATCAAAAGCACTTGTTTCAGTGAGCACCCAGCCTGGGTGAATGGGTCACAGGACGATGGCCGCAGCAGGGTTAGACGGCACTCCCTCCCACCCGAGCCAGGGAGCAAGCTTGTAGTCACATGGCATTGATCTTGTGGCAAGTCACTGCACCACTGAACTGAAATCTAGTAAAATGTCAGTCATTTTCATCTAGTGAAACACACAACCGAGGAGGAGCCAGGCAGGTTTGTACTGCTATCCATCAGCACTTAATTTGACCAGAAATTTGTGGTGAACATTACCATAAAATAAATTTGGGCCCACACTAAATCTAACCCAAACAATCATGCATCACACAAGAGTCTTTTTTTAACTACAATTCCATTTGTTTGGTTGAACAAAATGATCATGTGTGGCTGACCTTTGTCTGGTACAGACACTGGCAATTTCCCCTGAATCTTTTGCCTATCTGAGAAGCTGTCAAGAAAGTCTGGAGTTGCTGGTCTGTGTCATGCTTAATGCAAGCCTTTTAAAAGATTTTCAAAGACCCTTGGGTCAGGCCATCCCACGTGCGGAGGAAAGAAGTCTTTTAGGGTGTGTATGATTTGTAGATAATGCAACTGGACAGAGGACAAAGTGAAGACGAATCATTTTGTGGGGTTTTTTTTAATCTCTTTCCTCACATACATTATGAATAATGTGTAGAATCTGCATTACAGGTTGATTAACTTGTGATGTTTCATATCAGTTGCTAGTGATCACCATTTTGATAAATAGGTAAAACTCTCCTAAAAAAAAACAAAAAAACAGCGTTCATTCAATGTCTTTCTGTTCCAATCATTAATTGCTTCCTAAAAAAGATTGTACAGTTAACCTTGAGGAACTATTAATTCACATAATGAGGTCCCTGAGTCTCAAAACATATAACCTTAAAACATTCTCATGAGCTGCTCCCTTCATCTGGGAAGCTCTCTGTGACTCCGAGGTTGAGTTATCTGCAACTCACTCTATCTGTAAAGGGCAGAGATCCTCTACCGAATGGGCTCTGGGACAGCTAATCGATGCGTCCTCCCGTGACGGCACGGTATCTACACACCAGCAGCCGAGGCAGCTTCGATGACCAGGAGTGCTTTCTCCACGTGATTACCGATGAGTAAAACGCCCAAGAGAGACATGGGACGGGGATCACAATTTTAATCACAGCTACCACCCCTTTCATTCAATTGATAAGCTAACTAACGAGCCCTTTACAACTTAACCAGACTGGAGTAGACAAAATGTCGATTTGGACACCGGCGCTCCATCGTAACGGTGTCACACAATTGACCCCGGCTCTGGAAAAAAAAAGTGCAGCCGAGTGCTTGCTATCTGTCCCATCCAAACCGCAGCGTTATCTGTCTTACTCAGAGGCAAGGTCAACCCTCGCGAGTCTCACCTCGAGATGATAGCGCCGGATAGCGCTGCCGTGACGTCACCCTCGGGCTGTGCACCGCAGCTGCGCATGCATCTCCAACACGCGCACGCATTTATGAAGCGCAAGCCACGAGTCGGTCGAGTTCTCAGCCCTTTTACGCCGCTCAAGCGGATGAGCTGCCAGCCACCTTCGCTCAGGATTACGTAACCCCGAAGCTGCAAAGACTACAATAGCATATCTATATTCCTCCTAAACCCTGAACATCGATGTAAAATTTTTGGTCGCCTCCTACCACTGCTGTGGGATTTTTAGACATCAATTAAGGCTAACCTTGTGCTTAACTATTCAATTTATTGTTGCATTTCAGTAGAAATGATTAATAGTACAAATCGAATGACCCGAAGGCAATTAAAATTACAAAAGTAAAACTATACCCCCTTTATGTTTCCCTTCTTTGTAGCTATTTAGAAATCAATGTGTTCCATTAGGTTATAGGCTAATGATCATAACTGAATAGTAACCCTGTCTAGTTTGCATATACGACAACCGCCACGCAGTCTATAGGAAAGTGGTGTATACCTGAAAACTGCTGTTTTTATTTGACATAATAACGTGTGCACCTCCTACTGTAATTAATGATAATGGTACTTTACAATGGACTGCATTAACCGATAATAATGTAATATTTAATAAACAGAATAACAAAATGTGCTTCTATTTAAACACCGCTGAATAATGCAGGCGGAGCATGCGTTCGGGCTGACTTTACTACCTTGAGAGCAATGTTTTTGACAAGGTTTTGTAATGAAGTCAGCGTCTCTCATTTCTCATCAGTGTTTTGCAGCGCACTCTGACCTGCTAAAAGGCCGCTCACTGGCACAGGCGGTGCATAAACAAGTAAATTATCACGACAAACCGAAGCTATTAAAACCTACCTCCGATCCGAAAGCGCGTTTTTCCACAAAAAAACAAATGGTTTATCGCAAGCCCAGTGATGAAATACACCAATCATGGCCCATTCGCTAATGGCCACCCTTTATTTTCTCTGCTGTAACTAGAAACAAACATTTACGTTGCTCGAGTCTTTCGACATTAATAGTCCTACTTGTGCTGGCACGAGAAATGAGGGCGAGAGGAATGGTCTCAAAACATCGTATTCGCGCCGAGATATATTTAAGTTCTCAGGACAGAAGCTGAGGCCCATCCGGACACCTGCATTAATTATTTACAGGGCCGAGGCTGCCGTTAGGCCAGATAAGTACGTGTTTGAAATTCTGCTGCGCTCTGTGGGCCGTTTAACCGAGACGGAGTGCAGCGATGCTCGAATGATCGCACACTTTATCTAACCCAAAACCGGGCCTCTACCGCTCGGCTCTCGGAACAAGCCCAGTACACTCTAATGGACATAGGGGGGATACGAATCATGCACAGCGGAGAATTATAATAACTCAGAAGGCAAAGTGGAGAAGCACTACGCCAAATATGATTTGTTGTTTTATACTGTGTGCATACTCGTGCGCGAAGGTACGCCTTAATCATTGTGAAGAAAAAAACCTGACAAATATCTGAAATACGCTACTGCAAAAATTTGCATGCAATACTCAACATGACATGAAAGGGTCACTGCTTCTATAAAGTAGCTAATGGTGTTGCCAACATCGCTAAAATCTAAAAGGAAAATCCTCCTCACTAAGAAGCTGGCCCCTCTGATTGTGCGTAATTTAATCTACCTTGTTTTATCGATTTATTCATGCAAACACACCTGCGCCATTTATCTGAATAATTTAACAATACAAAACAAATCCTCTGCTTTTTGGTTTTGTGCCTACACTGGATATGTGTTACGCAACATCTGCAAACACGAAGCTGGACTGCGCAGGTAACCGCTAATGCCCCGAAGTACAAATGATTATTTCGTTGTCTCCTATGCAAATGGACGAAATTACGGAGCATATTTTCACCAGCACCACTCTACATGGGCGAGTTTCTGGCGCTGTGTGAGGAGAGTGGCACAAACATCTTGTTGCGATTGCAGCCGCTGTGGCTAAATGTCAGTAAAGTCGTCAGGAGAACACTCCCTCTGCCAGGGACGCGTTGCCCTCTGCCCTTCTGCCCTTCTAGCGGCAGGGCGCTCTCGCATGTACAGCATGCGGACTCTGAAATAAACGTCTCCACTTTGAAAGCTATGTGAGGTTTCTTTTTTTTTTCAAATCCATTTTCACTCCAGTACATATGTGATGATAGCTTACTTCAACTGCCCTCCTTTGAGGGAGGAGAGAGAGAGAGAGACAGAGAGAGAGAGACGGGGGGGGGGGGGAATCATTCATCATTACTGAAGGCAGAAGGCTTGGGATGAAAAGCATGTTCTCTGCGAGAGCTCCGTAATGGTGGGTGGGAGTGGGCACTGAGTTGTGAACGACGTGCGGCTGTTACACCGCAGCTGTCCTGCAGCAGTCACGGAGGGACTCGTAACCAAGCTACACACCCCATTACGCCGTTACATATCAGCCAAACCGACTGATGCGAGCTGCGTTAATAAGCAAATCTCAATATATGTGAGTGGCGTGTGACACTACTACAGCCCACGAGAGGTGAGAATACAGTGAAACGTCCAGTGTGGAAGATGATTGCAGCTCATGAGATCGACAGTGGGCAGACAACGTATTCTCTTTTATACAGCTTACTGATCTGCGAGTTTAGTTGGTTTCATTTAAGTCGAATTAAGGGATTCAAGAATTGCACTACTGCCATCTGCTGGAAATGTAGTAATGCAGAAGCTATTTGTCTCATCCCTCACAAACGCAGTAAAGTATGACCCAAATTAACATCGGGCACTTTTCCTGTACAGCTGTTATGTAAAAACAAAAATCGACTTGTTAAAACCAGTTTAATATGCGTCCACAGAATCTCACCGGCCACGACAACTCTGTAAGACTACTGCTAACATACCCAACTCTTGACTAGGTAGCCAGAGATAGTGAAGGAGGCAGTCATTTTTAATGACGTGTATAATCCATAAAATCCGCTTAATAAAAATTTGAGTGTTGCCAGTTCAAAATAGGACAGACTAGGCTTTGTGTAGTGCACAGTAGGAGTCAGAAGCAGGGCTGGCTAAACTGGGTAAGTACAGGCTGTACAGAATGATTGGAGGGAAACAGGGAGATGGCAGAGGGATGACTCAGACTGAAAGCAAGAGAGAAGCATTAGGCCAAATATAATATGATGTGTTGTTTAGTACTGTGTGTGTGTGTGTGTGTGTGTGTGTGTGTGTGTGTATTCCCATGTTTCCTGCCTTTAGAAAATGTTTAGTGACAAATAGCTGGAGGACTCTTGGGAATATGCAAGCAATATTTTATACAACATATTGACTCATATTGAAAGTGTGAGTCATTTTTGCACCTGGTTGATTTCTCATCTAAAGTGCATGTTTGTATACCGCGCAATATTTGAAAGCTGTGTGCATTTGAAGTGTGAATGAATGACTACTGAACAAATGAATGAATATGGAATGAATAGATAAATGACAGAATGAAAACATGAATCTGGGTTGAAATTATCTTTAGGCTTCTCAGAAAACGTGACAGTCAGCCTTTAATTCTTTCACTGCAACTATGAAAATGTTTTTATTGTTATTGTTATTGTCTTGTATGTGATATAAATAAAAATAACTGACATATTTAAGAACATTAGCCTGTGGTACCTTAGGAATTCAAAGGTGTTGATTGATTTCTATGAGAACAAGCTCTGTCGTGTGCACACATTTTTGATGCAAATGGTTTTTCCAGCAACTTTCAAGTGACTTTAAAGTCCTTTGGGGTAGTATGGGATCCAGCTTTTTGGTGATACACAAACAATCTTTTGCCACTCGTTTTTGTTACAAACCTTAATGGTTTAGGGCCTGAGGTCGTCATGTTTTCCTTGATTCTCCATTAGTAAGGTGGCATCAAATTAAAACTGTAAATTTCTGTTATTACCTAGTGATGTAATCTACAACTAGGGAGGAGCTCGTGTTAAAAAGCTGCAGTGACTTCTTTGATGTAATTAGTTCAAACTGTTCATATACTGCATGTTATCACACTTGAGCCTTGTTAAGAGTGAGCCTCAGCAGACCACATTCTCCTTTGGGAGGTTATCTCAGGCTCTGTATTGCACCAGATAAGAGCGTCCTGTTCAAACATGTGCCATATAGGCAGAAGGGAGGTGGATTTCCCTCCATGAACTCTGCAATGTAAAGCACCTTGTAACGAGGTCCCAGATAAACAAGCTATTGATTCTTATCTACAGAGGGCAATAGTAGTTATTCCGAAAGACATACAGGCTGTGGTTCCATTACACTTTTTCCATGCATTAGTGTTTGCAAAATTCTGATGACGCTTTAGACAGCTGTGCAGATAAGAATGACAGTAAAACATACGTTTTCCAACAGCTGCCCAAGGTGCCATGTGAGTTGTTAACCTTCACAGATAGAGCACTGCAGAGAAGACGGGTTTTAGCAACTCTGACACCCAGTGCACTGACAGCTTGGGTGTGGTGTTTTGCAGAGACATTGGCATCAGTGGCTTCAGTAGGATGGGCAGGGCATACTTAGATAAGTAAACACGTAACCCTGAACGAGCGACCTCGGGGGTTAATAAACGAATGATTAGAGAGCTCCTGTAATTACACATTACCTTAGATGCAAGACGCTGCTCTGTTTAAAAAGTCCTATAATTTATAAACGTACTGCGAGGATCCCCACAGCAAGTGCCTTTGCTTCACCACTGTGAGTCACTAAACAAGTGAATTAGCTCCACTGCTAATAAAGCAGTGTGAAATCCACTTAGGTAGCTTAAGAAAGACAAAAAGAGTTGTTTAAGCAAATTTGAGGATTGTAATGTTTTGAATGTGAGAGGATTCAGTTTAAATTCCTTCCTGGAGATAATGGTTCCAGAGTGAAGTATAAAATGTGACGCATAACATATTTCCCTCCAGACCTTTAACCACTTCTGATGTGATCATGTTTTAAATAAGTGACTGTAAATCTACTCTCTCTCTCTCTCTCTCTCTCTCTCTCTCTCTCTCTCACTGTATTTTTGTCTCTCTTTCGCTCTCTCTGTCTGTGTGTATATGTATGTGCACAGCTAGACACCTAGTTGTCTTCATGTCACCCTATACACATGGCATCAGGCTGACAGCTCTGTCACCACTAAGACAGAACAGAGAATAACACTGATACGGTCAGAGTCTGGCAACGTGCCATGTCAGGAACTGACAGTACAGGACAATAGAAACAAAGCGCTGTGTTTAGTCCCACAGTGCCACCTTTTGTTCAACCATGTCATTACTCATGAAAAAAAAAAAAAAAAAGAAGTGTGCACACGGTTTGCTGTGATCTGTGCCATTTAGGTTGATAAGAATACCAGTCCTAAAATATTATTAAATATAACACATACATAATAAACCTTTTAAGTGTTGGCTAATTAACAGTTTGTGTTTAAAGTTCTGACTGGGGGAAAGCAATATAAGGAATCAGTTTTGCCAGACTTCTCAGCTTTGAGGTGGTGTAATTCTCATGTCATTGCAGTCATTGCAGACCAAAACCTGTATTTAAAATCACATACATATAAGAATCAAGTATTTTCCAATTATGAAGCAAACATGTTAAAATTATTTTTAACCAAAATGCCAAAAATACCCTTACTATGGTCACTAATTGACTAAGTTACATATCATGTTTTGATCCATTCACCAATATGCTGTTTTCAAAAAATGTTACAAAATGATTTATATATTAGTTTATATAATATATTACATTCAGTTTTGGCTTGCAATGACTTATGCTGTCCTTCCAGCTCTGAAAAACCTTGGACAGTGAGTAACTGAAGACTTTAGCTATAAATTATGTGTCGGGGTTAGGACATTGAAGCATATTTTATTGACATGTAAGGGTAGTGTGTTGCAGGGGCACACAGAGGCATAATCATATATAATAGTAATATGTAATAAGTACACAGAGGTTAACTCTTCTTCCATTAATGTCAGTAGTAGAGCAATTAGATTGTACGTAAGTGCCTGTGTAGTGGAGAGAGAGAGAGCAGGCTATAAATATCAGTAGATGGGTTAGGGCATGGAATTGGAAATTGGTAATAGGTACAGCAAGAAAAATACAGCTCCCATAGTGCATTGCAATAACTATGCTGATGCTGGATATGGTGTTCTACTCTGAAAGGAAACGATTATTTCAAAATTCCATTTGAGGATGCAGTCGAAGTATTTGAAAGGAAAAAGCTGAAATATGCAGATTTGGCGGCGGAGGTGAGAGAACGTGGGTGGCAGGTGTATTTAAGGCTGGTAGAGGTCGGTGTAGGGGATTTGTAGGTAAGTCTGCCACTTTCCTGCTTGTGGCATTTGGTTTTAGAGGCTGTAAGCTAATGGTAGCTCTGAAGGAATTATCTGAAGTATCTGACAGGGCCAGCCAGTGACTGTGGATGAGGAGATCACAGGTTAGCTAGGGAAATGCAGTAAAAAGATGGAGTGGTCGAGGTTTTTTTCGGTGTCTCAGGTACATGGAGGACTGGGCAGGTGAGTAGATCTTCATGTCATGTCATTGTCATCTCTAGAATGGGATATCCAGATGGAACAGGTGGCACTGTGCATGCATTACAGTGCCAGAGGGGCCGAGTAAGGCCTTAGTCACCGGGGAGGCCAGTAGGGATCTGGTATTGGGGAATGATTGGTGGTGTAGTGGGCAGCTCAATGGGTAAATATATTGAGGTTATTTCAATATGTGCTGATAGTGTGCAAAGTCCATATGGTACTGGTGGCACTGAGCAACAACTAATGGTGTCAGTGGCGATGGGTACAGCCTTAGTCACCAGGAAGGCCAGTGTGGGTTTATGTTTAAAGAGGTTCAGTAAATTATGACTGTGATTTAAAAGTTAACTTAGAGGGGGATGCCATACCACAGTTGCAACTTCCAGGGGTGATGAGGGCTTAATTCAGCGAAACACACATGAAGGGAGGTGCCTATCTGATGTCCTCTGTGAAGGGCATACAAGGTAGTGGATTATTATGAGTGAAGTGAGTGAACTGGGCCCCTTGTGAAACCCTAATGGTTTGGCACAGGATATTTGATGGCTCATCCTGTGTATAATTTATATTATTCAGTGAATCTCCACTCCAGGCAAAGCTTCGATACATGTACTATCACATACACTGATGCATGTTTATTGACATTATACTCAGATATCTGCTAATTCATGACAAAATTGTCTAACTTTATATTGTATAAGCGAGTAATAATTCACACTCAAGCACTGTTATGATAAATGTCAAGACACAGAACATTCTTCTACCATCCTCAGGCTGTAGAATGTTCTACAATATGTACATAATCAACAATCTTGTTCAGCAGAAGACTGCTGAAATATTGGCGTCTACACGTCTACATACAAGATGAAGCTTGTAAGTCCTGTAAAATTTATGTTCTGGTATTTTTAATAGTAACACGTCCACTTATGCCGGTTCTCATTTTTGCCGATAAAAATGTAACAGTTATGGTTGTTGAAGATTTTTTATGCCTATGAATCGTGAATCATGCCTCGAGGCAGGGTGGTAGTGGTGGTGGTTGTGGTTTGGGTGGCGGTAACACACATGAAAATAGCAGCTCATTTTAGGCGTGACTACTCACCACACAAAATAGCTTCTTAAGCTTTCGTGCTCAAGAGCTACATCCTACATGTTACATTTTCGAATCAAATTTGCTTAAGAAGGTGTGTTATTGTTAAAAGATTTGTGAAAGAATAGCTCTGTCATAAACAATATAAACAGTATAACACAGCACAGCACGAGCCATAATCTAAATGAAGCTCTGATGAAATTTGGGCACACAGAAAGAACAGAAATTTAGAAGGATTTAGAAGGATTTCTCTCTCTCTCTTTCTCCCACCTTCTCCCTCTCTGTTCCTCTTCACTCTACCCCCCCTTATGTGTATGGGTGTATGTCTTTATCTCTCTCTCTTTCCCACTCGCTTTCTCTCTCCTTTCTTCTCCTTTTGTCTCACTCTGTCTCTCACTGTCTCGCTGTTGAGCCTGACTCCTCATCTGTCCTGCTCTTCCTGTTTTTAAGCTCGCCCCACCAAGGCAAGCATAATTAAAGGCAGGCACTGCAGTGCAAGGAGCTGGATGTGGTGGCCGGTATCAGTGAGTCACATGGCCGCTGACTCAGGGCTGTGGAGGAAAAACAGTGCCAAGCATGTGTCAAACTCTCCCTGAGCTTAACAATACAGGGATGGCACCACTAAGTCCACCTTCATAAGGGACTTACGCTCTGACTGCTTCTGGTTTTTGACTTTCCAAATGAAACATGTGACGTGGACTCGGGCCAAACCTCTTAGACTTTTTTGCATATTACATTTGAATGAGTATAGCTATGTGGATGGCAGAAGGCTACATTTTGGGTCAGCAGCCTGAGGTCTGACAGCTTTATACGTTTGGAAGAGTTTGTCTCTTGCACAAGAAAACTTGCTCAGTTCAAGATTCTTGTTTCCTTAAACTGTACGAACTCTCTCCCAAGCACTCCGTATTAAATGCCACTTATGGTCTTTTTTTTAAATCACAAACAAACACGCACACACAACACACACGTATATTTTTTTGGATTGTTTGGACAGTGTTAAGTTCAAGGCCATATATGCCCTGCCTCTGCATTCCTTCCTCACAGTAAGGATGCAAGTGGGGGGTGTTGTGGGGTATTCCTGAGCAGCAGACGACCATTCTCCGTTTTATAACACCCTCCATTACCATGACAATGGCCTCCGGGCTCAGAGACGCCTCAAACTTCAGCCCTGACGGGGCAGAAAAGAGGAAGCATTCAAGCTAAAAGCCTTATCCGTTCACAAGGAGAGCAGGTCGCCTGCTCACCCCACCGCCCCATTCACTGCCCGCTGTTGTGCTGCTCTGACCTTGGAGCAAAACCTCCAGGCTGTTAAGAGGCTTGAAGGGGCTATGTGGACACAAGAGCAGACCAGGCCTCTGCTAAGAGGCACATTTGAAACACTGAAAACCCAGGCCAGGCCAGAACTGGGTTAGCATTTGGCTCAGTTTAAAACAAAAGGGTACGTAATCCGATACGTTGCCAGCGTCAACCATAAAAGGACGGGTTAACCTTCTGAGGCTTGGCTCATTTCAAAGTTTCATCCTCATGTACACATAGGGGGTTTCTCCCTGCTGCAGTCACCCATGGCTTGCTCATTATGCCACTGGGCCCAGTTTCTGTAGAGTTTCCTTGTGAGAATGGCCATTCTAAAAAATGCTACACAGAAAAAAATCTGAATCAGTCACCCTTTATTCTGTTAATTTGATACATAATCACTTTTGATTAAGCATTCAAAATTAATCTCAGCCAAATCCATTTGTATTTTTGTCAGCATAAACCTGTTAATTCAAGAATTTATAATCTACTTCCATACTATTATTAAAAATATCTACCATGAAATATTAATGTGATATTTAGCAAACCTTGTTTTAAAAGTGCATTCATTTTGCATTGTTTTGCAATTTATTGTTTGAGTACAGATTGAAAGTAATGTTTTCCTTCCTTTCTTTCTACAGTTTTTGGTTATTTATTTAGTTGTTTGTTTAACTGTTTTTCGTCAGAATGTTTCAGTTATAGCTGGGTGTATACAGTATCTAAAAACGGATCTGTGGGATTAATGTGCATCAACCCTACTCCCCATTTGCTCACTGCCAGTTTTGCGCTTTGTGAGTCAGATTTTAGGTTACACATACTGATCCTATATCAGTAATTATGTAACGAAAACCACACAGAGTAACCACACATTTAGTCAGCATAAATGTAAAACAGTAAAAGCAAATTTACTTCAGCGTTTTAGAATCAGGTTTGTCTGAGTAGTTTCCCAATGGACTCTTACGCAGTTACACCTTAGAGCGTTCTTAGTGTCGGATCAGTTTAATCCGTTTAGTCAGATCAGTTAATTCCCTATAGACACTATACCATTATTACAGAAATCATATCTTGCTTTTGTTTATTATTACTACTAGCAGTGGAAGCATAGTTTTCTCAGATATCAAATTAATTTTATACTCGTTTGCCCTGAGACATGAGTAATTAGATTTGGCCATAGAAATATGGAGCAGTTTGCTTGTCTCGAGCTTAAATACGTTTACACAGTGCTGACAAATTTGGTCAGACTGACCTGATTTATGCCCCTCATATTAAAAAATCAGCATTTTAAACTTTTTTTAAATAATCGGAAAATACATTCTTTAAAAAAAAAAGAAAGAAAGAAATCAAGTACTTCGGTGGACTTATTCAGTAGGATGTGCATCAGTCTCCCTCATCATGTAGGCCACTAGCTGAACAGTCCAGCGCTGAGCCGTAACTCGTACGGTCGAGGAGCAACAAAGAAATAGCGCTTCACAGCGTAGTGGCACTGCGTTTCTCGTCGCCGCAATCGGAGCTCATCGCTATTAAAATTAATGACCACCTCCCCCGTAGCATCAGCTTCGCGTGAACGCGCTGCGCGCTCGTGTTAGGGGGCGCGCGTAGAGGCGGTCCGGCTGCTTCAGTTTCTGTTATCGTTTTTTTTTTTTTTTCTGTTGCTGCTACCTTCAGTTAAATAGCGAGGAGACGAGAACGAGCGGACGGCCGACTCTGGATATCTTTTTTTTTCATCAAGGAAAAATCGTTTCGGATTGAACATCGACGGCCGCTTGACAGGTAACATTTTCGCATGTCAATAAGTGCCCTTCGACCGCGCGTGAAAAGTCGGTAAATGTCCCGTGAAAGTGGTGTTTTCCCGATGAGGGGACGTGTGTGTGTGGGACGTGCCTCCCTTTGTGCCGAAGCAGAGCTGATGGTGGTCACTGGCGAAACGTCGGCGATTTCACACCATTTCAGGCTGCGCGTTTTGGTCACTGAACCTCGACGGGGTCCTCGCTGCCAACCAGACGATCCGTGTTAGCGTTTCGTCCGCGCGTATTTTCCGAGTTGTGATTTGCTCGGGCCTCCGTCGAATCGAAAACAGTCGCTCCTAACGAGTAGCGCACATAACAGCGCTATCTGCGTGTTCGCGCGGGGTTAATTACGTCCCCCGTTTCGTCCTGACAGCTCTGCTCATTTCATTTCTCACTCCGCACCAAAGAAAGCCGTGATCGTTTAGGGACCGATGTTCCAACGCTCATGAAAGCATGAGGCAAGTGAGTTGGTAACCCGGAGAATCGAGCAGAAACTCTTCAGGCGTTAAAATTAATAAGACATATCGCATTCCACTGAAAGTGCAATAACTCCCGGGACTCCCAAACAAGGGAGCATTTTGCGTCTGTCAGAATACAGTTGTACTGCGGTTTGAGCATCGCTGCTTCGGCGAGGGCGTGTGGGTTGTGTAGACTAAATGTTTTATGACCCATTTTTCTCCATCATAAAGAACGATGATGAACCTTCTCATATCATCCACTTTAGCAGCTGTATTATCAACCGCTCACCTTAAGAGGTACTTCCCATAGCAGCTCCAGTGGGCCTTTTTCCTTAACTTAAGGTCGTGACTTGGGTGTCCCTGTCCCTGTCCCTGTCCCTGTCCCTGTCCGGGATTTCCCTTACCACGTTACCGCACGGCCCTGCCAATGAGGATTAAGATATCTTTGATTCTGTCCACGTTTGTCGTGACACGTCGGATTATAAAAATTGGGGAAACCCCGCCCCTTGCAGGACGAATCCTATCAACTTAATTTAACTGCTTCAAATGGCATAAATAACAGATGGAAAAGGTTGTCCTCCGAGTGATACAATGATCTTGTATCATGGCAGTGGAGAAGGCGCTGGGGGACTTTTTACATTCGTAACAACTCACAGTTAGAATAATTCAGCAAGATCTTGGGATTGAAATGGAAGTAAATGACCAAAGCCATTTATTAAGCATCCATGGCAAAATGTCACTGATGCCCAATATCTGTTAAATCATAAACTATTAGTAACAAATCATAAACTATTAGTAACAATATTTAATTGGAATGTTGAGGGCCCTGTTAGAAGCTGAAAAGGCGGCAAGTTCACATGAGCACCACGGGCATTAACTAAAACAAATGCTTTCCTGCCGACACGATTTCAATACACGATACTGCACCTCTAAGTCCACTTTGCACTTCAGCCACTGGATACGTGGCACACGTAATACTATGAAGCATTTTGCTAATCAACTAATGATGTAGCTTTGGTGGCAAATGGTGTATGTATGGCCATCTGCATTGGGCTGTACTGTGATAAGAAAGGTGTGTGGAGCTCATCTGCACTCTCTGATTGCTCTTCACTGTGGCTGCTCTAGGTGGCCCTTTGCCATCCCCCAGCTAGTTCACATTTCTGTGGCATCCCTGTTCCAAGCACACCTGCTGTGATGAGTTACTAGGGCTTATTAACCAGCTCTGGTGTGAATAGGGCTGAAGGCGAATGGGAGGGTGGCTCAAGAGCCCGAGCAGAATCTTCTGCTTCCTCGGGCCATCTCAGGTTAGACTCGATTCCAGCTGTTGTGAGTTTTTCCAGCCCTGGGCTGCAGCAGTTCGCTGCAGTGTCGTGTAACGTGTCGGCGTGGGTGGGCTGTGGCAGGGCCAAAGATGTCCAGCGAGGTGCAGAGACCGGACGATAGCCCCAGCACGAGCGGAGGGAGCTCAGACGTGGAGCAGCGAGAGTCGGCCCCTCCGGAGCAGGAACGTGAGCAGGCGCAGCCCAAGAAGAAAGAAACCAAGATCTCCAGCAAAACCGCCGCCAAACTCTCCACCAGTGCCAAGAGGTGAGACCCGACTCAGAGAGGAGCTCGTATATAGCTCCACGCCTTCCTTAGACCACCTGCTGAGTCTTAGCTTCACAACACACGTTCAAGGTGTACAAACAAAAGGTCTTGCTCGTTCTTGAATGTAATAAGTTGGAGGGTGGGGGTGTCTTAAATGGTCAAATATATCGCTTCTGTGTGCAGCTCTGAGTGCTTTACTCCTTATTCACAAGAGCCAGATATATCAGGCGCCATTTGACCAAGCATCCACAGAACGCCTGCTCCATTAATCCTCTGTGTTACAGGACTCTCTTATCCTTATGGGTTGGATGGAAGAGTTTTGAACTCTGTGCTGATCTAGAGCTTGCAGCATGTGGCTCCCTGGGACACAGGCCCAGTTTTTAATGTGCATGCAGTGCTGTGCTGCTCCCTGCAGTCCTGGTTGACCTGCAAGCTGCAGACTTGGTGGAGAAATGTGGCCTTAGCTCATGTGGCGTGCATTCATTTTTATTTAGTGTCTTTCTTGTCCTCCGCTCTGCAACGTTCTAACACCCGCTGGCCCCATTTTGTTTGGTAAGGCCGGGGATCCTGTGGGACCCGTACTGCCATGATGCAGCCACGCGGGAGGTTGGCCGAATGGCCTGCCGGCGCTGGGATGCTAACTGCCGTCTCCGGTGCCTCGTCCCCTTGCCTCGAAGTGCGGTGGCCTGGCTAGCGTTGGAACAGGCCCAGGCTTGGAGTTGGAGCAGACCCAGGCTTAGTGGTGAAGCAGTTCCAGGCCGGGCACTGCAGGAGGCTCATGCTGGGCGTTGGAGCAGGACCAGGCTGTTAGCAGGATTTTTATTTGGGCTGTAGCCTGGCATTGTTCGTTTCAAGCAGCGTTAGGGCATGGCTTCAACCTGCAGAACAGCAAGAGGACAATAAAAATAGTGGAAGGAAAATTTTTAAAAAAAACAAAAAAAGATACTCAGCCTCTGAAAAAATTGAGTGGGGACTCTAAATGTGTGGGTTGTTAAGAAAATTTTAGGATGGTGTGTACAGTCTTCATGAAGCATCTTGAAAAAAGCAGTGCTGATCCTGGATTATTTGATTCAGGCCCCTTTGGTCTTGGCTCATGCTCTCCCCATGTAGTCCTTCTCGAAGGCTCTTTGCAAAGCGCCTGAGCTTCTGCTAATTGTCTGATGTACACTATAGGACCAGCTGTCACCAGCTGTGATTTACTAGCCAGGAATAACTGAAATCTTCATTATGCTGATTGGAAGGTGTTAGACAAATACTATAGCGCCTCACCTTTCTTGATGATGAGTCATATGTTCACAAAAATTCACAGCTATAAGAATTACTTTTTTTTCAAGCAAGCATTTTTATTTATGTTAAATCATAACAGTTAAATAACAGTTACTGCATTGGCACAGAGAGGTCTTTAAAAAAAATTACGTGCCAGGTCATTTCTCAAGTTCTTGAATAATTTCAGAGTAGTTCACAGTGTTTATAAGATACACGATTTCATTATAATAAATGATGCAATCCCTGTGAGATCGCTTGAGTAACTGTATTATTAAGGTGTCATTTGTTAGAGCTGTACCTTTACCAGATGCATTACAAGGTGCTTTTTCCTTAACCCAACATCATTGCTGGAGTGTACGTGTCCTTTTTCTAGGACTCCCACTGCATTATTGCCTTTCCCTGGAAAATAGAAGTATACCTTTTTTTTAGTATCAGGTTCTTTAAAATGGTTTTAAAAAGCCCCTTGCAATACTCATCTGCTCAACTTAAACAAGCTGTTCTAAATTGCATAAATAACAAATGGAAAATATTTTTATCTAAGTGGCAAGATGATCTCTTATAATCACAGTGCAGAAGTTAGTTGTTTGTGTGAGATATCACAATGCACTTCTCCTGTGTTCCTTGCAGAATTCAAAAGGAGCTTGCAGAAATCACACTAGACCCACCGCCGAACTGCAGGTGAGATCACTGCTTTCCTATCGGTTTCCTGTCCATTTCCTGTCTGCTGTCTGTTGTGCTGATTTTCATCTGGGTGTCTCCTTTTTAGTAGAAGAAAGAGATGTGAAGTGAAAAAAGAACAAAAAGGGTTTGCGAAAAGAGAATCAAGACTACAGGGTGAGAGTTGGGAGGTAGAGCGGACGAGACCCTGAACGAGAGCGAGATGGGTGGATAATGGTTACCGTGTGTCAGTCAGCTTCTCGTTCAGAGTAAGCGTGGTAGCATGTGTGCAGGCCTCATGGGCTGAGAAACTGTGACTGCCTTTGAGAAACACAGACTTTGTTAAACCGCACAGCAAAAACCGACACGATCATTGATTATCCCTGGTGTTTATAGCAGGTGAATAATTGTCAGTTCAGTACAGCATCTGGAAATAGGACAGGAGGAAAAATTAAGCAACAAACAAATCCATCAGTTGAGGACTTTCTAAGTGTCACATGAAAGGTGGGAAAAGCGTGGAAAGGGTCAGATGGTTGTATTTCAAAAGCACAATGTATTGAATGCAGCACTGTTTTAATAATGTTGTATCTAAATATAGTTCTACTGGATAATGATTTCCTTGATTAAATACATAAATCTTTGTAATTATGGACTTATGAATTACGCGAGAGCTCCATAAAATAAAGCTATTAGATCTGATGGTTTGAACAGACAAATATCAGTGATTATCATAACAGGAAATGTACCAAGTTGTTGGAAATAATTCACGTGTGTTTTTCTTTTTTTTCTCTGCTTGTTTTATTTCTAACAATGGGGGGCCCGTTCAATGCCTTGTGAAGAAACTCATCAAAATTATGGAAAGATAATTAATGTTAAAAGGATGTAAATGTTTTCAAGATAAATGCCATGATTTTTATAGGAATACTAGGCTGTTATTTTTGTCAGAAGGTTGATCAAAGAAGGAAAGCACCCATAAACTAGACCCATCTGCTTGAAATCACATTTGTCGCCTTCAGCTCTAACTGGAGTTGAATTTAAACTGACAAATGTGATTTTTTTCCCTGAAAGTGTTGCCTTCCAAAAACATTAGCTGCCTCATTACATTAATTAGACTGTTTCCAAATTGACATACCATTTTATGTCTTCTGCAGGAGAATCATGTAGATGCCATTTCAGTGTTTGTGTGCAGGTGGTTATTGTGTCTGTGTGCTGAACCATTGTTAATAGGATTTCAGCAACAAAGAATGAGAGGAGCTCATTCTGGCTGAATGAGGCTGGTTAATGGTAAATACTGTAGATCACTATTTAGCATTGCATTGTCCACGTTAAGCTGTTTGGTAGGCTACTGCTGGATGAGTAAGTGACACGGTGAATCTTCTGAGTGAGCTGGATGACTGGCCATCTTCATTCAAACCCCATGATATAGCGAACCTAAGAAAAGCTGAACAAAAGGGTTTTGGTCGGTCTCTCAGCACTGAAGCAATTGGACGACCGTTTCTATCTTATTTCTCCATTTCTCCGTGACTTAGCAGCTCTGCTGCTGATATTTTCATGAGATAACTGTACCTAAGGCTAAAAGGAATGTGGGAACAAGTCATGGGTGTTGATCAGACCTACAGATCTTGGGGGAATCGGCCTGAGCTCTCGAGTCAGAGCTATTTTTCACCCCCTGACCATTAGCTGCAGCAGAGCACAGATGCATATTCATAAGGGGGAGGAGCACGAGTGGTCTCGGGGGTAATCTTCATGATCAGTTTTTCAGAGGCCTTCTCTGAGCCAGAACAGTGAAGGGGAATCTATTATCCAACACAGCTGAACACAAAAGAGGTTATGAAAGGGTGTTTTTTTTGTTGTTGTTGTTGTCAAGTACCAAGTGTAAGACTGAGAAGTGGCACTTGAGTGCTAAAGAAATTCTTCAGTAGAACTCCATTTTTATCTGCCATGACATAACAATAGCATTTGGGGGAATCTGTGCAAAACTGCAAGCAACTAGACACAAAAAGAGTATTGCAAACAACATTTGCTGGTTGGGTTTATTTATCAGTAATTTTATTCCCAAGTCACATGTAACACAAACACACAGCTTTACATTCCACAAACATATACCACTATACCTATTCTGTGTGGCATACTTGACTTAGAACTGGTTTGCCATTGGTAGGATTCCTACCCCATCTGCCATGCAGAGACAAATGGAGCTTCCAGCATGTTCCAGGTCATTGGCTGTTTGATAATGCTTGGTGTACATAAGAATGGATATGATCTTTTGTCTTACCCAGTTATGCTGTTTCAGGAGGGCATGCACAGTTTATAATGCCGATGTATATCCAATGACCCTTTTGCCGCTCAGCTAATTTGATATTCAGCGTGGATAATGGAGCCGTTAGCCTGGCAAGAGGCAAAACTATACATCAAACAGCTGGATCAATATATGCCATTGAATAAGCTACCTGCCAGTAGCAGCCAGGGTGTGCTGTAGGCTATTTGCTGCCTGTCACATTAAAGAAGCTGCCTTTGATGGCAGTGTCATATTTGTTTAGCATCCATTGTGTCTTTGTGATTTATCCTGTATATCCCCGGCTCATTCATATCCCCGGCTCATTCATGTTGTGTCTCAGAAGAGAAAACAACCGATGAACCTGTTTTTTCAGAATTTCCTTAGTTTGCTTAGTTGTGCATTTTGTTTGTTTGTTTTTCCTTTTTTGGAGCACTTGGTCTGTGTGTGTGTGTGTGTGTGTGTGTGTGTGTGTGTGTGTGTTTACACTGAGGCAGTGTGGCTTGTAGTGCAGGGTCATATATATGAAGCTCATGGCCCATTAGGAAGCAATTAACCAGAGTTTTCTAGAGAAGCTTGGAAGCATACTTCAGCATTGTTTCATCAATGATGTAATGACATTAGTGAAATGTAGCCTAGCAAAAAATAAAAAGCAGGAAGATATATGAGGTGCTTATACATTTGCAGCGTAACTTATAAAACGGCACCTGTCGGCATAAATGGCCCAGATGCTATCACCACCAGAAAATAATGAAACTAAATACAAAAAAAAATAGTAATTAAAAGTTGGATGACCAAAATGTGACTGAAAAAAAGCATATTCTTTTCCTCACAAACAGTCTTGAATATGTTTCATGATTTGAAGAGACTCAGTAAATAGTTACTTTGCACCTCTGTAAACAGTTGTAGCTTGACGGCAAATAATGAAAGCAAAAGTAAACTGTCACGCTGAAAATCCATCAGCCATTAGAGCGTGGATGTTGTCCCAGCTTCTCTGGCTTCCTCTGAGCTTCAGCGGACCAGTACAGGAGAGCTGGTCTTTGTTCCTGTCCATGTATGAAAATCACTGATAAAGTTGCTTTGGGCAATCACTATGTACAATTGGCATAATACTCATTTTGGTTCAGGAGAAAGAGGCACTGTGATGTGCTTAGTAGTAGAATGCGTGAAGGATGAAAGGGTGAAGGAGGAAAAGTGAAAGCTCCTGACTGCAACTTGAGTGCTAGCGTGTTTATTATACAGCTTTCATGGCTCTGTTTGTTATTGTTATTTCAGATTGCATCACTCCCAACACTGCATGCAAATCCTGTTCATTAAAATAATGATCAGGATTACAGAAATGCCCCAAAGGCGAGCGTTTCGGCGAGCTTTTGAGATTGCTGCAGGCAGGCTGAACTGAATGGGAGGGGGAAAGACATTCTTCTAAATTCATCACTCCTTAAATTTTAACCCCCACCCGCAACAATTCGGCATCTCTAATACATATGCATGTAAAACAGATTACAAGAATAACTAAAGCACCAGAAAGGTTTTTATCATTGTGCTTCGCAAAATAGAATTACCCCCTCCACGGCAGCCACCAGGGCAGAATACATTTGTTTTGAACTGACATGGAAAATTCTATTTTATCATCTGTGTCCCTGAGAGACTGGCAGGAGGATAGTTTCTTAGCCTTATATAGAGCAAATATTTCCCTCTTAGGTGCTTGTTTCCGCACTAATTGCGTCATATAATTGTGACATTTGTGCTGGAGATTAGCTATAAAATTATGGCATTAAAATGAACCATATCATGAGAGGAAATCCATGATAGAGGAGGACCCACAATCTCTTTTGCACTACAGCTGTAATTGGTAGTGGGGCATTTCACGGTCAGAGCAAAGGAAGATTGCTTCATTAAGTTTCTGTTCTGATAATCACCACAGCTCTGCTATAATGGAGGATCCTAACTGAATGAATACTCCATTAGAAAGAGCCAGAGAATGAGAGACTGGAAGGGTGAAATAACACGCTCCGTGCCTCGGCAAGAGATCAAGCTCAATTGCTTTTAACAAACCTGCAGGCAAACCTCTTTTGTGGTGAGGATTAACAGCCCCCTTTACTGGTGTAACCTTTTCCCGAGATCATCGTTTTCGACCAGGCACATGGCTGTGATCAAGGTCTGTTTGCTGCAGTGACGCACCCTTCCTCAATCCCATAGGCCATAAGTGGGACAAGGTAGCTCTGTGAGCGCTTTAAAGGGCCTGGTCCCTGGCCGCACGTAGCCGTGAATGAACGAGCAAGTCTAACCAAGGACCTTTTAAACACTTGCATGTCATCAATTACTGTTCTCGGTCCTGACCTGGCCTGCCAGCACGAGGCATCTCCAGATAATTAGCCTTGCATGCTGACACTGTGCCTGACCTTGGTCCTCGGCATGTACATAAATAATCACACATTGGTTCCTTGTGGGGCTTTTTAAAACATTTTTTAAATCATTTTCCCCTTAGTGCAGAAATCAGCACCCAGACATGGTACTGGTGCAGGAGAATGTTTTGTTGATCTTCACACTGTTTTGGTGCTTGTTTGTTTCTTATTTCTTTTGCTCCTTTTTGTCTACATTGGAAAGCAGTGACACTGGTGGGTAATGTGCCAAATGTTTCCTGGTTTGATTTATTCTGGGTCAGTACTCAGAAATGGCTCTTAAATGAGGCCCAGTGTCTATATGGAATAGTGTAAGACCCCATCAAAACAATGAGGTGACATTTAGCGTGGCGTTTTAAGAAAGCTAAGCTACTTCACTGACGATCATGTAGCTTTACAAATGACAAATACAGTAATACGGCTGTTCTTGATAAAGTACAGATTCTCAGCCATCTTTTTCTAAGGTATTATGCTCCCTTAATTTTATGGGTCTGAAGGTTATTCAGACAGATATTCAGACAAGCACAGAATTCATTTTGGCTTGTGGTATACAGTACAAAAGCCCCTACCAGTGTTAAATTAGCACTTTCAAATTGGAAATCCATGCACACAGCAAATGCTGTACACCAATTTAACACTGTGGCTGTTAATTTAACAAGGACAAGTTTGGTGCGTGACTGATATAGGAAGGTCACTTACTTCACCTGCGGCATGCACTGCACCTCTGCACCTGGGAACGACCTCCAACTATCTGCATTACAAGACCCTAAAGTAGTGTGTTCAAAGATGCTCTTTTTACTATAGTGTAGTTTGGAGGTCCTATTGGATGAGGTCATATTTCTGCAGCAAGGACTAAGTGTATGTTAATGAAGCAGATCTCCACTGGCCTCTCAGAGTGGAGCCAGCCTTGCCTTTGCTTCGCTTGGTGTTTTTGTTCATTTCTCGCGTGCAACACCAGGAAACACATTACCAGTGCTTGCACTCTCCAACCTCGACAAGCCCATGTCAGAAGTCATTTACGATTGGGGGGTTGGCACATCTCCTCCCGGAATTCCTTGTTTTGCGGGATTGAGTTGGAAATCTCATGTGAAGCACCTATGCTTGAGCATTTGAGTGGTCTTCTGGAGAAGGGAATGTGTCTCAGGCTGGTGCAGAAACTTGCATGTCCTGTGGCACTCTGGCAGACAGCTGCTTTAAACAGCACACATGAAGGGGCTCCAGGTGTTTCTTTAGATGGCACTTAGTCCTAAGGCATCTTATCCTCTCTCTCTTTTTTTAGCCACCCTTCTTCCATCTTTTAGTAGTTGGCACTGCTCCATGTGTTTACATATCACCCCCCCCCACACACACACACACAGTGTCTTGTATTGCAAGTGCAGTGAGTACAGTAAGAGTAGAGAGTGTGTGGGGGGCTCAGTGTGGCTGCTGAAGGGATGTAGGATGGATTTGCTCTCATCTGCACTTCACTCCACCAGGGTAGCCCACATTCTTCAGACCAATAATCCATTAATCAGATCAATAATCCATGTGGATTATTGGTCTGAAGAATGTGGGCTACCCATTTTCACTTGTCGGTTGTTTTTCACTGTCACTCACTTTTAAACGGGGCCTGGGTTTTTTTTTCATCTATGGTGTGACTGTTTCACACTTTAATACCATTTAACACAAGCTTGCAAAAGCAAGCTCTCTGTGTGGATCCTGACTGCATTGGAGTCTTTTGATGACAAGCCTCGGTGTTGAATGATTAATTATCTGAGAAGAGTGTTCTGAGCCTGAGCAACGTGTGAAGGCCACTCGGTCAACAAACACTACACTCTCTTAGACTCTATCTTGAAGCGATGTGAGGTGTTATTCTGCTTGAGGTGTGTTTACACTGAATGTGGTTGTGATTTTCTTCTTTTTCTGTTTATCAGGACGAAATGATTGATAACAGTATCTACTGCATTGAATGGGTGGTTTGTCTTAGGTTTAGTGTGTATATGTGTGTGAGGGAGCCAGAGCAGATGAACACCCCTGTCATCCCTTCAGTGGTCATCCTTCAGTACACCGTTTAGTCTTGCAGTACTTTCAGTAGGGGTTCAGGAGGGTATCATGGACAGGTAGCTGTGACATAACTGCTGATATTCCTAAAACAAAGATTATCTTTAAAAGGCGGCACAAGTATTAAATGGAACACTTTCTCTCTCTCTCTCTCTCTCTCTCTCTCTCTCTCTCTCTCTCTCTCTCTCTCTCTCTCTCTCTCTCTCTCTCTCTCTCATTTAAGATTATCTTTGTGTTACAATGATCTTGTTAAATGGGGCCCAGTTCAGTTGAGGTGTGCTGTTCCTGGTGCCTCTACCAGGAGACTTGGATGCAGGTGCCAAGAGCAACGTGTACATTTTTACTGACAATAAATTAACAAATGATGGGTTACCCATTTAGAACTATATTAGTATAGCCCTTCCTTTTCAACCATTATGATTTTTGCAGTGACATCTGGATCTGATAGCCCTTCTAATTTGCACCCTAACCCTAGGGTACTGCTCTGAGTCCTACATGGCCATATTTACGCAGCTCTTCTGTTCACTCCCAGTTAATGACAGACTTGTGTTTAAAGTATGGCCACACCATCCCAGCATGGCGGGACTGATTTCTAGTTCATTAGCATTGCCTGGGCAGTGCTGTCACCTGAAGAACAGGGCTACGATTAAGCAGACACAGAGAGACTTGTCAAAGAGACGGGAGTGCTGTTTGAAAATGAGTAGCTCTCCCACAAAACAGTGTGTCAGGCATTTTAATGAGCTATGGGCGGTACGTTATTGACCTTTTATATATTCATATTTTACATGGCATTGAATATAGATGCACCTCCACCAGGCTCACTGAGAGCACTTTGCTGTTTTGATGACTATGAGATATAAACAGGTGTTTCTGTTTCAGTGCATGACAACAACAAGAAGACATTGCTTATTTGCATAATGGAACAGAGGAACTGGTTCTCAAAAACAAGTTCACTTTCTAGTGAAACTCTGTGTTTTAGGGTGTATACAGCAGGGTGTATACCTAAGGTTTTAAAATCTAAAGAAGAGGCACTGTAAGGGTAGATGATATTCTCTGGCTCTTCAGTCTGATCAGACAGGGTGCCAGATAGGAGCCCAGTCATCTCCTAACTCAAGACCTCAGACAGCTGGGTTCTGTAAGCTGATGCCTCAAATAGATCTGTTTGGCCTCAGCGGCTGCTGGTACTGTTATTCCGCTCATGGGGTGTGTGGTGTGGTGGGGTTGGTGGGCTGGGGGATAAGGTGAGGGGTTGGGGGGCTGTTGCTGGGGAACCATGAGTTCTGGCATGTACTTTAAACTATTGACTTAGCATTTAGCCAGAGGTCAGAGCCAGTTGGACATGCGCGTGTGCACACACGCAGAGGTCTGGCAGGGCTGATCCTCTGCAGTCTCTCTGTCTCTGTCTCTGTCTCTGTCTCTCTCTCTCTCTCTCTCTCTCTCTCTCTCTCTCTCTAGCTTTGCCTGTCAGTGAGGAGCTTTTAGGAGATTTTTTTCAGTCTCAGCTAATGGAAAAGAACTCCGTTTCTCTCACTCATGCTAAGACTAACAGATACACCACCCTGCCACAAACCACATGAGGCCACATTGTTCATCAAACAACAACAAAAAAAAAAAAGGCAGTGGGATTTCCAACTTGGAACACTCAAGTATAATAAAACACAATTTTAATTGTTTTTTTTGTGGTTTGGTACAGAACCACATTGCAACACACTGGTTGTGAAGCAACAATCTTCAATCCTTGTGGCCGGCGGCGGCTGTGATCCACCTAACATAGCAATGCTCAGCTGCTGGTCCTCTAAACAGCAAGGCAGAGGTGGCTCCTCCATCCGAGAGCAAGCATATGCCTCAGCTGGATTTATGACTGACTACATCTGCTGCCTCCTCCGTGTAATGGCCACACGATTGTGGCAGTATAGCGAGACTGCCATCGTGCTCTGCTCAGCTCCCAGCCACCAGATGATGCTCATGCATCATTACATACATACAGAGCTTATCATTCATTCATTCATTCATTTAATAAAGACCTATTCAGAGCTCAGCACCTATTCAGAGAATTTGGACACTGGGCTGTTTATTCCCTATGAATCAAATTACGGTGCATCCTCCACCCCCCACCAGTGCGGGTCTTTTGGGCAGGTCTGAACACAACAATCACACTTGATCAACTGGTCAGAGACTGTTTACGAGTCTCTGTCTGTTTGCTGGTGAACCCTAGTGTACTAAGAACGTGATATGGCCCAGTTGCAGGAAGTCAAGAAAACACATTATGTGTTATGGGTTCCAAGATGACTGAGAACAGGCAAAGCTCAGAACTGGAATGAAGAAGAAGTATGATAAAACATATCTGTAGTTCTGTAATATCTGGATTTAAGAAACATTCATTCATTAGCCTACGTTATGTTGCTGCTTTTCAGTAGAGGATTTTTTTTGCTGGGCACCAGTTTTTTGATATTTGGTTGTTTTTATTTATAGGAAGCCGCCATGTTTCTCACTTTTTTTCCATTTCCGGCCCTGTGCCTTCCCACGCGCCCCCTTCAGCAAATGTCCTCGCTTTCTGCCAGCCTACATTTGTACAGCGTGAAGCCGAAGCAGACCAAATAGAAAAGGAACCGAAAGTATTAATTGAATTCTGATTTAAATGTATTGCTAGGTGTGACAGCTCATTAAACATCACTGAGGAGTAGATTCTGGTGGACGCATATTCACCAGCATCTTCTGTGGTGTGGCTGTAGTATTCGCCTTTTGAAGCCAATATTTTTACACTGCTGCTTTTGCATAAATAGCCTCACAGGTAAAAAGCTCCTATTTCTGTCAGAAAATGTTGCAAAGCACCTTCTGTGCTTTCATTTTCCCATCCCTAGTGCTACAAAATGAAGTAGGTTCCTGTTAGAAGGCCCACCGTGAAAGCTCGTCTCTGTCAAAATTCACATTCATTTTGCTGCTGTGCACATAACATTGAAATTGCTTATCTAGACCTGCATTGACTGTGCATGCATTTGCCTGTCAGTAACATTACCATCTGTTTGAATTCATTGCTTTCATCCGTTACGGTTTGTTCCTCCATACAGCATCGTGCATATATTTTAATACCTTCTGTGGCCGCACTCACATGCACGACCCATTTGAACCTTTCACACAGTTCAAATGGTGTCAGTGCTTCAGTGAACAGGGTAGACTTTTCACATGAAATGTATACCGCAAAAGTTGCCTTGCGTGCACTCCAAACGGAGACCTATGGATGTATACATTTTATTTGCGCATACCTCTGTTTATGTATCCTGTTCATTACATGCTTGATGTAGGACCTTATGTGCATGTACGTGTGAGTGTGCTGCTCTTTCTTGCGGGTAATTACATAAAATTCAGCGTGGTGTTTATTACCCTGCGTGCTGGATGCTGTCCCAGCCTGCTCCTGGCAAGGGGCCAGCCAGGACCTCGCCGTCAGCAGTGCAGGGACGGAGGCAGGAGAGGGACATAAATCCTGCATATGGCGCCGATCAGCAAGGCATTCCAGCAGAGGAAGCAGTCTCTTCATTTAGAGAGGCCATTAAACGTCAAAAGAGACACCTTTTCACTGGCGCTATACGTGGGAGGCAGCCAATTCGATCTTCCACCGAAGGTCGGTTGAGCTGTCGACATCAGTTGCTGAGATATGTGAGGACTCTTGCTATGTATTTGTACAGGAGACAAATGCTATAAATACAAATTTAGATTAAGAAAGGAGACTCTTTATGGGGTGAGGGGGGTCTTGTTCATTTTGGTACAAATGATGTGCCTGTTTATTCCCTTAGAGGAATAGGAGTTATTAAAGCACAGACTACAGACCCTGGCAGCATGGTAGTGGTTTATGCTGACTGCTCTTTCTGAAACACCACAGAGGCTGGATGCCTGTAGCCTGCAAACAAATTCACTACTCTGATTATTTATTCTTCCCTTTCACTTGTATCAATAGATTGTATTGATTAATGGTCTTCCTGATTCAGTACGTGGTACTGATTAATGGTTTAGTTAATAATTTACTTGTAATTAGGTTGTTCTGTGCTTCAGATACCAGTGATCAATCTTCACTGTATAATTCACATGCAAAGCAGTGCAGTCTGTGGATGAAACTCAGGGCTGGGTTTATTACACATTCAATATTACACATGGTTGTTGTAGACAACCATGGGCAGTGGTAGTTCAGTGGTTAAGGTACTTGACTAGTAATCAGGTTGCCAGTTCAAGCCCTACGGCTGCCAAGTTACCACTGTTGGGTCCCTACGCAAGACCCTTAAACCTCAAGTTGTTGTAATTATGTTACTTTGGGTAAAAGTGTCAGCTAAATGCTGTAAATAAAAATTGTAGACATGTCCACAGCCTGGTTTTGTTTTGTTTGGTTTTTTTGTCATTCTGAACCTCAAAATCAGAAAAGTTAAAAATAACTTGGCATATGCTGTTTTATGGTTGTGCTTATTTTTATTTGTGGTCAGTTCTGACTTGCACCTGAGCGCAAGTCCTTATGGGGTTTTGTAATTCAACTTCTTGTTTGTTACAATCATAATTATTTACTAACAAACTTTAACTGAAATAATTTTTGTGAACATTTATCCATTAAGAATTTTGCCTCTTCAGAGTAATGTTCACTGACGGTTACACTTTCTGCAGCTCATGCACACACAGACCTTGGCTGTATTTCAGGCAACTGTGCTCCGAATGCAGACACCCAAAATGCTGCCAGTGACATGAATTGTACTGAATGTGAATATAAAGATTTAGAAGTAGCTATATAAAAAAGTATGTCATTTTATTCACAGTGCTGGCCCCAAAGGAGACAACATCTATGAGTGGAGGTCAACCATCCTGGGACCACCAGGATCTGTGTATGAAGGAGGAGTCTTTTTCCTCGACATCGCGTTCACACCTGACTACCCGTTTAAACCACCCAAGGTGAGAGTGTCATTACACTGTAATCCCTCTCTTGTACGTCATTTTTCATTATTTTGGAGTGTGCCTTCTTTTTAAACTTTTTTTAAAAAGAACCTTCTTTCTGGTTTCCTTCATTTTGGAATATGTGTATCCTTCTGGAGATAGTGTTGCATCTGCAGTGTCCAGAAATTGAAATGAATACTTACGGCACATTAAATGAATACTTACAGCACATATGCTAACATTGTTAATAGTTAATGAAAGGTAGAAGGTCCAAGTTAATATGGAAATGCTCCCTATTGATTGCACTGAATGTTAGACCCCTTGACCTGTTTTGGGTGGCGAATCACTTTAAGCAGGGCCAGAATGTCTGCCCTCTTCTCTCACCAGTGTACCGGGAGGGAGGTACACCTTGTGGCTCTGTGACTGTGATGGTTCCAAGGCAAGCTGTTCTGGTGGACTCACACTGCTGTTCACCGAGCTTCAAAGCACACTGTTTTCCCTGCTTTGATACACCTTATAAAAGCAGATCTGAGTGATGGTGTTGTAAAAGGTCATATTCTCTCACTCTCATGAATCTTTCCTGCCCGTTTCCTTATCTCTCTTAAGTCCCTGCTATAGCCTTCTTCTTTCTTTCTCTCCCACTGTTTTAAGAGCTTTTTTACAAGCAAAAAAAAAAAAAAAGACCAAATACAGAGACACATCCAATGCAACACATCCTGCTGTATTACTGCTCCCTCCTCTATCTAGCTATATCTACATATATATGCATACATTAGGCACAAACATCATCCATCAGTGCAGAGTGAGACTGTAGAAATGGTATGTTTTTTTAAAAATTATGTGGGTTGAAGTATTTGATGGTTTTGTGCCATAGAGGGTTAAAGATTAGAGAAATTTTGGTCCCAATTATACAATAAATGAACATAATGTTCAGTGGTTTTCTCTGACAGTTTGGCTCAGTCTTCTGGATGGCTCCAGTAAGCTTTAAAATGTATGCAAATGTAATGCTATAGTGAAAACAATAAACAGCTTTTAAGATTTGGGTAAATATGGCTTTTGTTTAAGTGCCCTTGATGATGAATTTCACCTAGGGAATGGGGACATAAACTTGTTTTTCCACAATGGATGTTGTACAAAAAGGCATATAGACATGCTTTTATTTTCCAGGAGACAGAATCATTTCCATACATTTTCACACCTCCACCACAGCAGACACCGGGTGAGTGTGTTGGCACACTATCATAAAGCAGGCTGATGTAGATGATTTAGCCCGGTGATGAAGTGGTGGTCACAGGCACAAACGAAACAATGTAAGATTGTTATGTTTCTGGTGAAGTGAATATGCATGGGGGGGGGGAAGTCATCTCACATGCGATTTATAATTGTGACCTAGTTGATATTTGGAAAGTTACTTTCAACCAAACTTCAATGTAGCAACCAGATTTTAAGATAATATCTACATGGACATGAGGTCATGTGAAGGTTGATATAGTATAAACACCCTGTACAAACAGCGTGAATAAAACAAGGCCCAAAAAGTAATAAAATGTTTAAAGAAAATCCATTTGCATGGTGTTGTCCAAGCCTGCTATAGACTGTCCTTTCTACTATACTAACTTACATAATCTTTAATTCAGTCTCTTAAAACTGCACTGGAGCGTATTAAAACTCTCTTAAAAAGTGATTCTCTAAAGACTGTTGAATTATTTGTCCTCCTTTCTCTCCCAGGTTACGTTCCGTACACGGATCTACCACTGCAACATCAACAGCCAGGGAGTGATCTGTCTGGACATCCTGAAGGACAACTGGAGTCCTGCCCTCACCATCTCCAAGGTCCTCCTGTCCATCTGTTCCCTGCTCACAGACTGTAACCCAGGTATGCAGAGGAGACCATGTCCTCTTCTTTTTTAAAATCCTATGATTAAGTGTGAGAGAATGGAAAAACCCATATAATCCTCTGGTTGGAAAAGAGCCATTGTTGTTTAATGTAATGTAATGGTCTATAAATAATTACTTGGGTTATAGCCTAACAGTTCCACGCTTCTTACCTTGGCTGAACTCCTTATTTGATGGGGGTTACATTAGGAGTGTCCTTGTATGTTGCAGTGGTGTGAGGGAAAGAAGCTAAGGCCCCCTGGCTGTCAGTGTCGTAATTAAGCTTTGTGCTTATGGGTCCTGCAGCGAAAAAAACCACCTGTGGGGTACTGGACGATATTCGCCCGAATCACGGTTGGCGTGACTTCGCGTTGAAACTGTGTGCGCTTTGCAGTGCCCTTCTTGCTGATTGGTTTGTGTGTGTTCCGCAGCCGATCCTCTCGTCGGAAGCATCGCCACACAATACTTGACCAACAGAACGGAACATGACAGAATAGCAAAACAGTGGACGAAGAGATACGCCACATAAAGGAAGCCGTCAGACCTACACGCTGTAAATCCTCCCTTTTCCGTCCCTGTTGTACCTCTCTACCTCTCTCCCTGTCTTCTTAGAGCACACTCACCAAGTGCAACACTATATATATATCTCGCCCCTCTACCCCAGCCTCTTATAAACCTTTTGGTGAAGAGAACCGTTCTTTGTTCCTCGTTGACTTGAAATCTTCTTTTTTATACAAAGAGTAGACTGGGATTTTATTTTCCAATTATCTGAATGTTTGAATTATCCTAGGAGGAAAATATTGTTGTTGTTGTTATTATTATTATTGTTGTTGTTGTTCAACTTAATGTATGTACATCTTTACTTTTTAAGTGGCATCAGGAACAAACAGGTTATAAACCACACCACCACATGTTCTGACAGAAGTCGACCACAGTACGTGCATGTAATAGGATGCTAGTTTGCATCCACTGGAACTCAGAGCTCTACCCTTTTGTTTGTATGTATTTTTTAAAACACGCTGTCAAAGAAGCCACTGGGGGGACAAAACGATTAAATAAAATAAAACAAAAAAAACAAGTCTTGCTAGTGGATAGATCAGAAATCACACAGACCTGTATATTGCTACGTACCACGTTTGACTGGCCAGTGAGGTTTGTTGTGCACTTACTTTATGGACTACATCCAATAAAACACTGTGGCTGAACTGTAGCAAACATGCTGGGCATTTGGTTTTTGTATGCGTGAGTGTTCATGCGTGTCTGTGTATGCTGGGGGCAGGTAGAAACACGTCGAAAAATTGTTAGTTTGGGAACTCATTTATTTTCTTAACCAAAAATTGTTTTATTGTCTCAAGTCATGAAAGTTAGCTAGGTATTTCATTGTAGTTTTGGTATCATTTTTAAGCCTAAACCAGGACATTCACTTCCAGTCGCTCTATAACACAGACGGCGAAGCTTTTCCCAGGACCCACACATGCACATACACAAAGTAGTTCACCTCCGCTGTCATCATGATGCGTGAAATTGCGAAATACAAGGGTAAGGTCAGTAGTTGCTTCATTTTAGCGAGGATTGTCAAGAGTGAGTATGGGAACACACCGGTACCATGCACTCTGTGGTGCTTACCTGCTGACACACCTGATTCAGGTCATGGATGGCTTTATAATGGTCTTAGTCATCAGTGTATTAAAAAAAGATTATGCTGAACTTTGCACTGGGTCATCACTGCTGAGAGCTGCTGAACTATAACCCAAAACGGAGAGTTTTAAATCATTAAATAAGGCCATCCGCTGTCTGTCACTGTTGCTCCAGTTGTTAACAAAGGATAAATCTGGCTGCCAAGAAATTGAGCATGGCCCATTTCTTGACAAATTCAGAAGCAATGTAAAAAAGAAAAAAAGGAAAATGACTAAACTACATTTATCTTGGCGATTTTATTTTGTATTCTTGTGGCATCTTTTATGTTGCTTTTGCTATTTTTTGCTTATGTCCCTCCCTGAGAGCAGAGACAGAAGTAAACCCTATATAAACAAGGCTTTAAAAGCACCACTGGTGTTAAATGGTAATCAAGTGCACATTTGGAGTACACTGTTTCAATGTCAAATTGTTATTTTAAGCCAGCGCATACTATGGAAGTGCCATTGATATTATGATGCCACACAGAGCCTTAGCGCCTCTCTCCAGCCTCTTTATTAGAAACTCAGGCCTCGTACCTACTGTCACTTTATTATATAAACCTGTCTTATAAGTGTATTATATAAGCACTCAACACATTTACAGTTTGTAGCCCATCCGTTACTATGCATAGCCTTTCATCGACCCTTTGCCCCGCTCAGCACTGATGCATGTCTGATAACAGGACCAGAAAGACTGCTACTGACCAGATATTACTGGTTGGCAGACCATTCTTGACTGAGCCGTGACACTGGTGTGGTAGTGGGCGCTGGTCTGAGTGTATTGGGTAGTCATTTGTCTGCAGGGGGTAAGAGCGCACTGACATCCAACACTATCGCTGCCATCAACAACCTTGTAAAAGAAACTGACCACTCAAGAAATGGAGGGTGGCCGATACAAACTGCACATGACACACAGATGTCTCCAACCGTTTAACTACCAGGTATTTTAAAGAAATGTTTCTAAGAAGGTGGGTGGTGAGGGAATTCACCACTACCACCAGTGTTGTAGGAGTGGGAGAACTAGGGTAATTGACACCCATTGATTTATTCACTCATTTAAACAGTCTATAAAAATAAATGGATGTGTTTCAGTTCACAGGGATAATTTGTGACTTTCATCACCAGCAACACAGAAACTGCTTGGCCCACTTCTTATGCACATGACTTGCTTTGAGGATGGTATGTATGTTTTCATTTCATTTAACATCCAGTGGTGTTGAAACAGTGCTCCATGATATCAGTGGTCTACATTTTCTTCTTTTTTTACTGCTGTAATTTTAAATTGCCTCAAAAAAAAACAAACAAAAAAAAGTCACAGTATTAACTGTCCCAACCAGCTAACACATATGCCTTATTCATTTTCTCTGTGAACAAAGTGCGCCAATCCTTTTTCATTCCTTTTTATACATGCTCTTATTCCACGTCCCAGTGTTGCTGTCATGAGCCTGTTCCCGCACTGCATATCTGAGACAAACTGTACACAAAAGGCTGCGTGAAAAGAAATGAACTCTTTCCCTTTTTTCTACAGCACATCTCTTTTCAACTGGATTCAATGAACCACCTCATTACTCTTTTTTCATCTTTCTCCTTCACAATTAAAGAGTTTACTTACGTAATGCCAGACCTAACTACACTGAGGATTTAACACACTCTACAAATTGCTAGAAATGCCCTACAATTTATATTTCATTTGACATTCCTATTAGATCAGATTATAATATGACCCACTTTCTATAAGCTTAAAGAGACGTAGTCTAATGAGGAGAGAGGTTATTATAGCTAATACTTATTCAAATGCTTTTAACTATGAGGAGGGCTGCCAGGCTCTGTGTGCAAAGGATCTTTTTCCCATCATCATCATGACGGTTTTCTTTCAAAACCACCTGTTTATATATATATATATATATATATATATATATATATATATATATATATATATATATATATATATATATATATATATATATATTACTCCATGATCATATGCCAGCCTAACTTTGTTGAATAAGATAGAGCTAAATTCACATTTTTTTAGAGTGACACTCTGATCCAGACTTAATTCTCTGTTCCAATTTTAGTCTAACTTTCAACATTTGCTGCAAACTACATTCACCTTTTCCCTATGAGCAATGAGATAGTAAATGTTGAGTTTAGTCTGAAGCACAGACTTCCCCTTGTTCACACATAGCACTATAGGTGTAGGGCACTGCTTTTAGTAACCACTAGAGGGCACTAGTGGTCGTTTGTCTTCATGTGAGTTGTTTTGTAGGTAATACTTCTAAAGTGTCCTCTAAGTCTCTCCTCTCTCAGGTATTGTCTGTCAGAGCCAGAGAGTGATCTGTCTGGAAATCTTGAAGGACAACTGGGAAGCTGAACTCACTGTTCACACACTGTCCAGAGCAACATGAGGCACCCACCAGCTTTGTAACACAGCTTTGACACAACAGGTGTGTCAGCTCACATATATTATATAAAAATATGTTTAAAGGGGAAATACATCAAAAAGTAACAATAGATGGAAATATGTCAAATTTCTAAGGAACAAAGGAACATACTATGAAGAGGAGAGGGGTACCACAATAGATTCAAGGCAAGAATCATAACAGCAAACCAAACATATCCACATAACACAATTTCAAACCAGCTTGTCCCCATCTCAGCAAAACACTGCACATCTTTTACATCCTTTGCAGTGTTTTACAGACAATCAGAGGCTGCTAATACCCATAGAAAAACATATAACTAATTTCAAACAGCGCTATCATTTGAGCATGTGTAGATCTTACAACTATGAGAAAGTCAAAGCTTTCAGTCACATAACACATTCCAAAGTGTTGAGCATAGCAGCTGTGTTATTGTGGTCATATGGTCAGTGTCCTAATAGATTGTTTTGAACATACACATCAACATCCCGGAGAGCAGCTCGGCACTGTGCTGAGGCAATACATGTGGGTGGTGGTAACCCACAGCACCAAATGAATGAAACTGAATAAAATACAGAGATTTTATGCAAAGGTGATCACAAAGGTGCCTGTTCTGGTGTATATAATTTTGTTGTGCTTCATTGTGTGTCTAATGTATGTAACTGTGTTGTTTCGTTTGTAGATGGCTTTCTATGACAGTAACTAAGCTTCCATTTTTACTTTGTAAGAAGGGTTTTTGAGCCTGTTATAAAGCTTGTTTGATCTGACCCAGATGAAGGAAATTAAAGAAATCTGAATGTTTCTTTTTAAGAAATATGAACATTTACAGAGACCGCATTGAGAAAGTGATGATGTAATGTTGGCAACCAGATATTCAAAAACTCCTGCTTTAAAAAAACAAACAAAAAAAATCAACCCAGTTCTTTCCCATGCCAGCAGACCCATTCACTGGCAACATAGCAACATCATGTCCAAGCACACAGCAAACCACTGGACCCAGCGCTGTGCTCATTCTACGGATCTGATCTCAGATGAACTTTGTAATATTAACTTTTTTCCCTCATCGACTTCCAAGACATTTATGATTTCTTTTCTTTGGAAACATTTGCGTTATGTTTCACTTTTCATCATTAACAAATAACAAAATTGATCTCACCTGATTTGTATTTATTAAGTCTGAGAATTCACTGAATATATCCCCTCTACAGAAACACAGAAACACCTCATTATTTATATATATATATATATATATATATATATATATATATATATATATATATATATATATATATATATATAGAGAGAGAGAGAGAGAGAGAGAGAGAGAGAGAGAGAGAGATTGTTACTACAGTGTAAGAGAATGTACTGTACATTTGATTTATTTGAATGATTAATTGTAAAATTAGAAATGAAGTGATAAATGGAGCAGAATGTGGCTAATAAACTGTGCAAAGCAACAGATGGGTTATAATCTGTAACTGTACACCTGCGATACACCTATCTAACCTGTCACAGTGGCCAGTTAACGTATGTGCAATGTGCAAATATAATGAGTGGTGAGTTCACGTTACAATGCTTAAATGATTAGCACTAAATGTCCGTACGACTTTGAAGGTCATCTTAAGTAGGCCATCTCCTATGTCACCGACCACAAGTTGAACGATTTTGTAATGACAGATAACGCTATCGAATTGATAGAGCTCATATAGCCTAATGGCCCAGTGCACTCAAACATTGCGACAACGATGACGTGTAACTTGGTTGAATTACAAACCAGATGAAGACATCTTATCTTTATCATCTTAAAAATCATCTATCGGAAGCCTGATTGTGTTCGCTTCTTGTATTTTGCACTACATCATAAAATATTTTCCTTTTAAATAGCTGAAACATATGCTTCAGATGCCTTTGCTGCAGCGTTGCTTTTCTTAGCGTTGACAAACATGACTCCAAAACGAGGAGTCCAGTCGACAGGCTCGGCTCGCCGCTGCAGAGCACAGCAGGCTATCACGCAGCTCCGCCCCGGTCTGCAGAAAGTGTGTCACTGGGTTAAAGTGGCTCGTGCGCTGGGGGCAGGGGGCGTGGCCGGGACATGGGGGCGTGGTCTACAGCAGCAAACATCTCGGAACATTCAGTACCCGACAGTCACTACCAGGGAGTTCCGCTGTACACCGTGTACGTTATAACCCCGTCTGTTCGAGAACATACGGACGGTTTGAGAAGCCAGTGCTGAAATTTTGGACTAGCATGGTCGGCTTTAGTCATTCATTCCTTCAGGTCGAAGGACTTTGTTGATGAGAACTAACCCTGATAGCCATATAGCTGGCTAGCATACTAAAGCTGTAAGGGCTACGTTTCATTTCATACTACGGTATAGCTACAGTGTTAATAATTTTTTTTGTGAAAGAAGATATGGGATCAACAAAACCAGGTAAGGATCTTTAATTATTTGTACCTAGCTAGCTACTTTCACGTTGCTTGCTTTTTTTTTTAAATCGGGTAGGGATAAACGAATGAATGACCTTTAGCTATCGGAATATTCGTAATGATTTTTTAAATTATTAATTTCAACCACATTTTAGGTGATTATTCGACCATATTGTCTGTTCCCGAAACATACTCATTGATTTCGGCGGTTTTTCTGCTATCTTGGTTTAAGGCTTGCAAAGCCACAGCTAGGCAGCTTGGCGCTAGCTGTGTCCTGTGGTTTAGGGGTGTTTGTGTTGCTCCAGGCGCCGTGTACTCTCCGCGTCTCCGCTCCTCGCACTCACATGGCACAGCCAGCCTGGCCATGTGCCTCTGTGTACGCGACGCGGCGCTCTCCGGCTCCTGATTGGTCGAGGCCAGGCGCCGCGCGCTCATTGCATAATTCCGCACGCGCTGCCCTGGCGCGGGGGTTGACTGCAGTACCACGTGAGGCAGCGCGAGACAGTCGCGGTGACCTAGATTTTTTTTTTTTCCCCCGTAGAATACGTGACACATCCACGTGTGGGTGGATCTGAGACGGATCGTCTTTCAGTCTTCATTAAACGTCTTACCAACCTGGATATTTAATTTACATTTTATTACAGTTGACATTATCAGGCGCCTCTATTGTAATTTTACTGAATGCAAATGTGAAATTTCAGAACTGACTACTAAAACTACACGGTAGCCCACAGTCTGCAGCAGTGACGTCACTGAGCCTCTACATGTGTTTATTCTGTCGAAATACCCCGCTGTGTTATAACCTGTTGCACTCTGTGAAACACGTAATAAATTTAAAAAGTGGGACACACATTAACAAATGTATGCTATGCAAAGCATTTTTAACCAGGTTTTGTACCAGTTTAAAGTGTAAGAAGCAAAGTAGATAATGAGAATGTTGGTATTGTTAAAACGATTCCCAGAGGCGCAGCTCTTTGAATTAGCTGTTCTGGGTAGTTGATCTGTAGCCGGCAGGGATGGTTCCTTGTATGTGATGACGCTAGCTTTTGAAATAAGATTACACAACAGTGTTATCCAATCTGTGAATGAGCAGTAAAAAAACCCAAAGGAAATAGTCTTAATGACACATTGAAAGTTCTTCTACTGAGTGTTGGTACAACACAGCTTCATATTAAACTGGTGAATTAAAATATTTCCTCCATAATGGCATTAACTGCAATACCAGCATATTGTTATTGATTTATCAATAGCTGTTGATGTAGAATATGTCATTAACGCTTTGCCTCTGTCCTCTTTTCTCAGCTGGTGTGATAGCCTACGTCTGCTCCTCAGGCCCTGCCTCTAGCCTGGACTCTTGTTTGACTGACCACTCCAACAGCCACTCACCATGCACATCTCCGCCCCCTTCCACCACACAGAGCTGCAAGGTGGAGCTGCCTGCTGCCTCACCCCTCGGAGTGCCAAAACAACCCCACTCCCGTATGCCTGCCTCAGAGAAGTCCACCCTGTCCGCTGCCAAAAGTGGCATCACAAGTAAGACCGGTCCTCCATTTTGCGTTTTACGGCATGAATCCACACGCAGTTCCCTCTCGGAAAGCACCATGGTCAGGAAGTCACCTGCATCCTGCACCTGCAGATGCTCATTGCGTCTCCTGTTTTTCAGAGCTCAGTGGGATGGTACTGCTGTGTAAAGTGTGCGGCGACGTAGCCTCTGGCTTTCATTATGGAGTCCATGCTTGCGAAGGATGCAAGGTAAGGAAACAGCATCAAATCCGACTCGAATCGCTGCCACTGCTGAGTGTGGTCCACGCTTTTGGACCTACCAAAGAGAAACGCTCAATGTATTTTAACAAGGTATCAAGAGCTTTATTTAGTTGAACCATGCATGGTACCTATTTGCTGGAAGCCAGTAACTACTCTTTGGTCCCTTGTCTGTTTTAGACATGTATTCTGATGACCGCCTTGTTAAAATAAATGAGCTCTTGTTACATGGCCTGCAATTATATTTAAATGCCTGTAGTGTTTTCGGGGTGTTCTCCTCCCCGCCACTAGGGGCAGTAGATGGTAAAATGTTTTGTTCCTCAGGGCTTTTTCCGGAGGAGCATTCAGCAGAACATCCAGTATAAGAAGTGCGTGAAGTCAGAGAGCTGCACCATCGTGCGCATCAACCGAAACCGCTGCCAGCAGTGCCGATTCAAGAAGTGCTTGTCCGTGGGGATGTCCCGAGATGGTGAGTGTGCAGCTGTTTTTGCGAACATAGAGAACATAAGTGCCTGTGCTCTCAGGACAGAGCAGTGGCACGCTCTCTCTCCCATGTCAGTTATAGAAGGGGGCTGCTAGAGTTTTGGAGCTGTTTTGGAGGCTGACGTATTTCCATGTGCACCCATTTAACCCTCCACAGCTGTGAGGTTCGGTCGCATCCCGAAGAGGGAGAAGCAGCGCATGCTCCTGGAGATGCAGAACGCCATGAACAGCATGATGAACAGCGCCCAGCTGCACAACATGCTCCGCGACTCCAGCTCCTCCTCCACCTCCCCTTCTTCTTCCTCCTCATCCTCCTCATCTTCATCCTCGCCCCCATCCTCACCGCAGTGCCCCCAGGATTCGGAGCCGACAGTCCCCATGGACACATCCATGAGCTCGTCGTCATCCTGTTCGTCGGACAGCGGCGAGGAGGACGCACCGGGTCCCGCACTGCGTGCCGAGCTGTTTGCCCACGGGCAACCAACGGTCTCACCACCAGGTGTCTCCCTCTCGCCGAGCCTCACGGAGAGGCTGAGTGACGGCAGCCCGCAGGCCAGCTGGAGCCCTGACAGCGAGTCTTCCTGCGAAAGCAGCCAGCGAGTCACCACTGGGTACCACGCTGCACAGCAGCGTAACTGCGCCCCTAGTGGTGGTCAGATGGATAACACTGGCTACTGCCACTACAACAGGCATAATATGAATGAGATTGCTGGAAGAGGAGGGAATCGAGGGCATCTGGTAAGTGGAGTAACATTTTGTTTATTAACTGGATGAGCTTTTTGGTTTCTACACATTACTGACCTTTTTTTTTTTTTTTTTTTTTTTTTTTTTTTTTTTTTTTAGAAATGGATGTATGAATAGAACGTTTACAGTCTGCTTTGTAAATTAGATATGGTTGTTTGCTATATTTACTTCATGGATAGGCTTGGCTTGGCTACCTGAAAATGGATGTTTTAACAAAGCTAAACAAGCAAAATCTAGTAGTAAGGACAGAAAATGATGTGAAAGTCTTTGATTTGTTAATTCTGATTTGTCATTTTCAGGTGTGCCCTATGAACACTTCTCCGATAGTGGACCCGACCAAGCCCAGTCATACGATCTGGGAGGAGTTCTCGATGAGCTTCACCCCTGCTGTGAGGGAGGTCGTTGAGTTTGCTAGGCAGATTCCTGGTTTTCGCATGCTCTCCCAGCACGACCAGGTCAGCCTGCTCAAAGCAGGCACGTTTGAGGTAAGGGCCTTGGGCTTCAGCTGCCACCATAGCTCAGCATACACCAGGTCACAGGTCATGGGTCATCAAGTGGAGGACAGGTCACTTCTTTTTTAGACATAAGAAACCTGACCTTTTAAAGGTTGTAAATATTTAAGGGGTTAGATATATTTAGACAAATATCTTGTTTTTCTTTCAAAACCTACAGTGCTTGGAGTATTTCTTTGACTTGTATTTTGTGAATGTTTTTCCAGTACTGTAGTAGACTGTAATTGTAATAATGCCTCACCTGCTGTCTGAGCAGTTCCCTTTGTCTTCTGCCCTTCCCACAATACATTCGAGCTTGTTTACGCTGTAGTTACTCTGCTAAAACCAGTGTGTCTCCGTACTTGGTGTAATTCCTGCTCTGATCGGCTGGTGCAGGTGCTGATGGTCCGCTTCGCAGGGCTGTTCGATGTGAAGGAGCGTACGGTCACCTTCCTGAGCGGCGCGCGCTACAGCGTGGAGACGCTGCGCTCCATGGGTGCTGGTGAGCTGCTTGCCTCCATGTTTGACTTCAGCGAAAAGCTCGTGGCTCTGCAGCTCAGCGCGGAGGAGACGAGCCTGTTTGCCGCCGTCGTGCTCGTGTCTGCCGGTGCGTTCTCTGTCCGCCTCACCCCTTGGAACACACGGCACTTTTTTACGTATCTTTTAATTTATCACCCAATCGACATTTTCAGTATTCATGGACAAAATCCTTAATATCAGTTCTGTAAGGTACTAATATTATATTACATTTGCATAACGTATGTTATACCAGATCTGTGATTTCAAAATGGTTCATCTGGTTGAAAGGTCTTTAAATGAAGGCTGCAACTGCCAGTTGCTTCATGTGCCCCTCTGAGCAGAGCTGTGACTGCTGGGAGCCGGCGATGGCCTGCTCTTTCTCTGACATCACTTCCTCTGTGTTGTCTTCCAGACCGCACTGGCATCGAGGACCTTAGCTCAGTGGAAGCCCTGCAGGAGAACCTGATCCGGGCGCTGAGGGACCTGGTCACGAAGAACCACTCCAACGAGGCTGCTGTCTTCACCAAGCTACTGCTCAAGCTGCCAGAACTGCGCTCCCTCAACAACATGCACTCTGAAGAACTCCTGGCCTTTAAGGTCCACCCTTAAACCAGGACCAATGTTCTCTCCTGCCTCTGACCAATCTAAGTTGTATATTTCTGTCCTGAATGTATTTAACACAAGGGATATTATTATTATTATTATTATTATTATTATGGCTTTAGGAAGAGGCTATTGGAATATGTTGGATTTTGGTGTGTGTGTATATATATATATATATATATATATATATAATATTTTTTGCTCTCACGCTCTCATATATTGCACACGTTCAGTTTTTTGGAGTTTGCAGTTTTGTTCATGTCACTGTTGCAAAGACACTGAATGTCAGAGACTTTTTAATTTTAACTAGACAACCACTGCTTACCAGGTGTATTGAATCATGACCATGTTTCGTATGCCAAACCAAGGCTGTTTTGAAGCTTGCTTTTATGCACTACTCTTCGCAACCAGAGACAGACAGAATAGTATCAAAGATTTTGATACTTGTGCAGTAGGTGCTAATGCATGGTTACGTGTACTTTGGTGTGATGTCTTGTCCAGAATAGCTTGTGTGCATTTTTTTTCTTTCTTTTTAAGTACCAAACCTCCTGTTGTCATCATGTGTCTGTTTGTGTGTACAGTTTTTTATTTCACCTGTGTATGTCTAACAACTGTTAGCCAGGATGCACGTGGGCATCACATTCACTTTGGACTTTACATGCGCTGCTTTTGCACATGCTGCTGTGGAACAAAACAGGCCACCAACACATCTCGCAACGTTAAATATCTGAATGTCTATGCATAACCCTCCGATCACAGCAGCATGATGCAGACACGCTCACGTGTCTGTTGAAGGAACTGAACGGACTCGGGGTCCGAACGCTGCCGTGCTCGTACGACGTCGTCTGTCTTCCTTTATGAAAACCTCAGTGGAAGATGGTTCTGTACTGGCCGTGAATACTTATTATGCACAACACAAAGACAAGGAATTATATTTATAAACTCCACTGGAAGCTCACAAGGACTCATACAGATGGCCTTACACTCGTTTGTCACCATGACAGACATGCGGGGACATGATGACTTTTTTTTTTTTTTTTTTTTTTTTTTAACTGAAGTTTTATTTGGTGCGACTGGCGGGAGAGACAGCTGCGATGCAGGTGCCCCGTACCTCTTCCGGCCACTCGTTTCCTCTTTATCGCTCTATGCATAAGAAAGCTCAACGGTGTGGACAACCTTCAATACATAAACCATAGGAAACTATTGATAGATGGAATGGAACATTCTTTATTTGTCCATCTGGTCTGTTGTGTACATCTATTTCAGATATCTACATATACTATATCAATAAATATCTATTTAAAAATCAATGTTTTAAAAAAAACTTTGCTTATTTTATTTATAGCTGGAAATAAGACGCCTTACATTTAAAAAAAATATTTTCAAAATGTTTCTCCAATAACAGGAATAGATCTTACTGTAGTATTCCTAGAATAGCTATTTAGTATTTTTTATTTATTCACAACTGCAGTTGAGTACAAGACTGTTAAGTGCCAGGACAGCTTGAGATTTGAAGTGAAACTCAAAAGATGAGAGGCCCCTCTCTCAGGGCTTAAAGAAATTACATCAGAAATCCTCTAAATAGGAGTGATAAGATAATGTAACTTAAACCATGTCAGACTATGAACTCCATGTCTGCATGGGCCACATTATCCATACACAGAACAAAAAAAAAAAAAAAACTGGTCCATTTACCGTCTCGTCTGCTATTAAGATATAAACGGTGCAAGAGGTGTCTCAAGAAACAGACACAATGAGCATTATGAGGTGAATTAGCCATTCACTCAGATATCTTAGAATTTTACTGCATGTGAAAGATATTTACCTCATTGCCATGAACAAGGTATATAGTAGGTATTCAACAAATACATTCACAGCTCAGAACCAGGGTCAAAAATTTTAGCTTATAAACTCCATATATTTTTGGAAGCCATAGTTTAAGTGTGAAGTATTTATTGGTGGGACCACTAGGGGGAGCAATGCAGTTCTCAGGTTCCCTTGTGATTCCATGTGTTCAGTGTCGCAGATTATTGCACATGATGTCATGGACTAGCGGATCTGCTGTTCCCAGCCCTTCCCTCTAACTCACTCCTGTCAATGAGAGAGAATGAGTCAACTGAAAAGTAAAAGAACACACACAAACTTTCAAAATATATTTTCCAAAGAATACCTGGACAAAGGTGTTCTGTAACAACCACTTTGCTCCAGTACGTCCTCGATCATGGTCTGAGAAGCAGTAAAAAGCATACAGAGGTAGAAGAGGTGGCGCGAACAGAGCTGATATGGGATATGAGGGGGATTCTTTTACAAACTGACCTGTAGCTGCTCGTAAGTGATCCCCTCCTGAAGGCTCGAGTAACCCAACTCCCCTGTTAAAAAAAAAAAAAAAAAAAAAATTAAGGATGTTTTCACTTTTTTGTTGTTTTTTTGCACAAGACAGAACAAATGGTCACCAGGAGACCCTACCGGATGTCTCAGCTCTGTGCCTGCTAAGAGACTGGACCATGGAACACCATTTCCTGTTCGCTGATACCAAATCCACCATCTCTTGGCTTCCCTGAAGGACCTGTTTAGGTCACAATGTAGCAAGTGTTCTTATAACTAACATGGCTAACACATACCAAAAACTAGTTATGGCAAGATTACTTGCACAATGCTCAATTACTCGTTTCACTTGCTATTATGAACACTTTTCTTACACTTTGGTATAAGAAATGCAGTTAAAGAAAATGGTATGACAGGCCATACTTCATTAGTGAGATCAATATGTGTTTACCTTATTTAGCTCAATTTTCAGGTCAGATGGACTGCTGCCACACTGGAAGAGTGTTTTCTTAAAGCGCTCTACTGCACGACGCTGAAAAGTGTTTTCAGGTCCCGGTGGAAGCTGATAACATACAAACAAACAAACAAAAAAAAAAACAATTTAGACCACTGAAGTGGCTTTTTCAAACCAGAAACAATCTAGTGAAAGGTGTACGGTCTCACCTGAGTAATGAATATAATCTTATGGAGCAGTCCAAGAAGCCTAAGGTTAGGATCGTCGATTTGTCGAACCCTTCTGTGGGATACACAAATTCCTGCTGGTGCTGTGAGGAGCATTAGTAATTAGAGAGACAACTGTTTGTCAACACACTGTAGTGTGCAAACTGTCCAGAATGTAGATGTATTGTTAAATGTATTGTTAAAGTGGAGTTGGATTTCATCCATCTAACTAATTTCATGCAAGCTTTACAGTTTTATATTGTTTGACAATTGCATCATCACCCAGATTTTTAAACAAGGGCTCTTACCTGGTTGAGCTTTGGATTTCATAAAATCAAGTAATCCACTAAAACAAGTGAGAAAAGTAACAATCAATAATTCAATCAATAATTCATTATTAAACTTTATAAAAAACAAAACAAAACTAGACCTTAAGGCAATAGCTACCAGACCCTCATAAATAATCTTTTAGAGAATTTTAATAGAAGATTGATCCATAGAAGAATCAAGGATCCGTTTGCTTATTTGTGGAAACCCATGAACTTGTACTTACCCAGCTTGGGTTTGTTCATCAAATACTGAATAGCTGTCAGGGGACTTTGCTGAGTCTGAATCTTTCAGGAAAGAGTTTGATTAACTCCAGATGTTGGAGAAACCTTTCAGCATGTATATTCCTGTTTTGTAGAGGACTTACTTAGATTTGAGAGTATATTTGCCTGTGTTTGGACTGTACTCATGGCAGACCCAGCTGCTTTTGAGACATGACTTGATTCCTTATCTATGTAAAAATACGAAGGTTATATTTTTTTGACCATTAAGGGCACAGAAAAATAAACTTGTACTTTTTTAATTAGTTGCCTGTTGGGTCTATAACTGTCTAAAACCCCTAGTTAAAATTCAAATTATTGAGACAGAGGTATGTCCTGAAATTTGCAAAGTGCTTGTTTCCTTTACAGCTGCTGTTTTCTGACCTTGAGTATGGCTTTCCGTAGAGAAATGTAGGTCACTTCTCCCAGTCCGGAGACCATCTTGAATAACAAGTGAGTCTTTAAAGGCCTGAGAGACATGAATGACATGTGATGGAAGGATCCTCTCTCACAAAAGCAGGAGCAGCTTCACTTCTGGTGTACAACACACCGCTTCCAATCAATTCACAATTTTATATTATCAAGTCCAAAATTAATAAAAAATAAAGAGAAATCATAAAATAAATCAAAGCAGACAGACACAGCTTTCACAATGCTGAGTTAACACACACACCACTGAATTAACTGATTCATTAGTGTTTGGCTTGGCTTAAACACTGAGGATTTTGCTGTGTAAGGAGAATTATTCAGGGGCCAGCCAGTGTGTTGTCCTGTTCGGTGAGGCTACCCGAGGCATGGACGAAGGTGTGCGTGTGAGCTTCGTGCGGTTGTTTTCCAGGCAGTACTTTTGTGCACGCCTCCACTCCCGCTCCGCCCTCTTCTCAAGAGTGTTATAAGAGGTACTCAGGCCATCGAGAAAGCGCATAATCAGGTCACAGATTCTGGAGCTGACCTGCACGACGTCAGGACGCAAATCGGCATTGGGGGTCAGGCACCTGGCCAGTGAACCATAACAAGGGAATGTCAGCTGTTAACTACATTACACTACATGTGGAGAAACATGTACAGTAAAGACACTAATGCCATATAGTAGATGGCTGATTCGAGAATTGCAATAAATCAAATAATCATTAAACAAAGTTTTAATAAACAGTGAAGGTTTTTATTGGAATGTATAGGAATCTCACCATTTAATCATGTCTGTAACTCTTTCTGAGAAGGTGTCGTCTTCCACTGGCTCAAACTCTGCCTCCACTATCTAAAACAACCCACCAGGGCAAGGTTATAATAAACTGGTTATATTAAACTGTACAGGATAACAGCTGAAAGATGTCCTAAAAATACACATCTTTTAATCTTTATTGTATTGCTGCACAATACATCAATTTGTGGGTAAAAGTTGCCTTGTCAAATAAAGATGTTTTGCACCAAAGAGAGGGATAATAAAACTAAAGTGCATTAAACAAGTAGCTAGATATTAGTGCTGGGAGGATTCTATTAGCCCAAAGATTCTGGCTATTACTGCTTGGAACCTCTCAATTATTCTACCATCAAATGCCAAAATCAGCAAGGTTATATTAATTTATTAACATAACAGTTAGGTGAGTTTCAGTGTGTTTCTTTTTGTTTTTGGGTGGTTATTGGGGATAATTTGAGACTAATTTGGACAGCCCACTATAGGTGATTTGTAAATACTAGGCTTTGTTACCTTGGTAGCCAGGGAGAGCATATTGGTGCTATAGAATGGAGGTCTGAGAGCGACCATCTGGTACAAGACACAGCCCATAGCCCATACGTCTGCCTTCTCTCCATACGGCTCACTCTTTACAATCTCTGGACTAACAGAAAGGCATGTTCACTTACATTGCAGTCTGACAATAATTACATAGGTAACAGAATGGAGACTGGCGGAGATTACACAGCAGAATTACATGTTTATATTGCTAATGGGCCAGAAGGATCATTGTAAGTTATGTATGTAAGAACAACACAAACACAACACAAACCAGGAGTAGAGAATGGTCCCGACAACAGACATGAGCTTGCTGCTCTCTTCTTTCTGTTTTGCCAGACCAAAGTCAGCTGCAAACAACAAAATTGTGTTTTTGTGTGTGTTATATTATGCTATGCTAATGAAGTCAGCATTAATCAGGGAAGAAGTTTGTGTTTCACTGACTGATGGTGACTTTGTCTCTCTCCCCGAGCATGATGTTGCCTGGAGTGAGGTCTCTGTGGACAATCCTCTTCTCTTTGTGTAAGTATCTTAATGCAAGGCATATCTGTGGAAGTGTCAGTAAGTGAAGCTCCAGTCATTCAATCAAGCAGTGGAAATGTACATGTAGCTTAGGTTATAGCAGCATATAGTAGTGTTATATTACTGTCCGTACAACCAAGCTTGTGTGCTATAGCACAAGACTGAGAGAACATCACATATTTATAGTTCTACTTAGAACGTATTAATGGCATCTGATCATCTCTTGCAATAGCTAATAATCAAAACCTCACATTCAAAAAACTAAATTTGTAAAACAATGACCACAAAGTGCAGTGCAAGCCAAGTAACCCATTCACTTTCTATAGAGCAAAACACGTTTTTTGGGGTGCTTTCTGTGTTTCAATCATTTATACAAAATTTAAGGATATAAAATTCTTACAGCATATTCTGCCAAACAACTGTGTAATCTTAACACATTTTTCGACTATTCATAATATATTTCTAAAGCCACTCACTATGCGTGATGACATAACTTTTGTTTTAAGCACACGCTCCCTCAGGAAATCAAGAAAATGCTTTTGAATTTTCTAAGCCGTATAGTAGCAGCAGTCCCAGGGGAATTGTGTGTTTGTTTCTGTGTCTGTATGCGTATCTCAAAAGACTAATTAATTAGAGTGGCCAATCCCGTAGGCTAGGAAGTTAGCCAAATAATACATTTTTAGTTATCATAGAACTGTTAAACAGTGGTGAATGTGCTATGAGTCTTTTTCACACCATACACACCAGAACACACAGAAACATGCCACAAGAATTTATATTTTGCTCCATGGAAGTTGAATAGCATATCTAGTAATCAGAAGGTTGCTGGTTCAATCCCCACCACTGCCAAGTTGCCACTGTTGGGCCCCTGAGCAAGACCCTTAACCCTCAATTGCTCAAGTTGTACTCAGTCATAATTGTAAGTCACTCTGGTAAAAGTGTCAGCTAAATGCCTAAATGTAAATTCCATAAATTTAGGTTTCATACTGCACTTTGTAGACTTAAATTTGCCTCTATAAAGCTTAATTTCTCTAGAGTATTTTAGAGAATTCCAGAACAATGCAAAACAAGTCTCAGTGCTGGAAAGGACAGAAAGTTACAGATGATTTTCAGTTTAACCTGGATAAAAACATTCCACACTCTCTCTTCGGTGAATGTCTGCTGTTTTTCTTTGAGAGAGCTGAAGTGGTCAGCGAGTGGAGCCCCTTCTACAAGCTCCATTACAATATATAGCCGCTCACCTGATGAACATATGCATTCTAGTTAAACCCAAAAAACGTATCTACATAACAGGATTTTTTTAACAGCATTTTTTTCTGATTCAAAATAAATTGCATAAAAAACATAATAAAATTAAGGGGGATACTTACCTTCTATAAATGTCTTTAGGTACTTGACAATGTTTGGGTGTGCCATCTAAAAAGAAGCATAAAGCGTAATATTGTCAGTAATATTCAGAAATGTCCAATAAAGCACATGGATGTTTTGTGAGTATGCGGGAGCAATAAAAGCTATTGATGGGTTGATAATTATTCCTGCATACAGGCCTCAGACCATCAAGATCCTCCCACAAATTATGTAACCATCTCACAAAGACCATCTCACAAATAATGTGAGTATATTAAATCTAGACATTAAAACCTTTTTTTTTTTTCTTATTCTTGAGAGTGATTGTACAATATATGATATTCATTACCTGTTCTTTGATTATGGTAAGCTCCGACACAATTTTCTCAACATTGCTGTCTCTGGACTTCTTGTCATGTCCAAAAGCAGGGTTGTGGAGGTTGACTTCCTTTAGTGCTAGACAGTTCTGCACACCTTGTTTACGCACCTTTCAACAGAAACCCAACACATTGTGAGACAGGAATTTAATCTGGAAACCTTTACAACTTAATGATCATCATTCTATGCTAGACTGAACACCATTTTGAATGTAATGACGCCATGTTTACTCTGTAGAGATGTTTGTTTCAGTTTGGAAAACATAGCTCAGGCATGGCCAAAGGAAGGAGAATTATTAAAAGGTGGGGTTTTTTTTCCTTTACCTTGAAAACACTGCCAAAGGCTCCGCTGCCCAGATGGTGCAGAATGGAGTAGCCATTGATTATTTTAAGAGGTGTCCGGTTCTGGTTCACTGCCTCAATTTTCTCTCTCAGTCCATCCAGTTCTTCAGTCTACAGACCAGAATATATAAGTCTTATAAAGCATGAATGTGTGTCATTGATGGGTAAAGTGCATGGAGAGATTTGCCCCGCCAGCAAATACAAGGGCAAACATGCAGCAATTATGTCAGTGTGAGGAGAACAGAGCAGTGTGCTTGGGGACCTCGGGTCCACATTGCATTACCCCAGCAACCAGTGCAACTGCATTACGTTTTTAATAAAGGTCGCAACTGTAGTGAGTTTACCGAAAGCAGCGAGACTTTCTCCCGAAGTGGCTCATATGCGGTGATGTCTCTCACATAGTGCCCAACGTCGATGAACATCTCAAACAATTCGGGTGGGAAGAGACTGCACCAACCAATTAAAAGCTCAAATTCAGTGCATATTAAATAAAAAAATGCGATACACTTAAAAGGATTATATGTAATGCATATTATGTCTACCTTTTGAAAACGTGTCTGTTGCGTTTTATGCTGAAAAGGAACCGTAGGGCCCTGAAAGCATAACACTTAAACAGTACATATACAAATCAGTTGTATGAAATCTACACAAAGCAATGCTATTAAATATGCGTTATACTCTGAAAATCTGTCTGTAATTAATTATTTAAATACATCCATTGTACCTGTAGCGATGCTGCCTTTTGTCCAGTTGTGGAGCCATGGGGCAGTATCAGTTTGCTTATTATGTACACTCCATTCTCCTAGGACAGGGGAAGACAGAGGGACAGAAGGCAGTGGAGAAAAGCAACGTCGGGCTGAGCAGGCAGATGGAGAGGTAGGAGATGTTTTGGAGCAGTTTCAGGTACCTGCACCACGTGATGTGCCGCCGTGTCGTCCAGTGCCAGCTCCGTTATGGCTGCGCAGCACGCTGCCGATGCAACCGCAGGTCGTTGGGTGTACGGGAACCAGAGGCGTACGGCAAAAGTCAAGCAACTCAAATCCAAAGCAGTTCAACTCGAATCCAGGAACTCAAATGTTAAAAAGTGCTACTCACTTCTAGTAACTTAAAAATAAACCAGTGTTACTCGAATTTGGCCATCAAGTGCTACATACTTCAACAGGTTCCCTGCGCCACACCCTTCTGCTGGGGCAGGGAACAGCTCTAAAGCGTGCGAGACTGTGACCCCCAGCACCTGAAGTGGAGTGGGAGGGGTTAAGAGTGAGTGCTGGGCCTAGGCTCTCACCAGAGTGTAGGGCCACAGTGTTCTCCTCGGCTTCAGGCAGACTTATCTGCCCGGACAGGTGTTGCACATGCAAGCGGCCTGCGACGTTAGCACTGGACAACGTCTCTATGGACGAGCCATCAGACACGTATGTTCGCTCTCTGGGGAGGTACAGACAACCCTTGTCATATCATACACCTTGCAGGATTCTCCTATAATGGTATGTACAGTAAAGTCAGTTTGTTAGTTTGGTGTGGAAGAGTTGACCTCCACTGACCCCTGCAGGATGTGCAGCAGCTGCTGGACTCCGCCCCAGGCACAGATGTCTGCGCTGCTCTCTGGGTCCTGGCACAGCTGAACAAGGGCCCACGCTGTGCTCCACAGCAGCTTCAGGTGATCTGTGTGGAGCGCGCTCAGAAGCACAGGAACGCCCTCACTCTGACGCACCTGCTCCCGCACATACGGGATGGGACAGAGCAACCGCAGCAGCTCTGCACTCAGCCTGACATGTACGCATGCACACACACACACACACACACACACACACATACATACATTTATAAACTAGGAGATCAAGTTTGTTTAAGAAATTAAAATCAAAATTACATTTTGGAGCGATCTATTAAGCTTTTACCTTTTCGATAATGTTTCATGTTCTTGCAATATTTCAAGAAGATTCTCTGCAATAGACAGCTCTCCGATCTTCTCCTTGGCCTTAGTGCTGTGACACATATACCCATCAATGCGCAGCAATCTAATAATATTATGCATTTTGCACCAATCACATTCAAGAACACACCTGTCTGCTAGAGTGGTGAGGGCCAGAAGAGAGCCTAATAGCACATTAGTGTCTTGTGCAGAAAGAAGCTTTACTAGAGTCTGTAAATAAGAAAGCAAATTAGCATTGCAGAGAGATGGTGCTAAATTGGTGATAAATCAACAATGATAAAAGGCTTTCAAATTCACAGTATGTAACGACAAGTCTCATGTCTGTATTATATGGGTTTATTAGACTTATTATAATTGTTAATATTTTTGTGCTACCCTTAAAATAAATCGTGATAGACTAAAGAAAATTAAAGTGAAAAACTGACCTTATGAGCATCACATTCAATCATCCACTTTCTTTGTTCTTCTGTTGTGGAAAGTTTTTGACACATATCTGCAAGGAATGGAAGATAGATCAGATAAATCAAAGTTGCTTTAGTTTTTGACTTTTCACTATGTGACTGATGCTGTAGTTCATATATGTCTCACAAGTCATAGTGACCAGCTGTTCTCTTTCCATTGCTTGGTCTCCATTTTCCAGATAATATCTGGTGACTGACTCCATGTACTTAAAACAAAACAAATTAGTCACTAGTACAATCTCTCTAAAAAAAACTGTGTTACTATGTGTTATGGCACAGTTAAACACTAGCATGTCATAGTTTATAATTTACCTTTACCAGATGACTTAATCCATGTAGCTCATAGAATACTTTCTGAAAAGAAAAAAAAAAAAATTAATGAAACCAACACCTTGAATTAAAACAAAATAATATTTTTTTGCAGTGTTTTAATCGTTGGCCTTCTGAATAAACAGGTGATGTATAACCTTTTTTATACAGAGTATCATGACAAATAAAGATATGTTTACCTGGTAACGAGGCTCTCTTATTAACAATCTTAAACAGATGAGAACTCTCAGGATGCTTTCTGGTGAGGAGCGTTCCATCCACTCGCTGCAACATGATCGATGGTCAATGTAAAAAGGAAACAAATAAAATATTAGTGCACATTGACAAACAATGAACAAACAATTAAAGATAGGTGTTCTGTGACCAGACTGTAGATAAACCTGCAGCTGAGTCTGTTTTTGATCAAGGCAGTAAAGATATCCAGGAAGAAACCATGATGAGGGTGGCCACAGAAATGCCTTTTTTCTCTATACTTTTCACTGTTGTGAAGAAGCAACAGCAAAATAATAAATAAATAAATGATTATATATGATATATATATATATATATATATATATATATATATATATATATATATATATAAAAGAAAACAACACTTGATAAAACAATATTAGCAGGCACCTGAAGTTATCCAGCTCTAAAGCCTCACTGGATGAGTATTTCATACTTTTCTTTTCATTTCCATGACGCGACTTCTGAGGCTTCAGGGCTTCGACCTCGACCAACATGAAAATCAGTTAGCACATATGCTCCAGAGATGACAATTACTGCGCACTGCAGTGGTATAGGCCTCGTTATAATGACTGTACCTGTTGCTTAGAAATAGGGGCCGAGACAAATGAAAGAAGCCTCCTGAGATCAAGGAGCTCTCTGAAAATTGACACACAAAACTTTAGCACAGGTGAAAAACAATCTGACCAATGCTGAAGACTATAACTCAAAAAGCTTACTTTTCCTTAGCTTTCTGTCTTCCTGCTTGACTGTTTCGAGGAGGCATTTTGAAAGTGTCCAATTTTCCCTCATCCCTGCAGGTAAAACACTACAAATGTCATTACCTTCCACGTTAGTCAGTAAGTTAGTTTTAGCACTTTGCTAAACTGTAGAATTTCTCGTATAAATAAAATAAAATAAAAAATACTGAAATGTGTAAGATGTCCTTCGGTAAAAGTTCATAGGAAATTCATAGACAGTCCATCAAGTGTTCGCAGCGTAACGTTAGACAGAACACATCGAAACATTTGCACGCTTCCATGAAACATTTCTCTTGCCTGTTTTTATATAAAGTAATCAGCGGATGTGCCCCTCAAGGTCGCAACTTCTGTCGAGTTTGACAACAGCACAACAAAGACGAGCTCAAATCCGACGGCCTCGTACTTAACAGTCAACCACAACAAACCAATGACAGGAAGCGATGTTGGCGCTCGCCGAGTTACCATGGTTACGCATGACGCTTTATGGCGATAGTGGATGAAATTTAGCTCGTTGCTTTTTTTCCCCCTTTTCATTTTCTGAAGGCTTGTTCAAGATCTCTCTCTCTCTGTGTGTGTGCGCAGACACAGAAACGGGGCCATAAACCAGAACATGCTCTTTTTTGGCTCCGTCAGCCCAATAGTAACTACTGGCTTTACAATACTTTAGCACAAGCACATCAATTCGAGATGTACGTATAGACAAATGTAGTGGGAAACACAAAAACTCACAACCCGGTAACATTGTTTTGTTTTTTAACTATTCGAAAAAGCCACCCGAATAGCTTTAGTAATAGACCAGTTTCAACTTCATAGCTTATATATCATCTTATATACCGTATAAATATTTAACATTTAAAGCTGGAACTTACACATGACTTCTTAGATTATAGGCGGTTTCTTATAGATTATAGTTTCTGTTGCGTTTTATTTGGCCTACTTTTAGTTTAATTATTGTCTATATTGTAGATGAATTGATTGTCGTCACCTGCTTTGGTTGAATCCTAGTAGAAGGATCCCTCTTAAATAAGAGGGCTACCTTATTAAACTAGCTTTATCAGTCGTTATCAAACGTTATCTTTCAACAGCAATCACAGCATCTGGTACACTTTTCGAGGCAAGAGCTCCCTCTACTGCCAATGGCAGATACTGTGCGTTTTTTAAGAGCTAGGGTTATGTACAGTGGAACCGTAAAGGCAAATGTTCATGACAATGTTCTTCAGGTTTAAAGGAACACTACACACACAATCTATGTTAATTTGCCACAGACATCTGAAATGCCTATTGTTATAAATTAGAATATAGTGCAAAAGAGGTACCCCAATAAAAACATGCAAGTAAACAATGTTATACCAAAGAAAAGTTAGATGTGCACACATTCTATCCAAAAGCAAACAACTAAATGTAAATGAGATCACAATGAGACTCCTGGTTTTTAAAATTGATTAGAAAAAGGGTGTTTTAATGTAGTAGTGGGGCATAGCACCCTCTTAATGTTGCAAAACACATGAACTTTCAAAAACATTGTAGCATTGTAGCTGGGTTTTTTTGGGGGTGGGGATCAGTTAGTTATTCTTCTGGAAGCCAGTGGACAATAGGCATTCAGCTTCATTTTTGGAAACGTTTTAATTTTACATGGGGCTATACAACTCTCTTTGGCTGTTCTGTGACTTAGCCCTTTCTGACTGAGTGCTTCCTGAATGACAGGAAACTCATATCTAAAAAGCAGAGTTAACATGAGGCAGAAGTTTCTCTTTCCTGCAATCATTGTCTTTGTAGACCTTTCACATACTTACTGGCTCATCCCTTCTGTGCTTTTAACACATGCCTTCAGTGTTCTATTGATTTCTGCTGTGGGCAGCTGGATAATGCCATCCTAAAAAATATTTACACAAATCTGTTTGACAAGGTATTTTTTTTACTCAAAATGTATAGTCATAAGCAAGTATAGGGTTAAATGAGGGGTTAATGCCCCACTTTTAAGGAAAAAGTCAAATTTAGAAGAGAAACAAGGTTATAACTTTTTTTTAATGTTATATAACAAGATGATGGTATTTTAGTAGCAAGTAAATGCAGCAAAATTAACATTTAAAATATTCAAGTCTTAAAGTCTATAGTTTTTATCAGTAATAATGTAATAATACATTAAAGGGCTTAAACACATACAAAATGTTCTCATGATGTAATGTAAAATCAAAAATGATATTACAGAAGACCAAACCCACGTCACTTAATGGATGAGATGTATGATAAGATGCATCAGTAAATATTTCTAGAGTACATTTGCTTCTAAATAATATGTTGAAAGGAAATCGTGACTGTTGTGGATAAATTTTCATGAATGTATTAGCCATGGCGTGACCGCCTTCGGGCTTTCAACAGAGGTCGACTGCAGCGGCAACGTCTGGTGAGACAGGCACCGTGTCTTGCATGGAGCTGCTCACTCGAGGACAGGATTCTCCATCTAGCGCCTGCACACTAAGTGGAGTAGGAAGAGAGATGGTCTTTATCCCCAATCTCCTAGCGAAGCCCCAGTCCATCATGTTGCCTGCTGCCCTTGAATCAACTAGATCGGATGCAGAGAGCTGGCGATGCTAAAGTTTTACCAGAACTGGTAGCTTGCACAGTGATGGGTCTAAAGTCACTCACCGACTGCTCGCCTTTTCTTCGGTTCAGGAGCTTGCCCCGCGTTCCTGCCACACCCAGCTGCATGGGCTCTGTGGGTTTTTCCCCTGGTACCGCGAGGGAATCGTTTTCTCGCTGTCTCAAACCCCAATGCAGTTGTCTGCGCCGCTCTTGTAGAAGGTGATCGTATGTAATCGCGAGGCGCACCACTTCGTTCATGGAGGAAGACTCTGGTTTGCATGCTAATTCCGCCTGCAGGTCCGCTTTCAGTCCGTGCACAAAGGCGTCCACCAAGGCTGGCTCGTTCCACTGAGTCCCAGCCGCTAGCATGCGGAACTCCATGGCGTAGTCCGCCGCGTTGCGGAGTGCCTGTCTCAGCCTGAGTAGCGACTGCCCCCAAACCTTCCCTTGGCGTGGGTGATAAACTGCGTTAAGCTCCTGAACGAAGCTGGTATAGTCAGTCAGTCACTCATAAGCGGGGAGGCATCATCCACGAGAGCGGCTCCCCAGACGTGGGCTTTCCCCGTGAGCCTGGAGACTACAAAAGCCACTTTGCCGTGGTTGGGCGGGGGGGGGGGGGGCGGGGGGGCTGATACAAAAAGAAAAGATTGCATTGCACGAGAAAGCCTTCACACCCTTCTGGGTCTCCTCCGTACGGCTCAGGGGTCGCTATGAGGCACTTCATCTTTTCCAGTATAGACAGGGAGATGGGAGGGGCATCTCGCTGCTCTGTGCCGGGAGTCAGGCTACTGACATGCTGCCCGAGACTCAGAACAAGGGAGCGTATCTCCCCCATCTCCTGCTGTTGCTGCTCCATAACCGCCTTCTGGGCAGCAAGCAGGGGGACCCATTCGGGGTTACTCACCTTGCTTCCCTTGGGCTGCACATTCTGTGATGGCGGCGGGTAGATGGAAGCAAGAGGCGGGTCAGCGGAAAGGTAATCTTTATTTTCCATCAGTAATCCAGAATGGGAACACAGGATCTCAAATACAAGGAGTAGAGGAGCTAGTCTTCCTCTAAACAATCAATTAAGCATAGTTCGGCTTGACGCAATAGGACCGCTAATGTGTAGCTCCGGCTCCTCGGATCTGGGGGTAAAAATAGAGCAGGGAGTGAATGGGAAATAAGTGAAAGCAATTAGCAATCAGAGTATTGTGAACGGGGCAGGTTCGATGAGTAGTCCCTAGCAGGGGTGGGTGTGTCTCCCCTGCTAATTGGCTGACCAACCGTGACACATGGAGGCTTCAACATGCGCAGAAAAGGGCAGTGCTAAATTAATGTGAATGTTGTATGGATATGTGTGCTTGCAAAGCACAAACCATGTCTAAAAATAACAAGAGAAGAATTGATCTATTTCTTATACAACACTGCCCTGTTTTTATTAAGCCAGTGGACACAATAGGTATTCAACTTCATTTTTGGAAACGTTTTAATTTTACATGGGGCTATACAACTCTCTTTGGCTGTTCTGTGACTTAGCCCTTTCTGACTGAGTTCTTCCTGAATGACAGGAAACTCATATCTAAAAAGCAGAGTTAACGTGAGGCAGACGTTTCTCTTTCCTGCGATCATCGTCTTTGTAGACCTTTCACATACTTACTGGCTCATCTCTTCTGTGCTTTTAACACATGCCTTCAGTGTTCTATTGATTTCTGCTGTGGACAGCTGGATAATGCTATCCCAAAACAGATTTTCTGTGCAAATATTTTTGACATAAGGTATTTTTTACTCAAAATGTATAGTCATAAGCAAGTATAGGGTTAAATGAGGGGTTAATGCCCCGCTTTTAAGGAAAAAGTCAAATTTAGAAGAGAAACAAGGTTATAACATTTTTATTTTTTAATGTTATATAACAAGATGGTGGTATTTTAGTAGCAAGTAAATGCAGCAAAATTAACATTTAAAATATTCAAGTCTTAAAGTCTATAGTTTTTATCAGTAATAATGTAATAATACATTAAAGGGCTTAAACACATACAAAATGTTCTCATGATATAATGTAAAATCAAAAATGATATCACAGAAGACCAAACCCACCTCACTTAATGGATGAGATGTATGATAAGAGAAGATGTATCAGTAAATATTTCTGGAGTATATTTGCTTATAAATAATATGTTGAAAGGAAATCTGGTGACTTTTTTTTTTGTTGTGGATAAATGATTTCATGAGCGTATTAGCCATGGAGGCTTCAACATGCACAGAAAAGGGCAGTGCTAAATTAATGTGAATGTTGTATGGATATGTGTGCTTGCAAAGCACAAACCATGTCTAAAAATAACAAGAGAAGAATTGATCTGTTTCTTATACAACACTGCCCTGTTTTTATTATGAACTACTTGCCATATGCTTAGTGCATATAATTGGATCATGACAGAGAATGGCACCAGTATGGTCATGTATTGATCAAATCTCAAAAATAAAGTGTAAAGTCGTCTGAGCCACTAACCACATTTAGTTCAAAGAAATAGGAAGTCAGAACTATGACAGAGTTCAGGAAGTCAAATATCTATCATTAAGTGTTTTGTTTAAAGAAAGTAACCAAAGGACAGATCTTTGTCACCGAGAGTGTGGTGTCTACAGCAGACAAGGGTAAGAAACATCAGCACAACAACAACCACCACAATAATAATAATAATAATAATAATAATAATAATAATAATAATAATAATAATACTTTTCATAAGTTAAAACACAGCTCAAATGCTTTACAAACGTTTTGCATGTAAGACATGAAAGTATAGCCTATATAATAAAAATAAATCTATTATATACAATGTATATAAAAATGAAGTTAAATAAAAGTACATATCAAATTCAAAAGTGCTTCAAAAAGCACTTTCCTTGCATATGTGATAGAGGATCTAATCATATTTTCTGTGGACACTATAGCAGGGGGTTCTGCTCATCAACAGAAGAACATTTTAAGAAACACAACAAAAACAAGCCCACATGGCTCATCTAACATAACTAAAAGGTAACTAAAAACCAACAGTAATGAGGAATTCCTAAAACCTAGTCTAAGATAATGCTGTTGACTGATGCTAATCCCCCAAAACAGGAACATGAAAACCACACTAGGCAAATAAGAAACTCAAGGCAAGATGCACTCAGACTTTATACAAGTGCGCTTTTACAGCTGTTTTGCACTGGTTAACGGAACACGCCATAGGTGCCAATATTGTTGTTTCACACTCGTCTTAAAATTAATTCAACACAATTTTTTTGTTCCATATTACTTGTTTAAAGCACCTTTTGCAGTAGTGACTGCCTTAACTCTTGCAAGCTTGGTGCACCTTTCTATTGGACGTTTCTCCAATTAATTAAAAAATAGAACATTTAATTAAACAATAAGCAATAATAAAAGATAAAGCAGATAAACACACCGAATTGATAAACAAATAATTTTATTAGATTGAGAAAAAATTATTTTTGATCTGTTTTTTGAACCTGGTGAGATTGTTCCAGCATTATACTGTATATGTGTTGGAAAACTGATCTAGGCTGAGGGTCTGAAATTCTAATGAAAAATGTGTAGACCTTGTTGTACTTGTGGTGGAAATTCAATGAAACGGGGAGTCAGATGTGGATAATAAGTAAAAAAGGTTTTAATAGAAAAGAAAGATTCCACAGAGTGTGGGGCTCACTACCAAGCGAAGCCCCGAGTATACAAAACGTTGCTTAATATACAATTCTGGCTGTATGCTCTGACCAATCAGCTTTAAGCGTTGCTTATCTCTTCAGGCCGGTTGGTAACGGTCTGCTTGGGTGTCGTTTCTTCTTTGCAGGCAGTGTAGTAAAACAAGATAGACAGTTCCTGTTTATCTGATCTATAGTCACACTCCCTTAATGTTCTTTGCTTACATAAACATTTTCCCTAGAGAACATGATACTACTGACTGTATGTGAATCACTAAAGCATATAGCATTTCCTTTACATACTGAAACCTGTTTGCAAAGCATGGTGGCAGCTCAGTGGTTAAGCTGTTTGTTTTTGGTGTTGTAATTAGAAGTTCACACCCCACCACCAAGCTGCAACTGTTTGGCCCCTGAGCAAAGTTATATTCGGTCTTAAATGTAAAGGAGTCCAAAAGAAGACTGTGAGAAAATAAACAAGAATATTTGGTTAATTTCATAAATATTTATATATCAGAAGTTCTAAAAATGTGAATGAAAGTTTACATAATTAGCTAAAGACATCATTCTAACAAACCATTTCTGTAGAATATGTAAAGAGATTTCATTACTTTTGAAAGCACTGACCTGGATAATATTACAGTAACATAAGTACTAACATAGTTTCTCATGAATGAGTATACCAAGAAATTTAGTACAGTGGACCTGTGTTCATATTGAATTAGAAATATAAACTGGGGGAAGTGTATCAATAGATACAGATTATTCAACTAAGATTGCTTAGTAGTGTTTTAGTGATTGCTTCTGTATCAACTGGGAAGAAGTTTGGTTTTCACCTGCATTACAGTGTCTTATAGAATATAGTTACAGAATGAAAGCAAGCACTCCGTCACTGAGATGCAAACTGAATTGGGTTGGGAATGGCTTAGAAAAAGAATCACCACCTGCCAGTACAAGCAGTATGTTCCAACTTCCACCATGTTTTTCCATCTTTTATCTAGGTTACAGTGTGCAGTAATGGACAGAGTGATTAAACTCTTTCTAACAGGTAAAGATCAACAGACCATGCTTTTACCTGTCTGTGAATGTGATGATGAATGTCCCATGTTATGCCCCACAGAGTAGAAAACTTACTCAGAATGTTCACTGTAGGTTATTGATATATTCATCAGTAGTCAGTAAAGGAGGACAGTGCGCAGTGAAACTCACAGACTGCATATCCCCTCATATCCGCAAGACTTTCTGTAAAAGCAGCAATGACCAACAGAGACAGAGTAAGCGTCCAGCAGGGTGGAGATAAGATGCAACTCAAGGATGGTAACAAGTTCAACATCAAAAAGTACAACAGTCTGTACTTCTTGAACATTGGACAATGTATTATAGAAAGTGCAAGGACGAGCTGAAGTTACAGGCCTACAGCAATGCTGACTAGGCAGCAGACAGGCGAGATAGTGTTTCAGTCTAAGTAAAACAGATGGTTTGATTTCATGGAAAACTAAGAAACAACCCACAGTTGCACAAATGTTAAGCTGAGTATATGGCCATTACTGCTACTGCACAGGTATATACCTCATTCAGTTACTTGCTGGACTTGATAGTGAACCTCGCCATATGACAATGAAAATCTACAAGGTTAATCAAGGTGCAATTGCATTAACACAAGAGCTTGTAAGCAGACAGAGGTGCAAGCACATTGATAAGTATAACTTTATCAGAGCTACGTTGAGTAATGAAAAAATTTCTTTGACATTTTATTTAACAGAAGAAATGGTCGCTGAAAGGGTATGTTTCCCAGTTCAGAAGCTGAGACCCCCCCTTTCAATTTGAGTCAAGTTGTTAAGGAGAATGTCGCCATCGTCACAATCCCTTGCGAGTGAATTATTTCTTGTCACCAATCTACTATCCAAAGTGCACGTCAACAAGCTGAATAAACTCTACACTCTGTCCTGTCTCCCAGCTTCACTCCTGAGCTGCTCATGTCGATGCTCGAAGGTGCGGGTGCCAAAATCCGTTACAGCCATCAAAGGAACCTGTGTGGTGGTGCCGTGCAGTACCACATCTCACACATATGCGACTTGGTACAAGTATCAGCGCTCTGGATACCCTCCAGTGTATTCTAAAGACACCAAAGATATAATAAATCAGTTTAGAGGAAGGACATCACTCCTGGGAAATGCTATGCAGGGAAACTGTAGCCTAAAGATTGACAATGTTCGCCAAGAGGATGGAGGAATAAGTGTGTATGTATGGATCAATCCTCACAGCATATATGGAGATTACACAGAGATAAAAGTCTGTGAGTACACAAGGAGAAACAATGTTCAAAACCTACACGCAGACAAGTTTATTAAGTAAATTTAATAAATAATTATGAAAATAATCATGACTTTGGCCCAGGTAATCATATTGACCACTGATTTTAACATTTGTATTTTTCATACAGTGGCACCTTCAGAGACTCGCATTTCTGTAGAAAGCACACAAGTGGAAGGAACGCTTTTCTCAGCCAAATGCACAGTCCGGCACTCCTGTCCAGTGTCTCCACCTCTGCTGGAATGGCTGGGCCTGTCTTCTGTTTCTAATGAGGTGACCACTACACAGGACTCGGGTGGCTTGTGGGTTTCTGTGGCACACGCTCAGTTCAATGCCAGCCGTCGAGACCATGGTAAAAGGGTCACATGCAGGAGAATGTCAGATGGAAACACTGCGACTGGTGATGCACTTAACATCTTATGTGAGTAAAGACTACGCTAATGTTTTCCTCATTTTATATTATCTAAACGTTTTGAAAAATGTAAATTAAATATCAGGTTGGGTGGTAGGGGGATTGATGAGAATAAATTTAATTCATCGTTAAAAATAAAACCACCTTAAAAATGCAAAAAAGAATGACAGAGCATTTCAAACCATCAAATGAACTGCTAAACTCTAATTGAGATAAACTCTGTATTGTATCCTTGCATAATCTAGTTTGTGGACTATATGAAAAGAGGCTTTATGAATATATATAGTTTATATTAAATTCATTTCTGCAGATGCCCCAACAAATGTGAACATACATACCAGTGGAACAACGCCTGTGGTTGAGGGTAGTAACATCTCATTAACATGTAGTAGTGACAGCAACCCTCCAGTGGCCAGCTATGAGTGGCGCATCATCCAAATGAATAGCACCATTAAGCACAAGACAAGAAGTTTATTGATTCAAGATGTCAGACGAGATATGAAAATCTCCTGCATTGCCGATAACTCCATCGGACTGGGTGAATCAGACCAACTGTCTCTGAATGTCCATTGTGAGTAGCTGGTGCATTTACTTTTTCAATATGCTTTGCTGCTATCACAGTTGACACCTGTTGAGCAAAGGCTGTCAAACAACAGTTCTTACAGGCCACATTATTACACTGATATATTCTTTAGATTATTTAACACAATAGATTCAATAAAATCTCAATATCAATTCCTTTATTTTGTACATCAGGTATGTTATGGGGAAGAAATCCCTAAATTGATGTGCGTCTGTTCTGAATTGTATTCTGACACCTCAGCCTCAAGGAATTATTACTCTATTTTATGTACTTTGGAATGACTCATGGTAAGAGATGATTAGACACATGGACCTGCTCAATCTACTTTCATATACTGTGTTAGAATTACTGCACATGTTTTAATCAAGGGAGGGTTGATTTATATCTTCGAGAGATAAGATGTGCATGTCCATAATCCATCAAGCATTCATAAAAGAGTCACTCTTGGCCAAGTGAACTGTTTGTTGACCATGGTCTTTGTTAACATCTCTCCAGAGACTCTCTGTGACTGTATTGTCACTATTCTGTCATACCAGAAGCTTCAGTACTTCCTGCCCCTTTAACTCTTTGTTAGTGGACTGGGTGTTACAATATATTCATACAGTCTTATAGTAACAGAGTTTGTAACTTAATCGTGCTGCTAAAGACATTTACATTTATGGCATTTAGCTAACTGAGAACAACCTGAGCAATTGAGGGTTAAGGGTTTTGCTCAGGGACCTAACAGTGGCAACTTGGCAGTCATGGGGCTTGAACCAGCAACCTTCCAACTATAAGTTAAGTACCTTAACCACTGGCTGTATGCACTCAATGCATGTCTATTATCTAAACGTTTTGAAAAATGTAAATTAAATATCAGTTTTGGGTGGTAGGGGGATTGATGAGAATAAATTTAATTCATCGTTAAAAATAAAACCACCTTAAAAATGCAACAAAGAATGCCAGAGCATTTCAAACCATCAAATGAACTGCTAAACTCCAATTGAGATAAACTCTGCATTGTATCCTTGCATAATCTAGTTTGTGGACTATATGAAATAAGGCTTTATGAATATATATAGTTTATATTAAATTCATTTCTGCAGATGCCCCAACAAATGTGAACATACATACCAGTGGAAGAACGCCTGTGGTTGAGGGTAGTAACATCTCATTAACATGTAGTAGTGACAGCAACCCTCCAGTGGCCAGCTATGAGTGGCGCATCATCCAAATGAATAGCACCATTAAGCACAAGACAAGAAGTTTGTTGCTTCAAGATGTCAGACGAGATATGAAAATCTCCTGCATTGCCCATAACTCCATCGGACTGGGTGAATCAGACCAACTGTCTCTGAATGTCCATTGTGAGTAGCTGGTGCATTTACTTTTTCAACATGCTTTGCTGCTATCACAGTTGACACCTGTTGAGCAAAGGCTGTCAAACAACAGTTCTTACAGGCCACATTATTACACTGATATATTCTTTAGATTATTTAACACAATAGATTCAATAAAATCTCAATATCAATTCCTTTATTTTGTACATCAGGTATGTTATGGGGAAGAAATCCCTAAATTGATGTGTGTCTGTTCTGAATTGTAGTCTGACACCTCAACCTCAGGGAATTATTACTCTATTTTACGTACTTTGGAATGACTCATGGTAAGAGATGATTGGATACATGGACCTGCTCAATCTACTCTCATATACTGAGTTAGAATTACTGCACATGTTTTAATCATGGGAGGGTTGATTTATATCTTCGAGAGATAAGATGTGCATGTCCATAATCCATCAAGCATTCATACAAGAGTCACTCTTGGTCAAGTGAACTGTTTGTTGACCGTGGTCTTTGTTAACATCTCTCCAGAGACTCTCTGTGACTGCACTGTCACTATTGTGTCATACCAGAAGCTTCAGTACTTCCTGCCCCTTTAACTCTTTGTTAGTGTACTGGGTGTTACAATATATTCATACATTCTTATAGTAACAGAGTTTGTTACTTAATCGTGCTGCTAAAGACATTTACATTTATGCCATTTAGCTGACTGAGTACAACCTGAGCAACTGAGGGTTAAGGGTTTTGCTCAGGGACCCAACAGTGGCAACTTGGCAGTCATGGGGCTTGAACCAGCAACCTTCCAATTATAAGTCAAGTACCTTAACCACTGGCTGTATGCACTCAATGCACATCTAAACAGATCTGAAAATGAATGCCCCAGAAACACAATTTATATGTGAGGGACATTTCGCTTTGAGATTATAAGGGAGTCATGAACGTCTCTCGCAAGTGATTTTTTGTGGCACCATAATTCTTTGTCCTTCTAGAGTTAGACTGTGGCTGTAATAACACCACTGTGTCATGCAAACCTTCACTGCCTCTTGCCCCTTTAAACGTGGGATATTGGGTTGGGTGCCACAGCAGTAAGATTTTGTGATTGTGTTGCTGATGACTTCGTCTCCGTGTCTCAGTCCCTCCCACCATCCTGCCAGACTCAGCCTGCTGCGAGAGGGAAGGATCTCTGCACTGCATGTGCTGGGTGGAGGCGGAGCCAAATGCCAGCATCTCCTGGACTGTTGATGGAAGAAGTGCTCTCCTTCCTCACTTCAACATGACAAATAACTATACGGGAAGGACCACAGTGTCAGTGATGACAGGGCCACCGGGCCACTTTGTAACTTGTGAGGCAGCAAACTACTTGGGCAATGACACTTACCAGATGTCTGGCTTTCTACAGCTGGCACAAGGTACTGGATACTTCTCACTTGTGTGTAGGGGAAACCGCAGAAGGACATTACTGCTTGTTCTTAAGTCATTTCCTCCATTCTTTCCAGGCACTGTTGGATTTTACTATTTCATTCTGGTGGCCATAGTTTTCATCTTCCTTGGAATTGTTATTGTTGTCCACAGAAGACTGAAAAAGAGGTAGTTTTGTATGATTAATTTACACAGTCACAATTGCATTCATCTGGTGTCTTAGTACTGGGCTAAAGTTAAAACCAGCAGCATCCCTTAATGGAACAGTAGATATAAGGAGAAAGGAACAATAAACCTTTTAAGGTCTATTGTTACCTTTTTTCTTTTTTAATAGACCAGATTTCTGTCTCACATATTTATAGTCTGTTTGCTCTTCAATCTGTACATACTGATTTAATTTCAGACATGAAAACTCAGGAGGAGCTAAAAATACAAGTTCAGAGAACCCAACCCAGTGTATGTAAGTCCAAAAGCTCCTCTGCAGTCATGTTTGTAATCATTTTAATATGGAAATGACTCATTCTGGGTTGAACTGTAGCAAAGGAAAATATGCACTTCAGTCACACAAAAGTCTTATTACCTAGAAATAGTGTGGACACAATGTTTATGGCCATATCTTTTTCCTTGAATAATCTGAATATTTGTTGAATTCAGAAACAATTTGTATATTTGAATACAAAAACACCCAGAAGAATCTGCCCCTTCAAGGAAAACCTTTCTGAATGTTCATAGTTTTCTGTCATTTTGATCATTAAAAAATCTACAAATATGAACTTAGACACTCTAAATAATGTGAAAAACAACTGAATTCATCAGATTATAAACAAATCTTATTTAAACAGTTAAATTAATTGTCTCTTGATTAACCTACTGAATGTATTCAGATGCTTCACTACTGCTCCATCGTCTACTACTAGGCCTCAGTCCTCCACTGACCTGCCCACTTTAGACCTTAATTCCAGTTAGACTGTACACAAAAAATAAATGAATCTATTTACTTTTCAAATGAATTTAACTAGAGAATATTAACATTTTCATTTAACCTCGATTTGATTTGCAAATGAATAATGTAAGAAGTGATTGCTTCATGCAAATGTATTGTTCTAACATTTTTCAACTGTGTATATGTACAATAACAGTACATATATTTTAAGTTATTACAATACTTAATTTTAATATGTTGTAGATGTTTTTTTCTAAGGAACACTGTTTTGTTTATTTAGGCAGAACATAGAGACAAGTGGAATCCAGACCAACACCCAACAGATGATGATCAATCATTTGTACAACTTTGATATTATCTATGCAAATACTGCATGTGGTGGCAATATTTACAATAACTCCATGGTGACTTCACAGGCTCCTGAGGTAGCAACAGCACACTGCCCAATAAAGACAATGCAATGTTAGTACAGTTAGTAATGTAGTGGTTTCTCAGTTCCAGTGCTGGGCCATCTGCCATGTTCTCTCTGCTCCAACTGATTTCTAAACTCATCATCTAATTATTAGGCCTTTCATAGTCTGAATCAGGTGGGCTGGGGCAGAGAAAATACAAACATTCAGAGCAGGGTGCCCCCCATATATGGAACTGATGAACTCTAGTAATGAAGGAGTTAGTGTTCCTCACATTCAACCCTGGAGAGTAAAAGCACTGTGTAGTTTACAGTTGACCCTGCTCAGACGCATCTATTAATTTTAAGTTTACTATTAAGTTTATCTTATCTTTGATTGTTTGTTTCTTAGGATGACATGTCCAATATCTACCTGAACGAATGATACTCTGCAAATATCTTGATGGCCTCAGCTGTCCATTTCTTCAGTGCTCTTCAACCCAAAATGTTCAGAAATAGAATTGAGGTTTTTTGACTCTGGCAATTTTGAGCTCTAACTCTGCCTGATCTTACATCAATTTCTGTTGAACTTTACTGTTGCAAGGTTAGGATAGATGGCAAACTTCTGGTCTTTTTTCTCTTTCTGTATCTCCCTTGGAGAAGGTTGTTGGAAAGATGAGGGCAACACAGAGGGATGTTAGCCAGCTATCAGAACTGCAGAAAGGTGTAAGATACTTGAAGCTACCTGAGAGGTATAACAAGCTGTCCATAAATAAGGCCTTGGAGACTGCCAAGCAAATATTACCAGCTCTGGCTGCCCACCTGAAGAGGTAGAGAAAAGTAAAAGCCAGGAGAATAAACAGCTTCTCCCACAAGCCAAGTGTACTCTCTGTGGCAGGCTAAGAGCTTAAGAACAGACCCACCAAAGCTGGAAATTGAACAATATTGGAAAAGCATGTGTGTGTATGTATGTGTATATATATATATAAAAATTTCCCAATACACCCCTGTTTTCTTTTTCCTCAGTTTGGACAGAGCACTCTCAAACCATTTCACTGCGAGTTATACTGTGAATGACTATGTATGTGACAAATAAACTTGAAACTTGAAAACTTGAAACTATGTATGTCGCACCTGACATGGACTTGGGCAGTAGACCCGGGGGTGAGTGGAGATGTGCACAGCATGGACTGCCATGTTTCTCTCTTCAGTCCTTATTTAGTTAAAAATTTAATTGTGGTAAATATTTGAAAATGGTGAATTTGTATATGGTATGTTTGATTTCAGCAGTTTGTCTTTTTTCTTAGTTTGCTTAGATGTGTTGCCTTCGTCGTGTGTCATTTTGGTCTCCCCCACCATTTTCTATTTGTTCTTAAAATGAGCAGTTCAGTTTCATTTCTGCTTTTTTTTTTTATCGTGTTCACATCAGACATTTGCTGTTTTGAGCAGAAATGGCATTCTGTGGCCCTTCTTCTGTACCAATGACACAATGTTGACTGGACTGTTGAATTATTTCTTGCTAGTTTGAAACTGATGCTGTTCAGAGTACCTTGTCTGAAATGTCTGCTTGGTACTAGTGTTTCTCTTAAATTCTGGTGCCAAATATGTTTCTGTTTTCCTGGTTACACTACCCAATACCATCAAATCTAAACCACAGCTCCATATCCTGGCAAGAATACAACTTAACTAAATTTCATCTTGGATAATCTTTTAAATTTTATATGGGGCTATACAACTCACTGGCTGTGCTGTGATGTAATCCTTTCTGACTGAGTTCTTCCTGAATGACAGGAAACTCCTTTCCAAAAAGGCAGAGTTACTGTAAGGCAGAGCTTCTCTTTCCTGAGTTCATATTTGTAGACTTTTTCCACTGCTTTAAGACTTCCAATACTTACTGGCTCATCTTTTCTGTCCTTTTATCACATGGCTTCAGTGTTCTATTGTTTTCTGCTATGGACAGCTGGACACTGGTGTCTCAAAACAGAATTTCTGTGAATATTTTTTGATGTAAGACATTTTTACATTAAAAAAATGAACTACTTGCTTTATGCCAAATGCTTATAATTGCAACATGACAGAAACTGGCACTAATATGGTCATGCAGAGATTAAATGTCAAAGATAAAATGAAGTCTCCTGAGGTGATAATGTTTAATTGAAGGAAAGAGGAAGTCAGAAATATGAGAGTGTGTTCAAATCAGGAAGTCAGAAACGGCTTTCGTTAGTGTTTTCTATAAAGAACATGACCAAAGGACTGGTATTTATTTATTTGCCAGCGCGTGTGGTGTCTACAGGAAGGAAGGTAAGAAACATCAACACAACAACAACCACTACAATAATAATAATAATAATAATAATAATAATAATAATAATAATATAAAAATACTAATAAGAAGAATGATATTTCATACATACAAATGCAGAAGTAGTGCATTTGTGCAAATATATATATCTATATATAAACCAGACATAAACTGGTTTCACCATTTAGAGCTACAAAAAGCAATTTCCCTGCATATGTGATAAAGGATCTGATAAGATTTTTCTTTGGACACTATAGCAGGGGGATTCTGCTTATTAACAGAAAAACATTCTAAGAAAAACAACAAAAACAGAAGCCCACATGGCTCAGCTAACATAACTAAAAGGTAACTAAAAACCAACAGTAATGAGGAATTCCTAAAACCTAGTCTAAGATAATGCTGTTGACTGATGCTAATCCCCCAAAACAGGAACATGAAAACCACACTAGGCAAATAAGAAAATCAAGGCAAGATGCACTCAGACTTTATACAAGTGCGCTTTTACATCTGTTTTGCACTGGTCAACGGAACACGCCATAGGTGCCAATATTGTTATGTTTCACACTCGTCTTAAATTAATTCAACACAATTTTTTGGTTCCATAGTATTTGTTTAAGCACCTTTTGCAGCAGTGATTGCCTTAACGCTTGCAAGCTTGATGCACCTTTCTGTTGGAAGTTTCTCCAATTAATTAAAAAATAGAACATTTAATTAAACAATAAGGAATAATAAAAGCAGATAAACACACCGAATTGATATACAAATAACTTTTTTAGATTGAGAAAAAATTATTTTTGATCTGTTTTTTTGATCCAGCATTATACTGTATATGTGTTGGAAAACTGATCTAGGCTGAGGGTCTGAAATTCTAATGAAAAATGTGTAGACCTTGTTGTACTGAAACCTGTTTGCAAAGCATGGTGGCAGCTCAGTGGTTAAGCTGTTTGTTTTTGGTCTTGTAATTAAAAGGTCACACCCCACCACCAAGCTGCAACTGTTCGGCCACTGAGCAAAGTTATATTCGGTCTTAAATGTAAAGGAGTCCAAAAGAAGACTGTGAGAAAATAAACAGGAATATTTGGTTAATTTCATAAATATTTATATATCGGAAGTTCTGAAAATGTGGATGAAAGTTTACATAATTAGCTAAAGACATCATTCTAACAAACCATTTCTGTAGAATATGTAAAGAGATTTTATTACTTTTGAAAGTACTGACCTGGATAATATTACAGTAAGATAAGTACTAACATAGTTTCTCATGAATGAGTATACCAAGAAATTTAGTACAGTGGACCTGTGTTCATATTGAATTAGAAATATAAACTGGGGGGAGTGTATCAATAGATACAGATTATACAACTAAGATTGCTTAGTAGTGTTTTAGTGATTGTTTCTGTATCAACTGGGAAGAAGTTTGGTTTTCACCTGCATTACAGTGTCTTATAGAATATAGTTACAGAATGAAAGCAAGCACTCCGTCACTGAGATGCAAACTGAATTGGGTTGGGAATGGCTTAGAAAAAGAATCACCACCTGCCAGTACAAGCAGTATGTACAACTTCCACCATGTTTTTCCATCTCTTATCTAGGTTACAGTGTGCAGTAATGGACAGAGTGATTAAACTCTTTCTAACAGGTAAAGATCAACAGACCATGCTTTTACCTGTCTGTGAATGTAATGATGAATGTCCCATGTTATGCCCCACAGAGTAGAAAACTTACTCAGAATGTTCACTGTAGGTTATTGATATATTCATCAGTAGTCAGTAAAAGAGGACAGTGCGCAGTGAAACTCACATACTGCATATCCCCTCATATCCGCAAGACTTTCTGTAAAAGCAGCAATGACCAACAGAGACAGAGTAAGCGTCCAGCAGGGTGGAGATAAGATGCAACTCAAGGATGGTAACAAGTTCAACATCAAAACGTACAACAGACTGTACTTCTTGAACATTGTACAATGTATTATAGAAAGTGCAAGGACGAGCTGAAGTTACAGGCCTACAGCAATGCTGACTAGGCAGCAGACAGGCGAGATAGTGTTTCAGTCTAAGTAAAACAGATGGTTTGATTTCATGGAAAACTAAGAAACAACCCACAGTTGCACAAATGTTAAGCGGAGTATATGGCCATTACTGCTACTGCACAGATGGGTATATACCTCATTCAGTTACTTGCTGGAATTGATAGTGAAACTTGCCATATGACAATGAAAATCTACAAGGTTAATCAAGGTGCAATTGCATTAACACAAGAGCTTGTAAGCAGACAGAGGTGCAAGCACATTGAAAAGTATAACTTTCTCAGAGCTACGTTGAGTAATGAGAAAATTTCTTTGACATTTTATTTAACAGAAGAAATGGTCACTAAAAGGGTATGTTTCCCAGTTCAGAAGCTGAGACCCCACCTTTCAATTTGAGTCAAGTTGTTAAGGAGAATGTTGCCATCGTCACAATCCCTTGCGAGTGATTTATTTCTTGTCACCAATCTACTATCCAAAGTGCACGTCAACAAGCTGAATAAACTCTACACTCTGTCCTGTCTCCCAGCTTCACTCCTGAGCTGCTCATGTCGATGCTCGAAGGTGCGGGTGCCAAAATCCGTTACAGCCATCAAAGGAACCTGTGTGGTGGTGCCGTGCAGTACCACATCTCACACATATGCGACTTGGTACAAGTATCAGCGCTCTGGATACCCTCCAGTGTATTCTAAAGACACCAAAGATATAATAAATCAGTTTAGAGGAAGGACATCACTCCTGGGAAATGCTATGCAGGGAAACTGTAGCCTAAAGATTGACAATGTTCGCCAAGAGGATGGAGGAATAAGTGTGTATGTATGGATCAATCCTCACAGCATATATGGAGATTACACAGAGATAAAAGTCTGTGAGTACACAAGGAGAAACAATGTTCAAAACCTGCACGCAGACAAGTTTATTAAGTAAATTGAATAAATAATTATGAAAATAATTATGACTTTGGCCCAGGTAATCATATTGACCACTGATTTTAACATTTGTATTTTTCATACAGCGGCACCTTCAGAGACTCGCATTTCTGTAGAAAGCACACAAGTGGAAGGAACGCTTTTCTCAGCCAAATGCACAGTCCGGCACTCCTGTCCAGTGTCTCCACCTCTGCTGGAATGGCTGGGCCTGTCTTCTGTTTCTAATGAGGTGACCACTACACAGGACTCGGGTGGCTTGTGGGTTTCTGTGGCACACGCTCAGTTCAATGCCAGCCGTCGAGACCATGGTAAAAGGCTCACATGCAGGAGAATGTCAGATGGAAACACTGCGACTGGTGATGCACTTAACATCTTATGTGAGTAAAGACTACGCTAATGTTTTCCTCATTTTATATTATCTAAACATTTTGAAAAATGTAAATTAAAAATCAGGTTGGGTGGTAGGGGGATAGATGAGATTAAATTGAATTCATCCTTAAAAATAAAACCACATTAAAAATGCAACAAAGAATGTCAGAGCATTTCAAACCATCAAATGAACTGCTAAACTCTAATTGAGATAAACTCTGTATTGTATCCTTGCATAATCTAGTTTGTGGACTATATGAAATAAGGCTTTATGAATATATATAGTTTATATTAAATTCATTTCTGCAGATGCCCCAACAAATGTGAACATAAATACCAGTGGAACAACGCCTGTGGTTGAGGGTGGTAACATCTCATTAACATGTAGTAGTGACAGCAACCCTCCAGTGGCTAGCTATGAGTGGCGCATCATCCAAATGAATAGCACCATTAAGCACAAGACAAGAAGTTTATTGCTTCAAGAGGTCAGACGAGATATGAAAATCTCCTGCATTGCCCATAACTCCATCGGACTGAGTGAATCAGACCAACTGTCTCTGAATGTCCATTGTGAGTAGCTGGTGCATTTACTTTTTCAACGTGCTTTGCTGCTATCACAGTTGACACCTGTTGAGCAAAGGCTGTCAAACAACAGTTCTTACAGGCCACATTATTACACTGATATATTCTTTAGATTATTTAACACAATAGATTCAATAAAATCTCAATATCAATTCCTTTATTTTGTACATCAGGTATGTTATGGGGAAGAAATCCCTAAATTGATGTGCGTCTGTTCTGAATTGTAGTCTGACACCTCAGGCTCAGGGAATTATTAGTCTATTTTACGTACTTTGGAATGACTCATGGTAAGAGATGATTGGACACATGGACCTGCTCAATCTACTCTCATATACTGTGTTAGAATTACTGCACATGTTTTAATCATGGGAGGGTTGATTTATATCTTCGAGAGATAAGATGTGTATGTCCATAATCCATCAAGCATTCATACAAGAGTCACTCTTGGTCAAGTGAACTGTTTGTTGACCATGGTCTTTGTTAACCTCTCTCCAGAGACTCTCTGTGACTGTACTGTCACTATTGTGTCATACCAGAAGCTTCAGTACTTCCTGCCCCTTTAACTCTTTGTTAGTGGACTGGGTGTTACAATATATTCATACAGTCTTATAGTAACAGAGTTTGTTACTTAATTGTGCTGCTATAGACATTTACATTTATAGCATTTAGCTGACTGAGTACAACCTAAGCAATTGAGGGTTAAGGGTTTTGCTCAGGGACCCAACAGTGGCAACTTGGCAGTCATGGGGCTTGAAACAGCAACCTTCCAATTATAAGTCAAGTACCTTAATCACTGGCTGTATGCACTCAATGCACATCTAAACAGATCTGAAAATTAATGCCCCAGAAACAGAATCTATATGTGAGGGACATTTCGCTTTGAGATGACAAGGGAAACATGAAAGTCTCTTGCAAGTATTTTGCTGTGGCCCCATGATTCTTTGTCCTTCTAGAGCCAGACTGTGGCTGTAATAACACCAGTGTGTCATGCAAACCTTCACTGCCTCTTGCCCCTTTAAACGTGGGATATTGGGTTAGGTGCCACAGCAGTAAGATTTTGTGATTGTGTTGCTGATGACTTTGTCTCTGTGTCTCAGTCCCTCCCACCATCCTGCCAGACTCAGCCTGCTGGGAGAGGGAAGGATCTCTGCACTGCATGTGCTGGGTGGAGGCGGAGCCAAACGCCAGCATCTCCTGGACTGTTGATGGAAGAAGTGCTCTCCTTCCTCACTTCAACATGACAAATAACTATACGGGAAGGACCACAGTGTCAGTGATGACAGGGCCACCGGGCCACTTTGTAACTTGTGAGGCAGCAAACTACTTTGGCAATGACACTTACCAGATGTCTGGCTTTCCACAGCTGGCACAAGGTACTGGATACTTCTCACTTGTGTGTAGGGGAAACCGCAGAAGGACATTGCTGCTTGTTCTTAAGTCATTTCCTCCATTCTTTCCAGCCACTGTTGGATTGACCTATTTCATTCTGGTGGCCATAGTTTTAATTGTCCTTGGAATTGTTGTGCTAGGTGTCCACAGAAGAATGAAAAAGAGGTAGTTTTGCATGATTTGTTTATTCAGTCACAATGTAAGGGGCGGTGCCATGCTGAGGCCCCCTCTGGCCACGAGTCAGGTACACCACTAATCAGGCTTAATGCCCAACAGCTGGGCTAGGCCTATATAAGCCCAGTGACTCAGTCACCAAAGTTCTGAGCAAAGTGCCTAGCTGGTAACTTTGGGTATTGAGGTCTGTGAGCCCTTGTGCTATACCCCACTTCTGTGCTGTGAGGGTGTACCTGCTTTTACATGTTCCCTCCCCTCTCCAGTTTTCCCCCTCAAATCTGTCTCTCTCCTAAGGCTCCCCTTAGCCATTACCGTTCCTCCCTGTTTTCTGGTATCGAGGCTGCCCTCTTTCCCGTGGCATCCTTGGTTCTCCCTTTTCCCACGCTCGGCATGGTGTTTAGTTTTTCTTTCCTTCTAGATTTGTCATGTTCCATTCCTTTGAAGAGCGATTATACGTGCAGGTGGTTTTTTGGCCACCGCAGTCTAGCAGGTGCGTGTTCACCTCGCAACACAACGGCTGGGGTTGGACTCCCCCCTTTGGTTGTTTACTTTACTTTTCTTCTTTACCTGTTCTAACTGTTCTGCACACGGGCCCACCATTAGAGCATGATTGCTCTCCCAGTAGGCTGTCGATGTCATCACCTTGCTGGGTTCAAACCGCCTTACATACAATTACGTTTATCTGGTATCTTAGTACTGAGCTAAACTTAAAACCCAGCAGCACCTTCAATAGAGTAGTAGATTTAAAAAGGGAGGAACAGACCTTTTTCATTAAGCTTAAAAGTTCTCTTATGCATTACAGTTTTCTCTCACATATTTACAGGACTCTTCAATCTGCTTTCATTTCAGACATGAACACTCGAGAGGAGCTAAAAATACAAGAAGTTCCGAGAACACAAGCCAGTGTAGGTGAGTCCAAAAGTTCCTCACCAATCATTTTAATGATTGTAGAATGAAAATTAAACATTCTGATGCACATGCGTTTGAACAATGGGGAAGGAAAAAACATGCACTTCAGCCAGGCAAAAGATGTTTTATTATCATGAAATAAACAAAGCGTGAACACAGACTTTATGGCTATATTTTATTCCTTGAATAATTTGGATATCTGTTGAGTTCAGAAACACACTGCTTATTTGAATGCAAATGTCCAGAGGTTTAGGGTCATGTGTATGGGTGGTCTGGGATGGGTGTTGTCCACCTAGGGGAATCACCCCATACAAGGAAAACTAAGCTTTTTTTTTTTAGTGTTCATAGTTTTCTGTAATTTTGACATCAATTATCATCAATGGTCATCGATGGTCATCAAATGCTCTGCTTTCCTATTAGCCATTTTGAAGGTGTGAGTGTGCTACGTCAGTGTTTCCCCTTTACAATATTGCCAAATCATGACATTTCTTCACACATGGAGTACAGACAGTTGAAGGGGGGCCCTTTACAATAAGGAAAACAGTTCCCTGGGGTCTTAGTGAAATGTCTGATATTTTTTGGACCAAATACTACCAGGATCATCCAGCACAACATGCTTCTCTGTCTGTCCAAACAACCCTGTTCATAACTATTTGTTTGAGTGCCTGTTCCTTTAAATGATAATGAGCCACCACTCAACTACAGAATGATTAACATTTTCATTTAATCTAGGATTGTTTTTCAAATTAAAAATACAAGTAAGTGCTTCATCCAGATGCATTATGTTTTAACATGTTTCATCTGTGTATATTTAAATGAGCTTTATGTGTTCTGTCATGGATTTGTTTTTAAAGACACTTCTAAGGAACTGCTTTGTTTGTTTAGACAGAACATAGAGTCAAATGGAACCCAGACCAAGGTCCGGAAGAAGACCTATGAATGACACAAGGATGACAACGTCTATGCAAATGATGTATCGGGTGGGCATATTTGGAGTACCGCCATGGTGACTTCATAGGCTCCCGAGGTAGCAACAGCACACTGCCCCCTAAAGACCATGTAATGCCTCTACAGTTAGTAATGTAGTTGTTTCTCAGTCCCAGTGCTGGACCATGGGCCATGCTCTCTTCGCTCCAACTGATTTCTAAACTCTTCTTCTAATTATTAGGCCTTTCATAGTCTGATTCTTCATAAAGTCTATCTAGTGTGTATTAAGAACAGACCTATTTTGCATATTAGTACTGGTAGGATGCCAGTCCAAAATGGAGGAGTGAGATTAGAACCTAGAAATAATAGTCTACAGTGATCACCAATAGTCTTGTGAATCACCTAAAGAGTCTTGTGAATATTTCATAACAGCTGTTCAGTTTATTTATTAATGTGGGCTATTTCTGGGCACCTTAGAGCAAAAAAACCCCAAAACAACAACAAATGCGGGGAAAATGTATTCGTAATGATGCAGGTTTTGTGTTGATATACTGATGGTGTAAGTCATGGTGGTTTTTTTTGTTTTTTGTTTTTTTTGGTAGGATGAGATGGCAAGTATCTACCTGAATGAACGATACTCTTGATGGCCTCGCAAGTCCATTGCTAAGCTTCAGTATGCTTCACACCAAAATATTCTGCATTCACTGATGTCCGGGATTTTAATATTCCATGTCAGAGCTGAGTATTTGCACATTCTGCAATCTGCAAACATAAAGTTAACATTCTCTCAAATAAAAAAAAAATTCTTGATTTTGTGCATATTTATATTTCTACATAAATCAACATCTAAAATAAATAAAATATATTTTCAGCGCAGTGCAAAAAGAAGAAAAAAACAACTGAAGTTGTGCATCTGTGTCTTTCTGTGATCCACCTTGCAATCTGTCACAAGGTCTGTCAAAATAAGATGTAGGAATAAATGCCTTAGCATTGTAACAATAAGCCTCTTGGTACCGTCATTCCTTTAAATGAAGGGAAGTCACCTTAAACTTGTCAACAATCCAATCTGCAAATTCTGCTTGTCCTAAATAAGTCACAATGAGGCCCATTTTTATACAGTGTGAGCCCTAATAATCCCCTCTTGTGCCAGTCACTGTTCATACTTATACTCTACTAGGTTAGGTCTGAGATGCTCTGTTCTTCCACACTGTCATGATCAGTGATCATGATTTATTGCACCTTCTAGGCCTAGTGACTAGGCGATCCTACTGCATATCACCTCTTCAGTATACTGAGTTCCATCTGACTGGTGCCATAGTAGAGCAGTGCTTTCTTAAAGCGTCTGCTGAAATGCCTTCGGCCACCAGAGGGCCATACAGCGTCCTACTGCTACAGTGCAATAGGTGGCAGGAAAACTGACAATTCCCATTCCACAACAGTATAATATCTTAACTCTGATCCATCTTTGTGCATTTGGATTTCTATCTATGGAACCTGTATTTCCTATTAACTTCAGAAATGATTCTTTTTTTATTTTGGAGTCTGAGTTTTGAGCTCTAACTCTGGCTGATCTCATATACATTTCAGTTTACCTTTACTGTAGCAAAGTAGGGACTGATGCCAAATGTTCTCACTGAAATCTGTCTTTACTCAGTCATAAGATTTCCTCCATTGGCTTTGTTCAAACCAACTTGACTGATGCTAAACAACAGAACAACAAAAAACATCAAATGTGTCTTTGACAATGGTATAACAAGGTTTCCAAACTGTCAATTGCACTTGGTTTTAAACAATTTTATTGACTACATGTTACATTCACCTTGATAAGAACAAACATATTCACTCACCTAAGTAAGCTTAAAGCCAATATCTGGTCTTCAATCTTCCAAAGTTCACACGTTACTCTACTGCTGCGCTCCCTTCATTGGCTCCCTGTAGCTGCACGTATCAGATTCAAAACCTTGATGTTTGCCTACAAAGCCAAAAATGGGCCAGCCCCCTCATACACAAGGTCAATGGTCAAAGCCCGATCCGTACCTCGAGTACTTCGAACCTCAAGTACGGCTAGGCTTGAAATACCTTGCTTCAGGTCTCATGGACGACAAGCATTGAGACTATTTTCTGTCCTGGCTCCAAGATGGTGGAATGAACTCCCGCTTGCTGTCTGGACAGCAGAATCCCTTGCAGTCTTCAAACGCAGACTGAAGACCCATCTATTTGCAGAATATTTAAAGGACAACTGAAACTGCTCCCTTATTGACTGACTAATTTAGTAATTATTGTAGGGCACTGTTTATGTTTTTTAACAAACTCTAGCACTTATTGTTTATAGCACTTATCATTGTTTAAGATAGACCTAATCTATTTTGCACTTCTAGGTATCAGCATTCATCCCTGTATTCTACAGTATTCTAGTTCACTGGTATGTTTAATTCTAATAATAATAATTAATAATGTACTTGGATATATTCTATGAGTAAATGACAAAGCACTTTTGTAAGTCGCTCTGGATAAGAGCGTCTGCTAAATGCTATAAATGTAAAACATCTCACAGACTTTGAACTTCAAAATTTGAAAAAATAATTTCCTTTGCATCCTTTAACTCTTAAAAAAAAATTATAGTTTTTTAAATTTTATTTAAAGGTGTGTGTGTGTGTGGGAGGGGGGGGGGGGGAGTTAGAATATTGCCAAATCAGTATTACAACATGAATTGTTCTATTGTAATCCATAACCCGACAATCACAGACCCAGAGGGTCATTGTTTGTTATTAATAATACAACAATCAAAAACTTTTTTTTTTTTTTTACCAGTATTTATGGCCCTAACAAAGATGAATCAGCTTTTTTTTTCATGATTTCTGTTCACAACTAATGAACTGTTCTGGATTGTAATACAGTTTGGGACTCTAATAGTGACAATCTAATATTCCTCCCTCTATCAAAATATGACATTTAATTGAAGTTATAAAACCATGTGTGAAGATCACAAAACTCACTGACAAAATAATTTTTTTTCCCCTCACAGGTAACTATTGCTGTAGCTGATGTTTGTAAAATGTAAATGTACCCAATTATCATTTCAGTACATTCTGGCAAACCATATTCGAGACCTTTTCTAGGATATTTCATAAGGCAGTAGAGCCATCATCTCTCATTGCATTGTTTGGTGTGGCTCCAACAGGCACCCATCTTTGTAAGGGGGAACTGTTATGCTCACCTTCTGCTCTCTCTTTGCCAGGGGTATGATCTTGTTTAAAGTCTAAGTACCAAATGGACCTCCCTGAAGATTTCACATTATCTTAGCTACTGCAAAAATGTATATGTGAATTAAAATGAAAATATGTTCACTTTAAAAATGACAAATTCAAGTAAATTTTGACGGAAAAACCCGATGTTGCACTGGAAATTCCAGAACGTTTCCGAGTGAAGTCATTGGTGGACATCAGGGAAAAAAGCCGCGCACAAACACTATTATGACTGACTTGGACTGCGAATTTTCCAGTGCTGGTTCTTCAGATTCCGAAGACATTTTTTTAATTCGATGAAGATCATGAATCTGCAGTGACAATGTGGTGGACTGAATATCATCAATAGTGAAATTCAACCATTTATATTTTAGCTAGAGATGGAAGAAGATACTCCAGAGAGCAATGAACAACCTAACCCAGTAGAGAGAACTGGGAATTCCAACTGGTAAAAACCTTTATATTGGCCATTATTCTGAAAACTGATTCTAAAAGTAAAAACTATTACTAAATGTAATCTTGTCTATTAACAATCGCCAACTTCCCGACTCACCAGATAGAGATGGGGGGTGGGGGGTTGTGTCTGGTACGAGACTTGTGTGGTGTTGGGCTTGTTTGCTTTCAACTAACTGAGAAATCTGTGTATGACCTTGTATTCTGTCCCTGATTTTAGAGTTAATGTTATGCCTCTAATAGTTGGCTGCCTTGTATATACAGTTTTAGCCTGCTCTGTTTGTTTGTTTTGTTGGCCTTGGTCCCTTCTGATGTTGTAACACTAGTTCCCTGTATAGTTGTATGTTATTCCAACACTTTGTAATACATTTGCTCTGCACCGTATTCACTTTGTCTGTTTTGTTTGTCATATCACGCACCAGTCGCTCGGACAATCCTGCCTAGACTGAGATGTAACAGCCTTGAAATGCATGCATTATCATTGCCTTCTCTTTTGCATGGCTGACTTCAGTGAATGTCTAGTGCTAACTCCATACATTGACAAAAAAACAAAATAAAAAAACATAACCCTGAAATAAACTGACGAAATGTTAACCACACAAGTGTTTGGGTGTTTGGAAAGATGCTGGTTAATTATGGGTAATGTAGCTAATTAACTAAATAATGAACATTAGAAATTCATTAGAAAATTAGCTATTAATGACAATAGCTAGCTGTCTAAGCGCAAACATTCAGTTATTGTTATTGCTGTAAAAGCGATTTGTGTTGCATTCAAATTCATAAGATACTCTATAAATCTCCGTAATACAACTACATGCAGTAGTTTTAGCCTAGTATGGTACCAAGCTTCGAAAGTCTGTTAGTTAGCTAATATAATCTAAAATAGGCAAAGTAATTGAGTATGAGAAAGGTGCTATATAAATGTAAATAATAATAATAATAATAATAATAATAATAATAATAATAATAATAATAATAATAATAATAATAATTGCACTTACCCTGTTTACTTCCATTCACACAGAGTCTCATGAACACCTCTCTTTAACAAGTTTCTTTAAATTCCCATATTGTTAGAAAAGCAGTAGCTCAAGTTATCGTGTGAGCGTGGCTTTCCACATCCCACAGTTGTGGTAAAGAACTACTGCTAACGAAGTAAGCGAATGATCCTTTCCAATGTGCCCTTTTAACTTGGACAAACTTTGTCCATTTTCAAAATATTTTTGGATCTTTGGACTATTAGTGCACGGGATTCCCACTATACATTGAATTTTTGCAGCCAAAGACAACACAGCCTTTTGTCATTTTGTATCACCTATAATTGAACTCGAGTTTCTTGAGTTGCTGTCCACCATCACACGGATGACATTTATGACAGAATCTGAAAAACAACATTTTTTAGGCCGTATTCCTTGAATTTGTAAAAAAAAAAAAAAAAAAAAAAGTTTTCTAACTATCGATAATCACAAGTTAGATACTCAGCTTTCGCTGCAGTTATGTGTTATACACTTTCATATCAGCTGGTGTTTAGCCATTAAATGGAAAGATTCTACTCCACCCAGATACAGCCACTGTGTCAGGGACGTCATCTGCCATTTCAAATTGGAGATCAGATACACCGTCAGAGGGTCTTCCAGGAAGTTTAATTTATATTTCTTTTATTCTATACAATATCGTTTTGTTTTGTGTATGGTACTTTGGTGTTGGTTACTGGTAGTAGGAATTGGCTGCCATTTTTGTTGGGTGAGGGTTTTTGCTTCAGTTTATGTGTAGGTAGTGAGGGTAGTCGTTTGTATGTTTCTTTTTTGTTAGGATTATATAGTGTGTTTATTTTTTTCATTCGTGTGGGTCTCGTTTGTTGTTTTGGTCTGGGTCACTTCCGAACCAGTTACAGCAGTTTGTTTACTTGTTTCTAAATATTAACCTCTGTACTACACACTAGTACACCAAAGAAGAGACTACCATTTGTGCTTCCGTTTCTTTTTGTTATTCTTTACCAGGGGCATTCTCCATTCCGTTAGCCATTTATCGTTGCTTTTCCCTGGTACGGCCTCCAAGCCTAGACGGAGGTTCATAACAGTTGGCAGCTCCTCCAATACGCGCATTGTAATGGCCAGTAATTTGCGTACCGTCTCCTTAAGTTACGTTTACGTAAAAGGCGTGTGCATGTAGCCCACGCAGAGGAGTTTTTGGTTGGTACTATACATGACGGGCATTACTGGACCCAGCTCTTCTTTTGTCATTATTTACTTCTTTATTAACGCGTTATGATCTTTGGACGTTTCCACAACTCATGTATGAGCTGTTTACAAAACTCCAAGAGCGAGCCTAGGTGGCGTGGCGAATAAACCAGCAAGATTACTACAAAACTGAGTGAGTGTGGCTCACGTCTACACCGCATGCTTCACAGGCTTCTCTATACCGGTCCCAAAGCTCTGCTCATCTGGGGTGGAGTGTAACTTAAATAGCACTAACTCCAAGAGTTACAGTATCCAGTCGTGCTCCAGCCCCATCGTATCCCTTGTTTTGATCAGTGTGTTGCTATTTTCAGAAGAGAAAGTTGCTGTTCGTCCTGAATTGCCATTGAGTGGCGTTTCCTTTGTACTTGGTAACGGCATAGCTTGTGGTATCGCGTTCCCTGTACCCGAAGTGGTGGAAAACCCTGTTGACTCGGAGCCTGACTTGTGTGCTGACCCGTGCTCAGACATGCACGTTAGGTGATGTTCAGACACTTTCGCGTGTAATCCTTCTGATGATTTGGCTGTTTCTGAGTCTGTTCGTGAACCTGACCCTACTGTACCTGATCCGATCATTTCGCCTAACCTGATGCCATTAAGTCTAAGATTATCATAAAACAAAACCCTTTGCTATCACCACCTTGAACGCAAGCCATTAGCGCCCTCAGCCCAAAAAAGGATCTGCTTTCAAAATCCACAAAAACATTTACCCACTCAATGATACCACACCTACTCCACACAAGGAATAGGATTTAGACATTTCAACGAACATAGATATTCCTCGTTGGACTCAGACTTTCACTAATATTTTCTGGCACATAATGCAAACATACAGATGATTAAACAAACAGTATGATGTTGTTCACAGAACACATCACAGAATATAAGATGTTTAAAATGAAATATTTTCATGTGTTCTGGATATGTGCAGTAGTCAAACTTTACTGGAGTGAGGTAGTTATATATATATTTCAGTCCCAGGAATTCTATATCATCATCTCATGATATAATCTAAGATCAAAATTAGTATATGAGATCAAAAACATTTTTTCTTAATGAATATTCTTAATGATAAATATTTCTAGATCACTAAGTCACCAAGCATAATTGCTTGTAAATAATGTGTTGAAAGGAAAGTTGGTGACATTTTGATATTTTTGTGGAAAAAATTATTTCAGAGGTGTTTTAGCCGAGGGGGCTTTATACATCGCAATGCCCAGATAAAAGGGCAGTGATAAATTAAGTGGTGTGGATATATATGCCTGCAAAACCACAAACACCAGTACCTTTAAATGCAAAGAGGCGAACTGATCTATTTCCTGTGTAACACTGCCATTGTCTTGAAGTTTGTATTAAGAACTACTTGCTTTATGCACAGTGCATATAACTGCAGCATGACAGAAAGTGGCAACACTATGGCAATCAAGTGTCAGTGGTGTCAAGTGTGAAGATAACAGATGCTAATAGAGTTCAATTCAAGGAAACAGGAAGCCAGAACTATGAGAGTGTGTGTTCAAATCAGGATGTCAAAAATATCTTTGGTTGTGTTTTTATATAAAGAAAATGATTAAAGGACAGTTCTTTACTTGCCAGTGAGTGTGGTGTCTACAGCAGAGGAAGGTAAGAAACCATAATAATAATAATTCATTTCATACACTAAAATGCAGCTTAAATGCTTTACAGAAGTTATGCAGTTGTGCAAAGCAATGGAATTACCAAAAATATAATAAAAATGAATCTATCTATATATCTAACAATGAAGTAATTTTAAAACATTACATATATAAACCAGACATAAACTGATTTCACAAGCTGTACTGAAACCTGTTTGAAATGGAGTCTAGAAGACTATTAATAGGAGAAAATAAACTGAAATATTGGGTTAAGTTAATAAACATTTACAGCCAGAGGTTTTGAAAAAGTTGGTGAAAGTTTACATAATTAGCTAATCGATAATTTTAACAAAGCATTTCTGAAGAATATGTAAACAGTTTATATTACTGTAGAAAGCACTGGCCTATATAATATTACAGTATGAGAAGTATGTATAAATGAATACACAATATAGGTTAAGTAAATGTTTTAACAAGAGGAATTGATCTCTTACCATAACACTAATATTTTCTATTTTCTCTGATATTAAGTAAATGTGCCCTTCCTAGCATAGTTTCTCATCAATGAATATACCAAGAAATTTAGTATAGTGGACCTGCATTGTGTTAATGTAGGATTAGACATACGGACTGGTGGAAGTATATCGATGCCTTTTCAATTTTAGTACTCGAAATCATTTATGAACTCTTTACTATTGAGAGATAATTTTACAGCTTTAAACCACAGATCAATAAGGGATCATTTGATTTTTCCTATGTAATTTTATTAAGAACATCGATTAAGTCTTTTAAACATATAATTATTTAAAAATGGAACTCTATACATACACTATGACATTTTTATTAAATAAAAAATGCTTATGCTTATTGATCACAACATCTATACTAGATTGTGTCACTGTGACTTCCATAGAAAGAACAAGAATTGTTGGTGTACAGTCATTTTCAGCTCTCTCCAGAGACGCTCTATAGGGTTGATGTTTGGACACTGACTGGGCCGCTCCAGGGATTTCACAGCTTTCCTGAAGCCACTCCTGGGTTTTCTGGGTGGAATGTTTTCAGTTGATGTCTTTTCCAAAATATAAACCTTCGCCCCAGCCTGAGATCTTGAGCATTTTGCAAAAGGTTTTCACCTAGTATAGCTCTATATTTTCTGCATACGACTTCCCCTCCGGCCTAACTCATCTTTGTGTTTTTATAAACGCCAAGCAGCCTCTTATGTGCTTTTTACTGAGGAGTGGCTTCTGCCTGGTCACTCTGCCATAAAAGTCCTAATTAGTGGAGTGCTGCACTGATAGTTGTCCTTCTGTAAGGAACCCTAGATCTCATTTATATTGATAATTCATTATTTGTCTGATGATGGCAATTTATCCCTAATAACTCATTTATTGCTGGGTTGTCAAATCGCTGAAGAATATTGCTTGTTACATGTGAGTATGATTGAGCCTACCAAGCTCTTGGGCACTGCAGAAATGTTCCTGTATCCTTCCCCAGATCTGTGCTTGTGTGTCACTTTCATGTGTGTCGTTGCTTTGTCATTGTTGAGTATTATGTGTAGATTGAAGAGATGAAAGTGAGTTAAATCCATTTGAAGATGAATCTGGAACAAGAAAAAATGAATAACTTGAAAGGGTCTGAAAGCTTTTTGCATACACTGTATATAAATGCTTTCAAAAGCACAAGTCAAAATAAGAGGATAAAATGTCTAACTTGTGTGATGCTTCATAAGTAAAATAGTTCTGGCCTTAGACATTATCAGTATGTCATTTACATGTCAACTCATAATTGCAAAAAAATAAATAAACTGCCAGATTATTCAATTCAGATTGCTTAGTACTGTTTTAGTGGTTGCTTCATTACAGAATGAAAGCAAGCACACCATGTCACTGAGATGCCAACTGAATTGGGTTGAAAATGGCTTTGGGAGAAAATCACCAGCAGCAAGTGCACTTCCACCATGTTTGTTTTCCATCTCTTTTCTAGGTTACAGTGCGCAGTAATGGACAGAGTGCTTAAACTCTTTCTAACAGGTAAAGATCAACAGACCATGATTTTACCTGTCTGTGAACGTGATGATGAGCGTCCCATGGGAGACAGGTGGAAAACTTACTCAGGGTGGTCCAATTATGACTATTCTTTTCAAAATAGTCCTGGAATACCTATAGTAATAGATGTTTTTCCTAATGATTGGTTTGAGAGTGGCAGATGGGGCCAAATTACACTAGAATATTCTTGTAGTAATATTCCAGTAAGGTTTGAATAAATATGTGAAGGATAACAGTTTATAAAGGAAGGCTTTATTATTTATTAATTCATTTATTTATCAGAACATGCAGTCCTTTACATTCATTATCACTTTGGTGTAACTGAGCAGTTCAAAACTAAGTGTTGTGACTATAAAAAAACAACAACTTTTGTTGAATCTTTGAATAGTGCCATTCCATTGACACATGTTACTGTATTTGCGGAGTTTTTCTGGTGTTTTTAGAAGAAAACTCAAAAGGTTCCCATAATATTTGCAGAACACTGTCAATGTGATGGTCATGCTCGCATGCCGGAGTGTCCCCCATTTCCCTGGCTACCTAAAGCACTTCCTTGTTTTCCTACTATCGTCTGTTTCTATGGTGTCCTGTCTCCTCCCCTTTAGCTCCAGCTGTTCGTCCTTCGTTAGTGTTCCTATTCAAACCTTGTCCTCTCGTCTTGTGTTTGTTGGTCATTATCTTCTTATTCTGTGGCACTGACTCTCTGTGCTCTAGGCTAAGTCACCATGAATTTAAGCTTCATCCACTTTGAAACCAACCACTGTAAAGCTGAAAGCCAAAGTCCATCCATCACAAAAGATCTGCACTGATCTAATGAAGCTGAATAAACTCTACACTCTGTCCTGTCTCCCAGCTTCACTCCTGAGCTGCTCATGTCGATGCTCGAAGGTGCGGGTGCCAAAATCCGTTACAGCCATCAAAGGAACCTGTGTGGTGGTGCCGTGCAGTACCACATCTCACACATATGCGACTTGGTACAAGTATCAGCGTTATGGATACCCTCCAGTGTATTCTAAAGACACCAAAGATATAATAAATCAGTTTAGAGGAAGGACATCACTCCTGGGAAATTCTATGCAGGGAAACTGTAGCCTAAAGATTGACAATGTTCGCCAAGAGGATGGAGGAATAAGTGTGTATGTATGGATCAATCCTCACAACATATATGGAGATTACACAGAGATAAAAGTCTGTGAGTACACAAGGAGAAACAATGTTCAAAACCTACACGCAGACAAGTTTATTAAGTAAATTTAATAAATAATTATGAAAATAATTATGACTTTGGCCCAGGTAATCATATTGACCACTGATTTTAATATTTGTATTTTTCATACAGTGGCACCTTCAGAGACTCGCATTTCTGTAGAAAGCACACAAGTGGAGGGAACGCTTTTCCCAGCCAAATGCACAGTCCGGCACTCCTGTCCAGTGTCTCCACCTCTGCTGGAATGGCTGGGCCTGTCTTCTGTTTCTAATGAGGTGACCACTACACAGGACCCAGGTGGCTTGTGGGTTTCTGTGGCACACGCTCAGTTCAATGCCAGCCGTCGAGACCATGGTAAAAGGCTCACATGCAGGAGAATGTCAGATGGAAACACTGCGACTGGTCATGCACTTAACATCTTATGTGAGTAAAGACTACGCTAATGTTTTCCTCATTTTATATTATCTAAACGTTTTGAAAAATGTAAATTAAATATCAGGTTGGGTGGTAGGGGGATAGATGAGAATAAATTTAATTCATCGTTAAAAATAAAACCACATTAAAAATGCAACAAAGAATGCCAGAGCATTTCAAACCATCAAATGAACTGCTAAACTCTAATTGAGATAAACTCTGTATTGTATCGTTGCATAATCTAGTTTGTGGACTATATGAAATAAGGCTTTATGAATATATATAGTTTATATTAAATTCATTTCTGCAGATGCCCCAACAAATGTGAACATACATACCAGTGGAACAACGCCTGTGGTTGAGGGTGGTAACATCTCATTAACATGTAGTAGTGACAGCAACCCTCCAGTGGCTAGCTATGAGTGGCGCATCATCCAAATGAATAGCACCATTAAGCACAAGACAAGAAGTTTATTGCTTCAAGATGTCAGACGAGATATGAAAATCTCCTGCATTGCCCATAACTCCATCGGACTGGGTGAATCAGACCAACTGTCTCTAAATGTCCATTGTGAGTAGCTGGTGCATTTACCTGTTGAGCAAAGGCTGTCAAACAACAGTTCTTACAGGCCACATTATTACACTGATATATTCTTTAGATTATTTAACACAATAGATTCAATAAAATCTCAATATCAATTCCTTTATTTTGTACATCAGGTATGTTATGGGGAAGAAATCCCTAAATTGATGTGTGTCTGTTCTGAATTGTAGTCTGACACCTCAGCCTCAGGGAATTATTACTCTATTTTACGTAATTTGGAATGACTCATGGTAAGAGATGATTGGACACATGGACCTGCTCAATCTACTCTCATATACTGTGTTAGAATTACTGCACATGTTTTAATCATGGGAGGGTTGATTTATATCTTCGAGAGATAAGATGTGCATGTCCATAATCCATCAAGCACTCATAAAAGAGTCACTCTTGGTCAAGTTAACTGTTTGTTGACCGTGGTCTTTGTTAACATCTCTCCAGAGACTCTCTGTAACTGTACTGTCACTATTGTGTCATACCAGAAGCTTCAGTACTTCCTGCCCCTTTAACTCTTTGTTAGTGGACTGGGTGTTACAATATATTCATACAGTCTTATAGTTACTTAATTGTGCTGCTATAGACATTTACATTTATGGCATTTAGCTGACTGAGTACAACCTGAGCAATTGAGGGTTAAGGGTTTTGCTCAGGGACCCAACAGTGGCAACTTGGCAGTCATGGGGCTGAAACCAGCAACCTTCCAATTATAAGTCAAGTACCTTAGTCATTGGCTGTATGCACTCAATGCACGTCTAAACAGATCTGAAAATTAATGCCCCAGAAACAGAATCTATATGTGAGGGACTTTTTGCTTTGAGATGACAAGGGAAACATGAAAGTCTCTTGCAAGTATTTTGCTGTGGCCCCATGATTCTTTGTCCTTCTAGAGCCAGACTGTGGCTGTAATAACACCAGTGTGTCATGCAAACCTTCACTGCCTCTTGCCCCTTTAAACGTGGGATATTGGGTTGGGTGCCACAGCAGTAAGATTTTGTGATTGTGTTGCTGATGACTTTGTCTCCGTGTCTCAGTCCCTCCCACCATCCTGCCAGACTCAGCCTGCTGGGAGAGGGAAGGATCTCTGCACTGCATGTGCTGGGTGGAGGCGGAGCCAAACGCCAGCATCTCCTGGACTGTTGATGGAAGAAGTGCTCTCCTTCCTCACTTCAACATGACAAATAACTATGCGGGAAGGACGACAGTGTCAGTGATGGCAGGGCCACCGGGCCACTTTGTAACTTGTGAGGCAGCAAACTACTTGGGCAATGACACTTACCAGATGTCTGGCTTTCCACAGCTGGCACAAGGTACTGGATACTTCTCACTTGTATGTAGGGGAAACCGCAGAAGGACATTACTGCTTGTTCTTAAGTCATTTCCTCCATTCTTTCCAGCCACTGTTGGATTGACCTATTTCATTCTGGCGGCCATAGTTTTAATTGTCCTTGGAATTGTTGTGCTAGGTGTCCACAGAAGAATGAAAAAGAGGTAGTTTTGCATGATTTGTTTATTCAGTCACAATGTAAGGGGCGGTGCCATGCTGAGGCCCCCTCTGGCCACGAGTCAGGTACACCACTAATCAGGCTTAATGCCCAACAGCTGTGCTAGGCCTATATAAGCCCAGTGACTCAGTCACCAAAGTTCTGAGCAAAGTGCCTAGCTGGTAACTTTGGGTATTGAGGTCTGTGAGCCCTTGTGCTGTACCTCACTTCTGTGCTGTGAGGGTGTACCTGCTTTTACATGTCCCCTCCCCTCTCCAGGTTTCCCCCTCAAATCTGTCTCTCTCCTAAGGCTCCCCTTAGCCATTACCGTTCCTCCTTGTTTTCTGGTATCGGGGCTGCCCTCTTTCCCGTGGCATCCTTGGTTCTCCCTTTTCCCACGCTCGGCATGGTGTTTAGTTTTTCTTTCCTTCTAGATTTGTCATCTTCCATTCCTTTGAAGAGCGATTATACGTGCAGGTGGTTTTTTGGCCGCCGCAGTCTAGCAGGTGCGCGTTCACCTCGCAACACAACGGCTGGGGTTCGACTCCCCCCTTTGGTTGTTTACTTTACTTTTCTTCTTTACCTGTTCTAACTGTTCTGCACACGGGCCCACCATTAGAGCATGATTGCTCTCCCAGTAGGCTGTCGATGTCATCACCTTGCTGGGTTCGAACTGACCTTACATACAATTACGTTTATCTGGTATCTTAGTACTGAGCTAAACTTAAAACCCAGCAGCACTTTCAATAGAGTAGTAGATTTAAAAAGGGAGGAACAGACCTTTTTCATTAAGCTTAAAAGTTCTCTTATGCATTAGTTTTCTCTCACATATTTACAGGACTCTTCAATCTGCTTTCACTTCAGACATGAACACTCGAGAGGACCTAAAAATACAAGAAGTTCCGAGAACACAAGCCAGTGTAGGTGAGTCCAAAAGTTCCTCACCAATCATTTTAATGATTGTAGAATGAAAATTAAACATTCTGATGCACATGCGTTTGAACAATGGGGAAGGAAAAAACATGCACTTCAGTCAGGCAAAAAAATGTTTTATTATCATGAAATAAACAAAGCGTGAACACAGACTTTATGGCTATATTTTATTCCTTGAATAATTTGGATATCTGTTGAGTTCAGAAACACACTGCTTATTTGAATGCAAATGTCCAGAGGTTTAGCGTCCTGTGTATGGGTGGTCTGGGGTGGGTGTTGTCCACCTAGGGGAATCACCCCATACAAGGAAAACTAAGCTTTTTTTTTAGTGTTCATAGTTTTCTGTAATTTTGACATCAATTATCATCAATGGTCATCGATGGTCATCAAATGCTCAGCTTTCCTATTAGCCATTTTGAAGGTGTGAGTGTGCTACGTCAGTGTTTCCCCTTTACAATATTGCCAAATCATGACATTTCTTCACATATGCTGTACAGACAGTTGAAGGGGGGCCCTTTACAATAAGGAAAACAGTTCCCTGGGGTCTTAGTGAAATGTCTGATATTTTTTGGACCAAATACTACCAGGATCATCCAGCACAACATGCTTCTCTGTCTGTCCAAACAACCCTGTTCATAACTATTTGTTTGAGTGCCTGTTCCTTTAAATGATAATGAGCCACCACTCAACTACAGAATGATTAACATTTTCATTTAATCTAGGATTGTTTTTCAAATTAAAAATACAAGTAAGTGCTTCATCCAGATGCATTATGTTTTAACATTTTTCATCTGTGTATATTTAAATGAGCTTTATAGTATGTGTTCTGTCATGGATTTGTTTTTAAAGACACATCTAAGGAACTGCTTTGTTTGTTTAGACAGAACATAGAGTCAAATGGAACCCAGACCAAGGTCCGGCAGAAGACCTATGAATGGCACAAGGATGACAACGTCTATGCAAATGATGTATCGGGTGGGCATATTTGGAGTACCGCCATGGTGACTTCACAGGCTCCCGAGGTAGCAACAGCACACTGCCCCCTAAAGACAAAGTAATGCCTCTACAGTTATTAATGTAGTTGTTTCTCAGTCCCAGTGCTGGACCATGGGCCATGCTGTCTTCGCTCCAACTGATTTCTAAACTCATCTTCTAATTATTAGGCCTTTCATGGTCTGAATCTTCATAAAGTCTATCTAGTGTGTATTAAGAACAGACCTATTTTACATATTAGTACTGGTAGGATGCCAGTCCAAAATGGAGGAGTGAGATTAGAACCTAGAAATAATAGTTTACAGTGATCACCAATCATACCTAAAGAGTCTTGTGAATATTTCATAACAGCTGTTCAGTTTATTTATTAATGTGGGCTATTTCTGGGCACCTCAGAGCAAAAAAAACAACAACAACAACAAATGGGGGGGAATGTATTTGTAATGATGCAGGTTTTGTGTTGATATACTGATGGTGTAAGTCATGGATGAGATGGCAAGTATCTACCTCAATGAATGATACTCTTGATGGCCTCACATGTCCATTGCTAAGCTTCAGTATGCTTCACACCAAAATATTCTGCATTCACTGATGTCTGGGATTTTAATATTCCATGTCAGAGCTGAGTATCTGCACATTCTGCAATCTGCAAGCATAAAGTTAACATTCTCTCAAATAAAAAAAAATTCTTGATTTTGTGCATATTTATATTTCTACATAAATCAAAATCTAAAATAAATAAAATATATATTCAGCGCAGTGCAAAAAGAAGAAAAAAACAGCTGAAGTTGTCCATCTGTGTCTTTCTGTGATCCACCTTGCAATCTGTCACAAGGTCTGTCAAAATAAGATGTAGGAATAAATGCCTTTAAATGAAGGGAAGTCACCCTAAACTTGTCAACAATCCAATCTGCAAATTCTGCTTGTCCTAAATAAGTCACAATGAGGCCCATTTTTATACAGTGTGAGCCCTAATATTCCCCTCTTGTGCCAGTCACTGTTCATACTTATACTCTACTAAGTTAGGTCTAAGATGCTCTGTTCTTCCACACTGTCATGATCAGTGATCATGATTTATTGCACCTTCTAGGCCTAGTGACTAGGCGATCCTACTGCATATCACCTCTTCAGTATACTGAGTTCCATCTGACTGGTGCCATAGTAGAGCAGTGCTTTCTTAAAGCGTCTGCTGAAATGCCTTCGGCCACCAGAGGGCCATACAGCGTCCTACTGCTACAGTGCAATAGGTGGCAGGAAAACTGACAATTCCCATTCCACAACAGTATAATATCTTAACTCTGATCCATCTTTGTGCATTTGGATTTCTATCTATGGAACCTGTATTTCCTATTAACTTCAGAAATGATTCTTTTTTTAATTTTGGAGTCTGAGTTTTGAGCTCTAACTCTGGCTGATCTCATATACATTTCAGTTTACCTTTAATGTAGCAAAGTAGGGATTGATGCCAAATGTTCTCACTGAAATCTGTCTTTACTCAGTCATAAGATTTCCTCCATTGGCTTTGTTCAAACCAACTTGACTGATACTAAACAACAGAACAACAAAAAACATCAAATGTGTCTTTGACAATGGTATAACAAGGTTTCCAAACTGTCAATTGCACTTGGTTTTAAACAATTTTATTGGCTACATGTTACATTCACCTTGATAAGAACAAAAATATTCACTCACCTAAGTAAGCTTAAAGCCAATATCTGTTCTTCAATCTTCCAAAGTTCACACATGTTACTCCACTGCTGCGCTCCCTTCATTGGGTCCCTGTAGCTGCACGTATCAGATTCAAAACCTTGATGTTTGCCTACAAAGCCAAAAATGGACCAGCCCCCTCATACACAAGGTCAATGGTCAAAGCCCGATCCGTACCTCGAGTACTTCGAACCTCAAGTACGGCTAGGCTTGAAATACCTTGCTTCAGGTCTCATGGACGACAAGCATTGAGGCTATTTTCTGTCCTGGCTCCAAGATGGTGGAATAAACTCCCGCTTGCTGTCTGGACAGCAGAATCCCTTGCAGTCTTCAAACGCAGACTGAAGACCCATCTATTTGCAGAATATTTAAAGGACAACTATTATTATTATACAACTATTATTTAAAGGTGGGGTGGGGGGTTACAAGTTTGCAGTTAGTAAAGATGACCCCTTAGTTCAGTTCAGTTAGCTTTACTGGCATGACCATAAGAACTTACAATATTGCCAAATCAGTATTACAACATCAATTTTTCTATTGTAATCCATAACCCGACAATCACAGACCCATAGGGTCATTGTTTGTTATTAATAATACAACAATCAAAACTTTTTTTTTTTTTTACCAGTATTTACGGCCCTAACAAAGATGAATCAGCTTTTATTTTTCATGATTTCTGTTCACAACTAATGAACTGTTCTGGATTGTAATACAGTTTGGGACTCTAATAGTGACAATCTAATATTCCTCCCTCTATCAAAATATGACATTTAATTGAAGTTATAAAACCATGTGTGAAGATCACAAAACTCACTGACAAAATAATTTTTTTTTCCCCTCACAGGTAACTATTGCTGTAGCTGATGTTTGTAAAATGTAAATGTACCCAATTATCATTTCAGTACATTCTGGCAAACCATATTCGAGACCTTTTCTAGGATATTTAATAAGGCAGTAGAGCCATCATCTCTCATTGCATTGTTTGGTGTGGCTCCAACAGGCACCCATCTTTGTAAGGGGGAACTGTTATGCTGACCTTCTGCTCTCTCTTTGCCAGGGGTATGATCTTGTTTAAAGTCTAAGTACCAAATGGACCTCCCTGAAGATTTCACATTATCTTAGCTACTGCAAAAATGCATATGTGAATTAAAATGAAAATATGTTCACTTTAAAAATGACAAATTCAAGTAAATTTTGACGGAAAAACCCTATGTTGCACTGGAAATTCCAGAACGTTTCCGAGTGAAGTCATTGGTGGACATCAGTGAAAAAAGCCGCGCACAAACACCATTATGACTGACTTGGACTGCGAATTTTCCAGTGCTGGTTCTTCAGATTCCGAAGACATTTTTTTAATTCGATGAAGATTATGAATCTGCAGTGACAATGTGGTGGACTGAATATCATCAATAGTGAAATTCAACCATTTATATTTTAGCTAGAGATGGAAGAAGATACTCCAGAGAGCAATGAACAACCTGACCCAGTAGACAGAACTGGGAATTCCAACTGGTAAAAACCTTTATATTGGCCATTATTCTGAAAACTAATTCTAAAAGTAAAAACTATTACTAAATGTAATCTTGTCTATTAACAATCGCCAACTTCCCAGCTCACCAGATAGAGATGGGGGGTGGGGGGTTGTGTCTGGTAAGAGACTTGTGTGGTGTTGGGCTTGTTTGCTTTCAACTAACTGAGAAATCTGTATATGACCTTGTATTCTGTCCCTGATTTTAGAGTTAATGTTATGCCTCTAATAGTTGGCTGCCTTGTATATACAGTTTTAGCCTGCTCTGTTTGTTTGTTTTGTTGGCCTTGGTCCCTCCTGATGTTGTAACACTAGTTCCCTGTATAGTTGTATGTTATTCCAACACTTTGTAATACATTTGCTGTGCACCGTATTCACTTTGTCCGTTTTGTTTGTCATATCACGCACCAGTCGCTCGGACACTCCTGCCTAGACTGAGATGTAACAGCCTTGAAATGCATGCATTATCATTTCCTTCTCTTTTGCATGGCTGACTTCAGTGAATGTCTAGTGCTAACTCCATAGATTGACAAAAAAACAAAAACAAAATCATAACCCTGAAATAAACTGACGAAGTGTTAACCACACAAGTGTTTGGGTGTTTGGAAAGATGCTGGTTAATTATGGGAAATGCAGCTAACTAGATAAATAATGAACATTAGAAATTCATTAGAAAATTAGCTATTAATGACAATAGCTAGCTATCTAAGCGCAAACATTCAGTTATTGTTATTGCTGTAAAAGCGATCTGTGTTGCATTCAAATTCATAAGATACTCTATAAATCTCCCTAATACAACTACATGCAGTAGTTTTAGCCTAGTATGGTACCAAGCTTCGAAAGTCTGTTAGTTAGCTAATGTAATCTAAAATAGGCAAAGTAATTGAGTATGAGAAAGGTGCTATATAAATGTAAATAATAATAATAATAATAATTGCACTTACCCTGTTTACTTCCATTCACACAGAGTCTCATGAACACCTCTCTTTAACAAGTTTCTTTAAATTCCCACATTGTTAGAAAAGCAGCTGCTCAAGTTATCGTGTGAGCGTGGCTTTCCACATCCCACAGTTGTGGTAAAGAACTACTGCTAACGAAATAAGCGAATGATCCTTTCCAATGTGCCCTTTTAACTTGGACAAACTTTGTCCATTTTTAAAATATTTTTGGATCTTTGGACTATTAGCGCACGGGATTCCCACTATACATTGGATTTTTGCAGCCAACGACAACACAGCCTTTTGTCATTTTGTATCACCTATAATTGAACTCGAGTTTCTTGAGTTGCTGTCCACCATCACACGGATGACATTTACGACAGAATCTGAAAAACACATTTTTTAGGCCGTATTCCTTGAATTTGTAAAAATAAATAAATAAATAAATAAAAGGTTTTCTAACTATCGATAATCACAAGTTAGATACTCAGCTTTCGCTGCAGTTATGTGTTATACACTTTCATATCAGGTGGTGCTTAGCCATTAAATGGAAAGATTCTACTCCACCCAGATACAGCCACTGTGTCAGGGACGTCATCTGCCATTTCAAATTGGAGATCAGATACACCGTCAGAGAAGTTTAATTTATATTTTTTTTATTCTATACAATATCATTTTGTTTTGTGTATGGTACTTTGGTGTTGGTTACTGGTAGTAGGAATTGGCTGCCAAATTTGTTGGGTGGGGGTTTTTGCTTCTGTTTATGTGTAGGTAGTGAGGGTAGTCGTTTGTATGTTTCTTTTTTGTTAGGATTATATAGTGTGTGTTTATTTTTTTCATTCGTATGGGTCTCGTTTGTTGTTTTGGCCTGGGTCACTTCCGAAGCAATTACAGCAGTTTGTTTACTTGTTTCTAAATATTAACCTCTGTACTACACACTAGTACACCAAAGAAGAGACTACTATTTGTGCTTCCGTTTCTTTTTGTCATTCTTTACCAGGGGCATTCTCCATTCCGTTAGGCGTTTATCGTTGCTTTTCGCTGGTACGGCCTCCAAGCCTAGACGGAGGTTCATAACAGTTGGCGGCTCCTCCAATACGCGCATTGTAACGGTCAGTAATTTGCGTACCGTCTCCTTAAGTTACGTTTACGTAAAAGGTGTGTGCATGTAGCCCACGCAGAGGAGTTTTTGGTTGGTACTATACATGACGGGCATTACTGGACCCAGCTCTTCTTTTGTCATTATTTACTTCTTTAGTAACGCGTTATGAGCTTTGGACGTCTCCACAACTCATGTATGAGCTGTTTACAAAACTCCAAGAGCGAGCCTAGGTGGCGTGGCGAATAAACCAGCAAGATTACTACAAAACTGAGTGAGTGTGGCTCACGTCTACACCGCATGCTTCACAGGCTTCTCTATACCTAAAGCTCTGCTCATCTGGGGTGGAGTGTAACTTAAATAGCACTAACTCCAAGAGTTACAGTATCCAGTCGTGCTCCAGCCCCATCGTATCCCTTGTTTTGATCAGTGTGTTGCTATTTTCAGAAGAGAAAGTTGCTGTTCGTCCTGAATTGCCATTGAGTGGCGTTTCCTTTATACTTGGGAACGGCATAGCTTGTGGTATCGCGTTCCCTGTACCCGAAGTGGTGGAAAACCCTGTTGACTCGGAGCCTGACTTGTGTGCTGACCCGTGCTCAGACATGCACGTTGGGTGATGTTCAGACACTTTCGCGTGTAATCCTTCTGATGATTTGGCTGTTTCTGAGTCTGTTCGTGAACCTGACCCTACTGTACCTGATCCGATCATTTCGCCTAACCTGATGCCATTAAGTCTAAGATTAGCATAAAACAAAACCCTTTACTATCACCATCTTGAACGCAAGCCATTAGCGCCCTCAGCCCAAAAAACGATCTGCTTTCAAAATCCATAAAAGCATTTACCCCCTCAATGATACCACACCTACTCCACACAAGGAATAGGATTTAGACATTTCAAAGAACATAGATATTCCTCGGTGGACTCAGACTTTCACTAATATTTTCTGGCACATAATGCAAACATACAGATGATACCATACAGATGATGAAACAAACAGTATGATGTTATTCACAGAACACATCACAGAATATAAGATGTTTAAAATGAAATATTTTCATATGTGCAGTAGTCAAACTTTACTGGAGTGAGGTAGTTATATATATTTCAGTCCCAGGAATTCTATATCATCATCTCATGATATAATCTAAGATCAAAATTAGTATATGAGATCAAAAACATTTTTTCTTAATTAATTTTTTTAATGATAAATATTTCTAGATCACTAAGTCACCAAGCATAATTGCTTGTAAATAATGTGTTGAAAGGAAAGTTGGTGACATTTTGATATTTTTGTGGAAAAAATTATTTCAGAGGTGTTTTAGCCGAGGGGGCTTTATACATCGCAATGCCCAGATAAAAGGGCAGTGATAAATTAAGTGGTGTGGATATATATGCCTGCAAAACCACAAACACCAGTACCTTTAAATGCAAAGAGGAGAACTGATCTATTTCCTGTGTAACACTGCCATTGTCTTGAAGTTTGCATTAAGAACTACTTGCTTTATGCACTGTGCATATAACTGCAGCATGACAGAAAGTGGCAACACTATGGCAATCAAGTGTCAGTGGTGTCAAGTGTGAAGATAACAGATGCTAATAGAGTTCAATTCAAGGAAACAGGAAGCCAGAACTATGAGAGTGTGTGTTCAAATCAGGATGTCAAAAATATCTTTGGTTGTGTTTTTATATAAAGAAAATGATTAAAGGACAGTTCTTTACTTGCCAGTGAGTGTGGTGTCTACAGCAGAGGAAGGTAAGAAACCATAATAATAATAATTCATTTCATACACTAAAATGCAGCTTAAATGCTTTACAGAAGTTATGCAGTTGTGCAAAGCAATGGAATTACCAAAAATATAATAAAAATGAATCTATCAATATATCTAACAATGAAGTAATTTTAAAACATTACATATATAAACCAGACATAAACTGATTTCACAAGCTGTACTGAAACCTGTTTGAAATGGAGTCTAGAAGACTATTAATAGGAGAAAATAAACTGAAATATTGGGTTACGTTAATAAACATTTACAGCCAGAGGTTTTGAAAAAGTTAGTTTATATAATTAGCTAATCGATAATTTTAACAAAGCATTTCTGAAGAATATGTAAACAGTTTATATTACTGTAGAAAGCATTGGCCTATATAATATTACAGTATGAGAAGTATGTATAAATGAATACACAATATAGGTTAAGTAAATGTTTTAACAAGAGGAATTGATCTCTTACCATAACACTAATATTTTCTATTTTCTCTGATATTAAGTAAATGTGCCCTTCCTAGCATAGTTTCTCATCAATGAATATACCAAGAAATTTAGTATAGTGGACCTGCATTGTGTTAATGTAGGATTAGACATACGGACTGGTGGAAGTGTATCGATGCCTTTTCAATTTTAGTACTCGAAATCATTTATGAACTCTTTAATATTAAGAGATAATTTTACAGCTTTAAACCACAGATCAATAAGGGATCATTTGATTTTTCCTATGTAATTTTATTAAGAACATTGGTTAAGTCTTTTAAACATATAATTATTTCAAATTGGAACTCTATACATACACTATGACATTTTTACTAAATAAAAAATGCTTATGCTTATTGATCACAACATCTATACTAGATTGTGTCACTGTCACTTCCATAGAAAGAACAAGAATTGTTGGTGTACAGCCATTTTCAGCTCTCTCCAGAGACGCTCTATAGGGTTGATGTTTGGACACTGACTGGGCCGCTCAAGGGATTTCACAGCTTTCCTGAAGCCACTCCTGGGTTTTATGGGTGGAATGTTTTCAGTTGATGTCTTTTCCAAAATATAAACCTTCGCCCCAGCCTGAGATCTTGAGCATTTTGCAAAAGGTTTTCACCTAGTATAGCGCTATATTTTCTGCATCCGACTTCCCCTCCGGCCTAACTCATCTTTGTGTTTTTATAAACTCCAAGCAGCCTCTTATGTGCTTTTTACTGAGGAGTGGCTTCTGCCTGGTCACTCTGCCATAAAAGTCCTAATTAGTGGAGTGCTGCACTGATAGTTGTCCTTCTGTAAGGAACCCTAGATCTCATTTATATTGATAATTCATTATTTGTCTGATGATGGCAATTTATCCCTAATAACTCATTTATTGCTGGGTTGTCAAATCGCTGAAGAATATTGCTTGTTACATGTGAGTATGATTGAGCCTACCAAGCTCTTGGGCACTGCAGAAATGTTCCTGTATCCTTCCCCAGATCTGTGCTTGTGTGTCACTTTCATGTGTGTCGTTGCTTTGTCGTTGTTGAGTATTATGTGTAGATTGAAGAGATGAAAGTGAGTTAAATCCATTTGAAGATGAATCTAGAACAAGAAAAAATGAATAACTTGAAAGGGTCTGAAAGCTTTTTGCATACACTGTATATAAATGCTTTCAAAAGCACAAGTCAAAATAAGAGGATAAAATGTCTAACTTCTGTGATGCTTCATAAGTAAAATAGTTCTGGCCTTAGACATTATCAGTATGTCATTTACATGTCAACTCATAATTGCAAAAAAATAAATAAACTGCCAGATTATTCAATTCAGATTGCTTAGTACTGTTTTAGTGGTTGCTTCATTACAGAATGAAAACAAGCACACCATGTCACTGAGATGCAAACTGAATTGGGTTGAAAATGGCTTTGGGAGAAAATCACCAGCAGCAAGTGCACTTCCACCATGTTTGTTTTCCATCTCTTTTCTAGGTTACAGTGATCAACAGACCATGATTTTACCTGTCTGTGAACGTGATGATGAGACAGGTGGAAAATTTACTCAGGGTGGTCCAATTATGACTATTCTTTTCAAAATAGTCCTGGAATACCTACAGTAATAGATGTTTTTCCTAATGATTGGTTTGACAGTGGCAGATGGGGCCAAATTACACTAGAATATTCTTGTAGTAATATTCCAGTAAGGTTTGAATAAATATGTGAAGGATAACAGTTTATAAAGGAAGGCTTTATTATTTATTAATTCATTTATTTATCAGAACATGCAGTCCTTTACATTCATTAACACTTTGGTGTAACTGAGCAGTTCAAAACTAAGTGTTGTGACTATAAAAAAACAACAACTTTTGTTGAATCTTTGAATAGTGCCATTCCATTGACACATGTTACTGTATTTGCGGAGTTTTTCTGGTGTTTTTAGAAGAAAACTCAAAAGGTTCCCATAATATTTGCAGAACACTGTCAATGTGATGGTCATGCTCGCATGCCGGAGTGTCCCCCATTTCCCTGGCTACCTAAAGCACTTCCTTGTTTTCCTACTATCGTCTATTTCTATGGTTTCCTGTCTCCTCCCCTTTAGCTCCAGCTGTTCCTCGTTTGTCCTTCGTTAGTGTTCCTATTTAAACCTTGTCCTCTCCTCTTGTGTTTGTTGGTCATTATCTTCTTATTCTGTGGCACTGACTCTCTGTGCTCTAGGCTAAGTCACCATGAATTTAAGCTTCATCCACTTTGAAACCAACCTCTGTAAAGCTGAAAGCCAAAGTCCATCCATCACAAAATATTTGCACTGATCTAGTGAAGCTCAATAAACTCTACACTCTGTCCTGTCTCCCAGCTTCACTCCTGAGCTGCTCATGTCGATGCTCGAAGGTGCGGGTGCCAAAATCCGTTACAGCCATCAAAGGAACCTGTGTGGTGGTGCCGTGCAGTACCACATCTCACACATATGCGACTTGGTACAAGTATCAGCGCTCTGGATACCCTCCAGTGTATTCTAAAGACACCAAAGATATAATAAATCAGTTTAGAGGAAGGACATCACTCCTGGGAAATGCTATGCAGGGAAACTGTAGCCTAAAGATTGACAATGTTCGCCAAGAGGATGGAGGAATAAGTTTGTATGTATGGATCAATCCTCACAGCATATATGGAGATTACACAGAGATAAAAGTCTGTGAGTACACAAGGAGAAACAATGTTCAAAACCTGCACGCAGACAAGTTTATTAAGTAAATTGAATAAGTAATTATGAAAATAATTATGACTTTGGCCCAGGTAATCATATTGACCACTGATTTTAACATTTGTATTTTTCATACAGCGGCACCTTCAGAGACTCGCATTTCTGTAGAAAGCACACAAGTGGAAGGAACGCTTTTCTCAGCCAAATGCACAGTCCGGCACTCCTGTCCAGTGTCTCCACCTCTGCTGGAATGGCTGGGCCTGTCTTCTGTTTCTAATGAGGTGACCACTACACAGGACTCGGGTGGCTTGTGGGTTTCTGTGGCACACGCTCAGTTCAATGCCAGCCGTCGAGACCATGGTAAAAGGCTCACATGCAGGAGAATGTCAGATGGAAACACTGCGACTGGTGATGCACTTAACATCTTATGTGAGTAAAGACTACGCTAATGATTTCCTCATTTTATATTATCTAAACATTTTGAAAAATGTAAATTAAAAATCAGGTTGGGTGGTAGAGGGATAGATGAGATTAAATTTAATTCATCCTTAAAAATAAAACCACATTAAAAATGCAACAAAGAATGTCAGAGCATTTCAAACCATCAAATGAACTGCTAAACTCTAATTGAGATAAACTCTGTATTGTATCCTTGCATAATCTAGTTTGTGGACTATATGAAATAAGGCTTTATGAATATATATAGTTTATATTAAATTCATTTCTGCAGATGCCCCAACAAATGTGAACATAAATACCAGTGGAACAACGCCTGTGGTTGAGGGTGGTAACATCTCATTAACATGTAGTAGTGACAGCAACCCTCCAGTGGCTAGCTATGAGTGGCGCATCATCCAAATGAATAGCACCATTAAGCACAAGACAAGAAGTTTATTGCTTCAAGAGGTCAGACGAGATATGAAAATCTCCTGCATTGCCCATAACTCCATCGGACTGGGTGAATCAGACCAACTGTCTCTGAATGTCCATTGTGAGTAGCTGGTGCATTTACTTTTTCAACATGCTTTGCTGCTATCACAGTTGACACCTGTTGAGCAAAGGCTGTCAAACAACAGTTCTTACAGGCCACATTATTACACTGATATATTCTTTAGATTATTTAACACAATAGATTCAATAAAATCTCAATATCAATTCCTTTATTTTGTACATCAGGTATGTTATGGGGAAGAAATCCCTAAATTGATGTGCGTCTGTTCTGAATTGTAGTCTGACACCTCAGGCTCAGGGAATTATTAGTCTATTTTACGTACTTTGGAATGACTCATGGTAAGAGATGATTGGATACATGGACCTGCTCAATCTACTCTCATATACTGTGTTAGAATTACTGCACATGTTTTAATCATGGGAGGGTTGATTTATATCTTCGAGAGATAAGATGTGCATGTCCATAATCCATCAAGCATTCATACAAGAGTCACTCTTGGTCAAGTGAACTGTTTGTTGACCGTGGTCTTTGTTAACCTCTCTCCAGAGACTCTCTGTGACTGTACTGTCACTATTGTGTCATACCAGAAGCTTCAGTACTTCCTGCCCCTTTAACTCTTTGTTAGTGGACTGGGTGTTACAATATATTCATACAGTCTTATAGTAACAGAGTTTGTTATTTAATTGTGCTGCTATAGACATTTACATTTATAGCATTTAGCTGACTGAGTACAACCTGAGCAATTGAGGGTTAAGGGTTTTGCTCAGGGACCCAACAGTGGCAACTTGGCAGTCATGGGGCTTGAAACAGCAACCTTCCAATTATAAGTCAAGTACCTTAATCACTGGCTGTATGCACTCAATGCACGTCTAAACAGATCTGAAAATGAATGCCCCAGAAACAGAATCTATATGTGAGGGACATTTCGCTTTGAGATGACAAGGGAAACATGAAAGTCTCTTGCAAGTATTTTGCTGTGGCCCCATGATTCTTTGTCCTTCTAGAGCCAGACTGTGGCTGTAATAACACCAGTGTGTCATGCAAACCTTCACTGCCTCTTGCCCCTTTAAACGTGGGATATTGGGTTAGGTGCCACAGCAGTAAGATTTTGTGATTGTGTTGCTGATGACTTTGTCTCCGTGTCTCAGTCCCTCCCACCATCCTGCCAGACTCAGCCTGCTGGGAGAGGGAAGGATCTCTGCACTGCATGTGCTGGGTGGAGGCGGAGCCAAACGCCAGCATCTCCTGGACTGTTGATGGAAGAAGTGCTCTCCTTCCTCACTTCAACATGACAAATAACTATACGGGAAGGACCACAGTGTCAGTGATGACAGGGCCACCGGGCCACTTTGTAACTTGTGAGGCAGCAAACTACTTTGGCAATGACACTTACCAGATGTCTGGCTTTCCACAGCTGGCACAAGGTACTGGATACTTCTCACTTGTGTGTAGGGGAAACCGCAGAAGGACATTGCTGCTTGTTCTTAAGTCATTTCCTCCATTCTTTCCAGCCACTGTTGGATTGACCTATTTCATTCTGGTGGCCATAGTTTTAATTGTGGTTGGAATTGTTGTGGTAGGTGTCCACAGAAGAATGAAAAAGAAGTAGTTTTACATGATTTATTTATTCAGCCACAATGTAAGGGTCGGTGCCATGCCGAGGCCCCCTCTGGCCACCAGAGGGAGGTCTCGAGTCAGGTACACCACTAATCAGGCATAATGCCCAACAGCTGGGCTAGGCCTATATAAGCCCAGTGACTCAGTCACCAAAGTTCTGAGCAAAGTGCCTAGCTGGTAACTTTGGGTATTGAGGTCTGTGAGCCCTTGTGCTATACCTCACTTCTGTGCTGTGAGGGTGTACCTGCTTTTACATGTTCCCTCCCCTCTCCAGTTTTCCCCCTCAAATCTGTCTCTCTCCTAAGACTCCCCTTCGCCATTACCGTTCCTCCCTGTTTTCTGGTATCGATTCTGCCCTCCTTCCCGTGGCATCCTTGGTTCTCCCTTTTTCCACGCTCGGCCTGGTGTTTAGTTTTGTTTTCCTTCTAGATTTGTCATCTTCCATTCCTTTGAAGAGCGATTATACGTGCAGGTGGTTTTTTGGCCACCGCAGTCTAGCAGGTGTGCGTTCACCTCGCAACACAACAGCCGGGGTTCGACTCCCCCCTTTGGTTGTTTACTTTACTTTTCCACATGGGCCTACCATTAGAGCATGATTGCTCTCCCAGTAGGCTGCCTACTTGCTGGGTTCGAACCGACCTTACATACAATTACGTTTATCTGGTATCTTAGCACTGAGCTAAACTTAAAACCCAGCAGCACCTTCAATAGAGTAGTAGATTTAAAAAGGGAGGAACAGACCTTTTTCATTAAGCTTAAAAGTTCTCTTATGCATTACAGTTTTCTCTCACATATTTACAGGACTCTTCAATCTGCTTTCATTTCAGACATGAACACTCGAGAGGAGCTAAAAATACAAGAGGTTCCGAGAACACAAGCCAGTGTAGGTGAGTCCAAAAGTTCCTCACCAATCATTTTAATGATTGTAGAATGAAAATTAAACATTCTGATGCACATGCGTTTGAACAATGGGGAAGGAAAAAACATGCACTTCAGTCAGGCAAAAAATGTTTTATTATCATGAAATAAACAAAGCGTGAACACAGACTTTATGGCTATATTTTATTCCTTGAATAATTTGGATATCTGTTGAGTTCAGAAACACACTACTTATTTGAATGCAAATGTCCAGAGGTTTAGGGTCATGTGTATGGGTGGTCTGGGATGGGTGTTGTCCACCTAGGGGAATCACCCCATACAAGGAAAACTAAGCTTTTTTTTTTTAGTGTTCATAGTTTTCTGTAATTTTGACATCAATTATCATCAATGGTCATCGATGGTCATCAAATGCTCTGCTTTCCTATTAGCCATTTTGAAGGTGTGAGTGTGCTACGTCAGTGTTTCCCCTTTACAATATTGCCAAATCATGACATTTCTTCACATATGCTGTACAGACAGTTGAAGGGGGGCCCTTTACAATAAGGAAAACAGTTCCCTGGGGTCTTAGTGAAATGTCTGATATTTTTTGGACCAAATACTACCAGGATCATCCAGCACAACATGCTTCTCTGTCTGTCCAAACAACCCTGTTCATAACTATTTGTTTGAGTGCCTGTTCCTTTAAATGATAATGAGCCACCACTCAACTACAGAATGATTAACATTTTCATTTAATCTAGGATTGTTTTTCAAATTAAAAATACAAGTAAGTGCTTCATCCAGATGCATTATGTTTTAACATTTTTCATCTGTGTAAATTTAAATGAGCTTTATAGTATGTGTTCTGTCATGGATTTGTTTTTAAAGACACTTCTAAGGAACTGCTTTGTTTGTTTAGACAGAACATAGAGTCAAATGGAACCCAGACCAAGGTCCGGCAGAAGACCTATGAATGGCACAAGGATGACAACATCTATGCAAATGATGTATCGGGTGGGCATATTTGGAGTACCGCCATGGTGACTTCACAGGCTCCCGAGGTAGCAACAGCACACTGCCCCCTAAAGACAAAGTAATGCCTCTACAGTTAGTAATGTAGTTGTTTCTCAGTCCCAGTGCTGGACCATGGGCCATGCTCTTTTCGCTCCAACTGATTTCTAAACTCTTCTTCTAATTATTAGGCCTTTCATAGTCTGAATCTTCATAAAGTCTATCTAGTGTGTATTAAGAACAGACCTATTTTACATATTAGTACTGGTAGGATGCCAGTCCAAAATGGAGGAGTGAGATTAGAACCTAGAAATAATAGTTTACAGTGATCACCAATCATACCTAAAGAGTCTTGTGAATATTTCATAACAGCTGTTCAGTTTATTTATTAATGTGGGCTATTTCTGGGCACCTCAGAGCAAAAAAAAAAAAACAACAAATGGGGGAAAAAAGGAAAGTTGAATGTATTCGTAATGATGCAGGTTTTGTGTTGATATACTGATGGTGTAAGTCATGGTGGTTTTTTTTTTGTTTTTTGTTTTTTTTGGTAGGATGAGATGGCAAGTATCTACCTGAATGAATGATACTCTTGATGGTCTCGCATGTCCATTGCTAAGCTTCAGTATGCTTCACACCAAAATATTCTGCATTCACTGATGTCTGGGATTTTAATATTCCATGTCAGAGCTGAGTATCTGCACATTCTGCAATCTGCAAACATAAAGTTAACATTCTCTCAAATAAAAAAAAAATCTTGATTTTGTGCATATTTATATTTCTACATAAATCAAAATGTAAAATAAATAAAATATATATTCAGCGCAGCGCAAAAAGAAGAAAAAAACAACTGAAGTTGTCCATCTGTGTCTTTCTGTGATCCACCTTGCAATCTGTCACAAGGTCTGTCAAAATAAGATGTAGGAATAAATGCCTTAGCATTGTAACAATAAGCCTCTTGGTACCGTCATTCCTTTAAATGAAGGGAAGTCACCCTAAACTTGTCAACAATCCAATCTGCAAATTCTGCTTGTCCTAAATAAGTCACAATGAGGCCCATTTTTATACAGCGTGAGCCCTAATAATCCCCTCTTGTGCCAGTCACTGTTCATACTTATACTCTACTATGTTAGGTCTGAGATGCTCTGTTCTTCCACACTGTCATGATCAGTGATCATGATTTATTGCACCTTCTAGGCCTAGTGACTAGGCGATCCTACTGCATATCACCTCTTCAGTATACTGAGTTCCATCTGACTGGTGCCATAGTAGAGCAGTGCTTTCTTAAAGCGTCTGCTGAAATGCCTTCGGCCACCAGAGGGCCATACAGCGTCCTACTGCTACAGTGCAATAGGTGGCAGGAAAACTGACAATTCCCATTCCACAACAGTATAATATCTTAACTCTGATCCATCTTTGTGCATTTGGATTTCTATCTATGGAACCTGTATTTCCTATTAACTTCAGAAATGATTCTTTTTTTTATTTTGGAGTCTGAGTTTTGAGCTCTAACTCTGGCTGATCTCATATACATTTCAGTTTATCTTTACTGTAGCAAAGTAGGGACTGATGCCAAATGTTCTCACTGAAATCTGTCTTTACTCAGTCATAAGATTTCCTCCATTGGCTTTGTTCAAACCAACTTGACTGATGCTAAACAACAGAACAACAAAAAACATCAAATGTGTCTTTGACAATGGTATAACAAGGTTTCCAAACTGTCAATTGCACTTGGTTTTAAACAATTTTATTGACTACATGTTACATTCACCTTGATAAGAACAAAAATATTCACTCACCTAAGTAAGCTTAAAGCCAATATCTGGTCTTCAATCTTCCAAAGTTCACACATGTTACTCCACTGCTGCGCTCCCTTCATTGGCTCCCTGTAGCTGCACGTATCAGATTCAAAACCTTGATGTTTGCCTACAAAGCCAAAAATGGGCCAGCCCCCTCATACACAAGGTCAATGGTCAAAGCCCGATCCGAACCTCGAGTACTTCGAACCTCAAGTACGGCTAGGCTTGAAATACCTTGCTTCAGGTCTCATGGACGACAAGCATTGAGACTATTTTCTGTCCTGGCTCCAAGATGGTGGAATGAACTCCCGCTTGCTGTCTGGACAGCAGAATCCCTTGCAGTCTTCAAACGCAGACTGAAGACCCATCTATTTGCAGAATATTTAAAGGACAACTGAAACTGCTCCCTTATTGACTGACTAATTTAGTAATTATTGTAGGGCACTGTTTATGTATTTTAACAAACTCTAGCACTTATTGTTTATAGCACTTATCATTGTTTAAGATAGACCTTATCTATTTTGCACTTCTAGGTATCAGCATTCATCCCTGTATTCTACAGTATTCTAGTTCATTGGTATGTTTAATTCTAATAATAATAATTAATAATGTACTTGGATATATTCTATGAGTAAATGACAAAGCACTTTTGTAAGTCGCTCTGGATAAGAGCGTCTGCTAAATGCTATAAATGTAAAACATCTCACAGACTTTGAACTTCAAAATTTGAAAAAAAAAAATTGCATCCTTTAACTCTTAAAAAAAAATTATAGTTTTTTTTATTTTATTTAAAGGTGTGTGTGTGGGGGGGGGGGGGGGGGAGTTACAATATTGCCAAATCAGTATTACAACATGAATTGTTCTATTGTAATCCATAACCCGACAATCACAGACCCAGAGGGTCATTGTTTGTTATTAATAATACAACAATCAAAAACTTTTTTTTTTTTTACCAGTATTTATGGCCCTAATAAAGATGAATCAGCTTTTTTTTTCATGATTTCTGTTCACAACTAATGAACTGTTCTGGATTGTAATACAGTTTGGGACTCTAATAGTGACAATCTAATATTCCTCCCTCTATCAAAATATGACATTTAATTGAAGTTATAAAACCATGTGTCAAGATCACAAAACTCACTGACAAAATTTTTTTTCCCCTCACAGGTAACTATTGCTGTAGCTGATGTTTGTAAAATGTAAATGTACCCAATTATCATTTCAGTACATTCTGGCAAACCATATTCGAGACCTTTTCTAGGATATTTCATAAGGCAGTAGAGCCATCATCTCTCATTGCATTGTTTGGTGTGGCTCCAACAGGCACCCATCTTTGTAAGGGGGAACTGTTATGCTCACCTTCTGCTCTCTCTTTGCCAGGGGTATGATCTTGTTTAAAGTCTAAGTACCAAATGGACCTCCCTGAAGATTTCACATTATCTTAGCTACTGCAAAAATGTATATGTGAATTAAAATGAAAATATGTTCACTTTAAAAATGACAAATTCAAGTAAATTTTGACGGAAAAACCCGATGTTGCACTGGAAATTCCAGAACGTTTCCGAGTGAAGTCATTGGTGGACATCAGGGAAAAAAGCCGCGCACAAACACTATTATGACTGACTTGGACTGCGAATTTTCCAGTGCTGGTTCTTCAGATTCCGAAGACATTTTTTTAATTCGATGAAGATCATGAATCTGCAGTGACAATGTGGTGGACTGAATATCATCAATAGTGAAATTCAACCATTTATATTTTAGCTAGAGATGGAAGAAGATACTCCAGAGAGCAATGAACAACCTAACCCAGTAGAGAGAACTGGGAATTCCAACTGGTAAAAACCTTTATATTGGCCATTATTCTGAAAACTGATTCTAAAAGTAAAAACTATTACTAAATGTAATCTTGTCTATTAACAATCGCCAACTTCCCGACTCACCAGATAGAGATGGGGGGTGGGGGGTTGTGTCTGGTAAGAGACTTGTGTGGTGTTGGGCTTGTTTGCTTTCAACTAACTGAGAAATCTGTGTATGACCTTGTATTCTGTCCCTGATTTTAGAGTTAATGTTATGCCTCTAATAGTTGGCTGCCTTGTATATACAGTTTTAGCCTGCTCTGTTTGTTTGTTTTGTTGGCCTTGGTCCCTTCTGATGTTGTAACACTAGTTCCCTGTATAGTTGTATGTTATTCCAACACTTTGTAATACATTTGCTCTGCACCGTATTCACTTTGTCTGTTTTGTTTGTCATATCACGCACCAGTCGCTCGGACAATCCTGCCTAGACTGAGATGTAACAGCCTTGAAATGCATGCATTATCATTGCCTTCTCTTTTGCATGGCTGACTTCAGTGAATGTCTAGTGCTAACTCCATACATTGACAAAAAAACAAAATAAAAAAACATAACCCTGAAATAAACTGACGAAATGTTAACCACACAAGTGTTTGGGTGTTTGGAAAGATGCTGGTTAATTATGGGTAATGTAGCTAATTAACTAAATAATGAACATTAGAAATTCATTAGAAAATTAGCTATTAATGACAATAGCTAGCTGTCTAAGCGCAAACATTCAGTTATTGTTATTGCTGTAAAAGCGATCTGTGTTGCATTCAAATTCATAAGATACTCTATAAATCTCCGTAATACAACTACATGCAGTAGTTTTAGCCTAGTATGGTACCAAGCTTCGAAAGTCTGTTAGTTAGCTAATATAATCTAAAATAGGCAAAGTAATTGAGTATGAGAAAGGTGCTATATAAATGTAAATAATAATAATAATAATAATAATAATAATAATAATAATTGCACTTACCCTGTTTACTTCCATTCACAAAGAGTCTCATGAACACCTCTCTTTAACAAGTTTCTTTAAATTCCCATATTGTTAGAAAAGCAGCAGCTCAAGTTATCGTGTGAGCGTGGCTTTCCACATCCCACAGTTGTGGTAAAGAACTACTGCTAACGAAGTAAGCGAATGATCCTTTCCAATGTGCCCTTTTAACTTGGACAAACTTTGTCCATTTTTAAAATATTTTTGGATCTTTGGACTATTAGTGCACGGGATTCCCACTATACATTGAATTTTTGCAGCCAAAGACAACACAGCCTTTTGTCATTTTGTATCACCTATAATTGAACTCGAGTTTCTTGAGTTGCTGTCCACCATCACACGGATGACATTTATGACAGAATCTGAAAAACAACATTTTTTAGGCCGTATTCCTTGAATTTGTAAAAAAAAAAAAAAAAAAAAAAAAAGTTTTCTAACTATCGATAATCACAAGTTAGATACTCAGCTTTCGCTGCAGTTATGTGTTATACACTTTCATATCAGCTGGTGTTTAGCCATTAAATGGAAAGATTCTACTCCACCCAGATACAGCCACTGTGTCAGGGACGTCATCTGCCATTTCAAATTGGAGATCAGATACACCGTCAGAGGGTCTTCCAGGAAGTTTAATTTATATTTCTTTTATTCTATACAATATCGTTTGTTTTGTGTATGGTACTTTGGTGTTGGTTACTGGTAGTAGGAATTGGCTCCCATTTTTGTTGGGTGAGGGTTTTTGCTTCTGTTTATGTGTAGGTAGTGAGGGTAGTCGTTTGTATGTTTCTTTTTTGTTAGGATTATATAGTGTGTGTTTATTTTTTTCATTCGTGTGGGTCTCGTTTGTTGTTTTGGTCTGGGTCACTTCCGAACCAGTTACAGCAGTTTGTTTACTTGTTTCTAAATATTAACCTCTGTACTACACACTAGTACACCAAAGAAGAGACTACCATTTGTGCTTCCGTTTCTTTTTGTTATTCTTTACCAGGGGCATTCTCCATTCCGTTAGGCGTTTATCGTTGCTTTTCCCTGGTACGGCCTCCAAGCCTAGACGGAGGTTCATAACAGTTGGCAGCTCCTCCAATATGCGCATTGTAACGGCCAGTAATTTGCGTACCGTCTCCTTAAGTTACGTTTACGTAAAAGGCGTGTGCATGTAGCCCACGCAGAGGAGTTTTTGGTTGGTACTATACATGACGGGCATTACTGGACCCAGCTCTTCTTTTGTCATTATTTACTTCTTTAGTAACGCGTTATGATCTTTGGACGTTTCCACAACTCATGTATGAGCTGTTTACAAAACTCCAAGAGCGAGCCTAGGTGGCGTGGCGAATAAACCAGCAAGATTACTACAAAACTGAGTGAGTGTGGCTCACGTCTACACCGCATGTTTCACAGGCTTCTCTATACCGGTCCCAAAGCTCTGCTCATCTGGGGTGGAGTGTAACTTAAATAGCACTAACTCCAAGAGTTACAGTATCCCTCGTGCTCCAGCCCCATCGTATCCCTTGTTTTGATCAGTGTGTTGCTATTTTCAGAAGAGAAAGTTGCTGTTCGTTCTGAATTGCCATTGAGTGGCGTTTCCTTTATACTTGGGAACGGCATAGCTTGTGGTATCGCGTTCCCTGTACCCGAAGTGGTGGAAACCCCTGTTGACTCGGAGCCTGACTTGTGTGCTGACCCGTGCTCAGACATGCACGTTAGGTGATGTTCAGACACTTTCGCGTGTAATCCTTCTGATGATTTGGCTGTTTCTGAGTCTGTTCGTGTACCTGATCCGATCATTTCGCCTAACCTGATGCCATTAAGTCCAAGATTAGCATAAAACAAAACCCTTTACCATCACCACCTTGAACGCAAGCCATTAGCGCCCTCAGCCCAAAAAAGGATCTGCTTTCAAAATCCATAAAAACATTTACCCACTCAATGATACCACACCTACTCCACACAAGGAATAGGATTTAGACATTTCAAAGAACATAGATATTCCTCGGTGGACTCAGACTTTCACTAATATTTTCTGGCACATAATGCAGACATACAGATGATACCATACAGATGATGAAACAAACAGTATGATGTTATTCACAGAACACATCACAGAATATAAGATGTTTAAAATGAAATATTTTCATGTGTTCTGGATATGTGCAGTAGTCAAACTTTACTGGAGTGAGGTAGTTATATATATATTTCAGTCCAAGGAATTCTATATCATCATCTCATGATATAATCTAAGATCAAAATTAGTATATAAGATCAAAAACATTTTTTCTTAATGATAAATATTTCTAGATCACTAATTCACCAAGCAAAATTGCTTGTAAATAATGTGTTGAAAGGAAATTTGGTGACATTTTGATATTTTTGTGGAAAAGATTATTTCAGAGGTGTTTTAGCCGAGTAGGCTTTATACATCGCAATGCCCAGATAAAAGGGCAGTGATAAATTAAGTGGTGTGGATATATATGCCTGCAAAACCACAAACACCAGTACCTTTAAATGCAAAGAGGAGAACTGATCTATTTCCTGTGTAACACTGCCATTGTCTTGAAGTTTGTATTAAGAACTACTTGCTATATGCACTGTGCATATAACTGCAGAATGACAGAAAGTGGCAACAGTATGGCAATCAAGTGTCAGTGGTAAAGTGTGAAGATAACATGCTAATGGAGTTCAATTCAAGGAAACAGGAAGCGAGAACTATGAGAGAGTGTGTTCAAATCAGGATGTCAAAAATATCTTTGGTTGTGTGTTTATATAAAGAAAATGATTAAAGGACAGTTCTTTACTTGCCAGTGAGTGTGATGTCTACAGCAGAGGAAGGTAAGAAACCATAATAATAATAATAATAATAATTCATTTCATACACTAAAATACATCTTAAATGCTTTACAGAAGTTATGCAGTTGTGCAAAGCCATGGAATTACCAAAAATATAATAAAAATGAATCTATCAATATATCTAACAATGAAGTAATTTTAAAACATTACATATATAAACCAGACATAAACTGATTTCACAAGCTGTACTGAACCCTGTTTGAAATGGAGTCCAGAAGACTGTTAATAGGAGAAAATAAACTTCTCTTGGGTTAAGTTCATAAACATTTACAGCCAGAGGTTTTGAAAAAGTTGGTGAAAGTTTATATAATTAGCTAATCGATAATTTTAACAAAGCATTTCTGAAGAATATGTAAACAGTTTATATTACTGTAGAAAGCATATATAATATTACAGTATGAGAAGTATGTATAAATGAATACACAATATCGGTTAAGTAAATGTTTTAACAAGAGGAATTTATCTCTTACCATAACACTAATATTTTCTATTTTCTCTGATATTAAGTAAATGTGCCCTTCCTAGCATAGTTTCTCATCAATGAATATACCAAGAAATTTAGTATAGTGGACCTGCATTGTGTTAATGTAGGATTAGACATACGGACTGGTGGAAGTATATCGATGCCGTTTCAATTTTAGTACTCAAAATCATTTATGAACTCTTTAATATTGAGAGATAATTTAACAGCTTCAAACCACAGATCAATAAGGGATCATTTGATTTTTCCTATGTAATTTTATTAAGAACATCAGTTAAGTCTTTTAAATATATAACTATTTAAAATTGGAACTCTATACATACACTATGACATTTTTACTAAATAAAATATGATTATGCTTATTGATCACAACACCTATACTAGATTGTGTCACTGTCACTTCCATAGAAAGAACAAGAATTGTTGGTGTACAGCCATTTGCAGCTCTCCAGAGACGCTCTATAGGGTTGATGTTTGGACACTGACTGGGCCGCTCCAGGGATTTCACAGCTTTCCTGAAGCCACTCCTGGGTTTTCTGGGTGGAATGTTTTCAGTTGATGTCTTTTCCAAAATATAAACCTTCGCCCCAGCCTGAGATCTTGAGCATTTTGCAAAAGGTTTTCACCTTGGATCACTCTATATTTTCTGCATCCGACTTCCCCTCCGGCCTAACTCATCTTTGCGTTTTTATAAACTCCAAGCAGCCTCTTATGTGCTTTTTAGTGAGGAGTGGCTTCTGCCTGGTCACTGCCATAAAAGTCCTAATTAGTGGAGTTCTGCACTGATAGTTGTCCTTCTGTAAGGAACCCTAGATCTCATTTATATTGATAATTCATTATTTGTCTGATGATGGCAATTTATCCCAAATAACTCATTTATTGCTGGGTTGTCAAATCGCCAAAGAATATTGCTTGTTACATGTGAGTATGATTGAGCCTACCAAGCTCTTGGGCACTGCAGAAATGTTCCTGTATCCTTCCCCAGATCTGTGCTTGTGTGTCACTTTCATGTGTGTCGTTGCTTTGTCATTGTTGAGTATTGTGTGTAGATTGATGAGATGAAAGTGAGTTAAATCCATTTGAAGATGAATCTGGAACAAGAAAAAATGAATAACTTGGAAGGGTCTGAAAGCTTTTTGCATACACTGTATATAAATGCTTTCAAAAGCACAAGTCAAAATAAGAGGATAAAATGTCTAACTTGTGTGATGCTTCATAAGTAAAATAGTTCTGGCCTTAGACATTATCAGTATGTCATTTACATGTCAACTCATAATTGCAAAAAAATAAATAAACTGCCAGATTATTCAATTCAGATTGCTTAGTACTGTTTTAGTGGTTGCTTCATTACAGAATGAAAGCAAGCACACCATGTCACTGAGATGCAAACTGAATTGGGTTGAAAATGGCTTTGGGAGAAAATCACCAGCAGCAAGTGCACTTCTACCATGTTTGTTTTCCATCTCTTTTCTAGGTTACAGTGCGCAGTAATGGACAGAGTGCTTAAACTCTTTCTAACAGGTAAAGATCAACAGACCATGATTTTACCTGTCTGTGAACGTGATGATGAGCGTCCCATGGGAGACAGGTGGAAAACTTACTCAGGGTGGTCCAATTATGACTATTCTTTTCAAAATAGTCCTGGAGTACCTACAGTAATAGATGTTTTTCCTAATGATTGGTTTGAGAGTGGCAGATGGGGCCAAATTACAGTAGAATATTCTTGTAGTAATATTCCAGTAAGGTTTGAATAAATATGTGAAGGATGACAGTTTATAAAGGAAGGCTTTATTATTTATTAATATATTTATTTATCAGAACATGCAGTCCTTTACATTCATTATCACTTTGGTGTAACTGAGCAGTTCAAAACTAAGTGTTGTGACTATAAAAAAACAACAACTTTTGTTGAATCTTTGAATAGTGCCATTCCATTGACACGTTACTGTATTTGCGGAGTTTTTCTGGTGTTTTTAGAAGAAAACTCAAAAGGTTCCCATAATATTTGCAGAACACTATGTCAAGGTGATGGTCATGCTCGCATGTCGGAGTGTCCCCCGTTTCCCTGGCTACCTAAAGCACTTCCTTGTTTTCCTACTATCGTCTGTTACTATGGTGTCCTGTCTCCTCCCCTTTAGCTCCAGCTGTTCCTCGTTTGTCCTTCGTTAGTGTTCCTATTTAAACCTTGTTGGTCATTATCTAATTATTCTGTGGCACTGATTCTCTGTGCTCTATGCTAAGTCATCATGAATTTAAGCTTCATCCACTTTGAAACCAACCTCTGTAAAGCTGAAAGCCAAAGACCATCCATCACAAAAGATCTGCACTGATCTAGTGAAGCTGAATAAACTCTACACTCTGTCCTGTCTCCCAGCTTCACTCCTGAGCTGCTCATGTCGATGCTCGAAGGTGCAGGTGCCAAAATCCGTTACAGCCATCAATGGAACCTGTGTGGTGGTGCCGTGCAATACCACATCTCACACATATGCGACTTGGTACAAGTATCAGCACTCTGGATACCCTCCAATGTATTCTAATGACACCAAAGATATAATAAATCAGTTTAGAGGAAGGACATCACTCCTGGGAAATGCTACGCAGGGAAACTGTAGCCTAAAGATTGACAATGTTCGCCAAGAGGATGGAGGAATAAGTGTGTATGTATGGATCAATCCTCACAACATATATGGAGATTACACAGAGATAAAAGTCTGTGAGTACACAAAGAGAAACAATGTTCAAAACCTATTAAGTAAATTTAATAAATAATTATGAAAATAATTATGACTTTGGCCCAGGTAATCATATTGACCACTGATTTTAACATTTGTATTTTTCATACAGTGGCACCTTCAAAGACTCGCATTTCTGTAGAAAGCACACAAGTGGAAGGAACGCTTTTCTCAGCCAAATGCACAGTCCGGCACTCCTTCTGTTTCTAATGAGGTGACCACTACACAGGACTTGGGTGGCTTGTGGGTTTCTGTGGCACACGCTCAGTTCAATGCCAGCCGTCGAGACCATGGTAAAAGGCTCACATGCAGGAGAATGTCAGATGGAAACACTGCGACTGGTGATGCACTTAACATCTTATGTGAGTAAAGACTACGCTAATGTTTTCCTCATTTTATATTATCTAAACGTTTTGAAAAATGTAAATTAAATATCAGGTTGGGTGGTAGGGGGATAGATGAGAATAAATTTAATTCATCGTTAAAAATAAAACCACATTAAAAATGCAACAAAGAATGCCAGAGCATTTCAAACCATCAAATGAACTGCTAAACTCTAATTGAGATAAACTCTGTATTGTATCCTTGCATAATCTAGTTTGTGGACTATATGAAATAAGGCTTTATGAATATATATAGTTTATATTAAATTCATTTCTGCAGATGCCCCAACAAATGTGAACATGCATACCAGTGGAACAAAGCCTGTGGTTGAGGGTGGTAACATCTCATTAACATGTAGTAGTGACAGCAACCCTCCAGTGGCTAGCTATGAGTGGCGCATCATCCAAATGAATAGCACCATTAAGCACAAGACAAGAAGTTTATTGCTTCAAGATGTCAGACGAGATATGAAAATCTCCTGCATTGCCCATAACTCCATCGGACTGGGTGAATCAGACCAACTGTCTCTGAATGTCCATTGTGAGTAGCTGGTGCATTTACCTGTTGAGCAAAGGCTGTCAAACAACAGTTCTTACAGGCCACATTATTACACTGATATATTCTTTAGATTATTTAACACAATAGATTCAATAAAATCTCAATATCAATTCCTTTATTTTGTACATCAGGTATGTTATGGGGAAGAAATCCCTAAATTGATGTGTGTCTGTTCTGAATTGTAGTCTGACACCTCAGCCTCAGGGAATTATTACTCTATTTTACGTACTTTGGAATGACTCATGGTAAGAGATGATTATACACATGGACCTGCTCAATCTACTCTCATATACTGTGTTAGAATTACTGCACATGTTTTAATCATGGGAGGGTTGATTTATATCTTCGAGAGATAAGATGTGCATGTCCATAATCAATCAAGCATTCATAAAAAAGTCACTCTTGGTCAAGTGAACTGTTTGTTGACCGTGGTCTTTGTTAAGATTTTGCGATTGTGTTGCTGATGACTTTGTCTCCGTGTCTCAGTCCCTCCCACCATCCTGCCAGACTCAGCCTGCTGGGAGAGGGAAGGATCTCTGCACTGCATGTGCTGGGTGGAGGCGGAGCCAAACGCCAGCATCTCCTGGACTGTTGATGGAAGAAGTGCTCTCCTTCCTCACTTCAACATGACAAATAACTGTACGGGAAGGACCACAGTGTCAGTGATGACAGGGCCACCGGGCCACTTTGTAACTTGTGAGGCAGCAAACTACTTGGGCAATGACACTTACCAGATGTCTGGCTTTCCACATCTGGCACAAGGTACTGGATACTTCTCACTTGTGTGTAGGGGAAACCGCAGAAGGACATTGCTGCTTGTTCTTAAGTCATTTCCTCCATTCTTTCCAGGCACTGTTGGATTTTACTATTTCATTCTGGCGGCCATAGTTTTCATCTTCCTTGGAATTGTTATAGTTGTCCACAGAAGACTGAAAAAGAGGTAGTTTTGTATGATTCATTTATACAGTCACAATTACATTTATCTGGTGTCTTAGTACTGGGATAAATTTAAAACCAGCAGCATCCCTTAATGGAACAGTAGATATAAGGAGAAAGGAACAATAAACCTTTTAAGGTCTATTGTTACCTTTTTTCTTTTTTAATAGACCAGATTTCTGTCTCACATATTTATAGTCTGTTTGCTCTTCAATCTGTACATACTGATTTAATTTCAGACATGAAAACTCAGGAGGAGCTAAAAATACAAGTTCAGAGAACCCAACCCAGTGTAGGTAAGTCCAAAAGCTCCTCTGCAGTCATGTTTGTAATCATTTTAATATGGAAATGACTCATTCTGGGTTGAACTGTAGCAAAGGAAAATATGCACTTCAGTCACACAAAAGTCTTATTACCTAGAAATAGTGTGGACACAATCTTTATGGCCATATTTTTTTCCTTGTATAATCTGAATATTTGTTGAATTCAGAAACAATACAAAAACACCCAGAGGAATCTGCCCCTTCAAGGAAAACTTTTCTGAACGTTCATAGTTTTCTGTCATTTTGATCATGAAAAAATCTACAAATATGAATTTAGACACTCTAAATAATGTGAAAAACAATCGAATTCATCAGATTATAAACAAATCTTATTTAAACAGTTAAATTAATTGTCTCTTGATTAATCTGCTGAATGTATTCAGATGCTTCACTACTGCTCCATCGTCTACTACTAGGCCTCAGTCCTCCACTGGCCTGCCCACTTTAGACTCTAATTCCAGTTAGACTGTACACAAAAAATAAATTAATCTTTTTACTTTTCAAATTAATTCAACTAGAGAATATTAACATTTTCATTTAACCTCGATTTGATTTGCAAATGAATAACGTAAGAAGTAATTGCTTCATGCAAATGTTTTGTTCTAACATTTTTCAACTGTATATGTACAATAACAGTACATATATTTTAAGTTATTACAATACTTAATTTTAATATGTTGTAGATGTTTTTTTCTAAGGAACACTGTTTTGTTTATTTAGGCAGAACATCGTCAAGTGGAACCCAGACCAATACCCAACAGATGATGAGCAATAATTTGTACAACTTTGATATTATCTATGCAAATACTGCATGTGGTGGGAATATTTACAATAACTCCATGGTGACTTCACAGGCTCCTGAGGTAGCAACAGCACACTGCCCAATAAAGACAATGCAATGTTATTACAGTTAGTAATGTAGTGGTTTCTCAGTTCCAGTGCTGGGCCATCTGCCATGTTCTCTCTGCTCCAACTGATTTCTAAACTCATCATCTAATTATTAGGCCTTTCATAGTCTGAATCAGGTGGGCTGGGGCAGAGAAAATACACACATTCAGAGCAGGGTGCCCCCCATATCTGGAACTGATGAACTCTAGTAATGAAGAAATTAGTGTTCCTCACATTCAACCCTGGAGAGTAAAAGCACTGTGTAGTTTACAGTTGACCCTTATCAGATGCATCTATTAATTTTAAGTTTACTATTAAGTTTATCTTGTATGTATTAAGAACAGAGTCATGATGTTTTTTGTTTGATTGTTTGTTTCTTAGGATGACATGTCCAATATCTACCTGAACGAATGATACTCTGCAAATATCTTGATGGCCTCAGCTGTCCATTTCTTCAGTACTCTTCAACCCAAAATGTTCAGAAATAGAATTGAGGTTTTTTGACTCTGGCAATTTTGAGCTCTAACTCTGCCTGATCTTACATCAATTTCTGTTGAACTTTACTGTTGCAAGGTTAGGATGGATGGCAAACTTCTGGTCTTTTTTCTCTTTCTGTATCTCCCTTGGAGAAGGTTGTTGGAAAGATGAGTGCAACACAGAGGGATGTTAGCCAGCTATCAGAACTGCAGAAAGGTGTAAGATACTTGAAGCTACCTGAGAGGTATAACAAGCTGTCCATAAATAAGGCCTTGGAGACTGCCAAGCAAATATTACCAGCTCTGGCTGCCCACCTGAAGAGGTAGAGAAAAGTAAAAGCCAGGAGAATAAACAGCTTCTCCCACAAGCCAAGTGTACTCTCTGTGGCAGGCTAAGAGCCTAAGAACAGACCCACCAAAGCTGGAAATTGAACAATATTGGAAAAGCGTGTGTGTGTATGTATGTGTATATATATATATATATATATATATATATATATATATATATATATATATATAAAAATTTCCCAATACACCCCTGTTTTCTTTTTCCTCAGTTTGGACAGAGCACTCTCAAACCATTTCACTGCGAGTTATACTGTGTATGACTATGTATGTGACAAACTTGAAACTTGAAAACTTGAAACTATGTATGTCGCACCTGACATGGACTTGGGCAGTAGACCCGGGGGTGAGTGGAGATGTGCACAGCATGGACTGCCATGTTTCTCTCTTCAGTCCTTATTTAGTTAAAAATTTAATTGTGGTAAATATTTGAAAATGGTGAATTTGTATATGGTATGTTTGATTTCAGCAGTTTGTCTTTTTTCTTAGTTTGCTTAGATGTGTTGCCTTCGTCGTGTGTCATTTTGGTCTCCCCCTTCATTTTCCATTTGTTCTTAAAATGAGCAGTTCAATTTCATTTCTGCTTTTTTTTTTATAGTGTTCACATCAGACAGTTGCTGTTTTGAGCAGAAATGGCATTCTGTGGCCCTTCTTCTGTACCAATGATACAATGTTGACTGGACTGTTGAATTATGTCTTGCTAGTTTGAAACTGATGCTGTTCAGAGTACCTTGTCTGAAATGTCTCCTTGGTACTAGTGTTTCTCTTAAATTGTGGTGCCAAATATGTTTCTGTTTTCCTGGTTACACTACCCCATACCATCAAATCTAAACCACAGCTCCATATCCTGGCAAGAATACAACTTAACTAAATTTCATCTTGGATAATCTTTTAAATTTTATATGGGGCTATACAACTCACTCTGGCTGTGCTGTGATGTAATCCTTTCTGACTGAGTTCTTCCTGAATGACAGGAAACTCCTTTCCAAAAAGGCAGAGTTACTGTAAGGCAGAAGTTTCTCTTTCGTGAGATCATCTTTGTAGACCTTTTCCACTGCTTTAAGACTTCCGATACTTACTGGCTCATCTTTTCTGTGCTTTTATCACATGGCTTCAGTGTTCTATTGTTTTCTGCTATGGACAGCTGGACACTGGTGTCTCAAAACAGATTTTCTGTGAATATTTTTTGATGTAAGACATTTTTACATTAAAAAAAATGAATTGCAGCATGACAGAAACTGGCACTAATATGGTCATGCAGAGATTAAATGTCAAAGATAAAATGAAGTCTCCTGAGGTGATAATGTTTAATTGAAGGAAAGAGGAAGTCAGAAATATGAGAGTGTGTTCAAATCAGGAAGTCAGAAATGGCTTTCGTTAGTGTTTTCTATAAAGAACATGACCAAAGGACTGGTATTTATTTGCCAGCGCGTGTGGTGTCTACATGAAGGAAGGTAAGAAACATCAACACAACAAAAAACACTACAATAATAATAATAATAATATAAAAATACTAATAAGAAGAATGATATTTCATACATTAAAATGCAGAAGTAGTGCATTTGTGCAAGTATATATATCTATATATAAACCAAAAACTGGTTTTACTATTTAGAGCTACAAAAAGCAATTTCCCTGCATATGTGATAAAGGATCTGATGAGATTTTCTGTGGACACTATAGCAGGGGGATTCTGCTTATTAACAGAAAAACAACAAAAACAGAAGCCCACATGGCTCAGCTAACATAACTAAAAGGTAACTAAAAACCAACAGTAATGAGGAATTCCTAAAACCTAGTCTAAGCTAATGCTGTTGACTGATGCTAATCCCCCAAAACAGGAACATGAAAACCACACTAGGCAAATAAGAAACTCAAGGCAAGATTCATTTAGATTTTATGCAAGTGAGCTTTTACAGCTGTTCTGTACTGGGCAAGGGAACACACCATAGTTACTAATATTGGTATGTTTCGCATTCATCTTTAAATTATTTCAACACAATTTTTTTGCTCATAAATCTAGACACAAAGTCCAAAGTCACAATGCAAAAACAAGTTCTTGGATGTTTTATAACTTTATTTTCAAATAAAAACAAATATCTATTTAGCATAAGTATTCAGTCCCTATCCTTAGCACTTGGTTAAAGCACCTTGTGCAGCAGTGACAGCCTCAGATCTTTGTTTTGGTAATTACCCCACAAACTCAGTGCAGCTTTCTGTTGGAAATGTATTTATTTAATATGTGTACTGTGTGTGTGTGTGTGTGTGTATATATATATATATATATATATATATATATATATATATATATATATATATGAGGGAAAATACAACTAGCAACCAATACATTGTGTTGAAAAAATACAACAATAAAACACTTTAAAGAAAGAAAGAAAAAAGTGAGAAAAATTAAACTGTAAGGAATAAGAAAAAAGACACACAAAAGCCACATTAAATTGATATACAGATGATCTACTTTAGGTTAAGAGGAAATGAGTTTTGATCTTCTGTTGAACCTGAAGAGATGATTTCAGCTTTTTAGATGTGTTGGTAAATTGATCCAGACTGGAGTTCCTCTATAAGAAAGAGTAATCTGAAGTTCTAAAGAAACATTTGTAGAGCTTATCAGAATATCTTGTGAAATAAAGACAAACTGTACTGAAATCGGTTTACAAGGGAGTCCAGAAAAAGGAAAAAATAAACTGAAATAAATGGTTAATTTCATAAAAATGTATTATCAGAAGATCTGAAAAAGTGCATGAAAGTTGACATAAAAATGAGATAAAGAGTTCATTCTAACAAAGCATTTCTGAATATGCTTATATATTCAAACAGCTTATATTACTTTTGAAAGTACTGGCCTAGATAATATTATAGTAAGAAAAGTATGGATAAATCAATGCATACAGGTTACAGGTTAAGTAATATTCTTTTAACTAGTGGAATTTAACTCTTCTTATGAGCAATATTTTCATTTTTTGTCTTTTTGTCTATTTTTTTGTGTTTTGTTTTTCCTAATATATGTGCCCTTCCTAACATAGTTTCTCATTATTGAACATACTGATGTATGATTAGACATATGGACTGGGGGGAGTGTACAAATGGCTTTTTCATTTATTCTGCTTGCATTAACTCTTGTGAAGCGTAATCTCTCAGGTTTAAATGAGTTATCAATAAGGAATAATTAGATTTTTCCTGTGTAATCTTATTAGGAATATCAGTTAATATATTTAATGTTTAACTGTTTGAAATTGGAAGTCTGCAAATACAACAAAATACAACATTTTTACCAAATTTAAAAAATCTTTAGCTCATTGATCACTAGCTCTGCTTTGTTAGCTAGCATCTCTATTGTATTATGGCACTTTAGAAAAGGTATGTGATTTTTAACAAAAAACAGGTCTCTCACCTCTATAGCTTTCCTGAAGCCACTCCTCGGTTTGCTGGGTGGAATATCTCCAGTCTTTTTCAAAATCTAAACCTTCACCTCAGCCTGAGGTCTCAGGCATTTTGCAAAAAGTTTTCACCTAAGATGCTCTATATTTTCTGCATCTATTTTTTCCTTCTGTCTTGACTCGTGTTCCAGTCGCTGTTGCAGAAAAACACCCCACAGCAGGATGCTGCCATCACCGTGTTGGACTGTAGAGAAGGTGTTAATGAGATGATACTCTATCTGGTTTCCTCCATACATATCACAGGGAATTGTGGAAAAATAGTTCAATCTTTGTTTAATCAAACCAGAGGATCTTACTTTTACTGATCTGAGAGTTGTTTAGATCCCTTTTTTAATCTCCAATCATATACTAATGTTCTTTTTAGTAAGGAATGCCTTCTAGCTTGTCAGTCTCCCATAAAAGTCCTAATTAGTGGAGTGGTGCACTAAGAGTTAACCTTCTGTAAGGTTATGCCATCTCCACAAAGGAACTCTAGATCTCATTTATACTGACCGTTGGGTGCTTGGTTAATTGTATGATAAAAGCCCTTCATCCCTAATTACTCATTTGTGGCTGGGTTGCCAAATCTACAAAGAATGTTGATGGTTCCAAATGTTTTCCATTTGAGCAAGATGGAGGCACTTTCATTGCTGCATTGCAGATCCGTGATTTGATGCAGTCCTGTGTTGCAGGTCTATGCACATTTTACTCTATCTTGGTTTTCAATCTAACATGCACCATCAACTGAGAGATCTTATATAGTTACCTACAGGTATACGCACAGGTGTAGACTCTGCCAAGAGGTGTAGGCAGTCATATAGACACAGGTAGACACCACTGAATTTGTAGCAGTATTTCAAGGATCACTGTAAGAAGTAGGATACAACAATGCTCATCTGCAACTGTTTGAACAACAAGTCTGCAAATTAAGTAATTGCAATATTTTTTAAATTTTTTATTTATTTATGAAACATTCCAAAACCTTTTTTATTGCTTTGTCATTGTGGAGCATTGTGTGCACATTGATGAGACAAAAATTGCTGAATCCATTTTAAGATGTGTCTGGTACATAAGAAAAAGTCACTAACTTGAAAGGGTCTGAAAAGCTTCTGTATGCACTTTATGTAAAGGCTTTAAAAGTCACAAGTCTACCTAAACAGAATAAAATGTTTAACTTTGATACTTCCTAAGTAAAATAATGCTAATTTTTAACATTATTATGTGATTTACATGTCAACTCACAATTAGGAACAATAAATAAACTGCCATCTTCCTACTTGTTCTGTAGATAGAGATAATTCAACTTAGATTGCTTAGTACTGCTTTAGTGGTTACTTCTGTACCAACTTGGAAGAAGTTTGGTTTTCACCTGCATTACAGTGTCCTATAGAATATACTTAAAAATAAACGCAAGCACTCCATGTCACTGAGATGCAAACTGAATTGGGTTGGGAATGGCTTAGAAAGAAACTCACCAGCTGCAACTGAACTCAGTTTGTTTCAACTTCCTCTATGTTTTTCCATCTGTTTTCTAGGTTGAAGTGTGCAGTAATGGACAGAGTGCTTAAACTCTTTCTAACAGGTAAAGATCAACAGACCATGATTTTACCTGATTGTGAAAGTGATGATGAATGTCTCATGTTACGCCCCACAGGGTAGAAAACTTAGGATGTTCACTGTAGGTTCTTGATATATTCAACAGTGGTCCAGTTATAAGTATTCTTTTATAATTGTCCTGGGATACCTACAGTAATACATGTTTTGCCAAATGATTGGTTTGATACTTGCAGATGGGGCAAAAATACACTGCAGCATTCCTGTAGAAAAGCTCCAGTAATATTCCAGTAAGGTTTGAATAAATATGTGAAGGATGACAACTTATAAAGGAAGGCTTTATTATTTATTAATTCATTTGAATGTCATTATTTATAGGGCACATTCTAAAAAGCAGAACATGCAGGTTTGCACTTCCATTATCTCATTGGTGCAACTGATAGAGCAGATCAAACTATCGTTTTTTTAAAACAATTTTTAAGCTGCTTTTTGGCTTTATCAAAAACCTTTGTTTAATCTTTGAATAGTGCAATTTCATGGGAGCATGTCACTGTCACGATTGGCCACCCTCCTGACGTCCCTGCTACTGTGGTTTCCCTGCCGTGTCTGTTTTCCTTTGTTTCCTGTTTGTTCCTTTTCTTGGTTTCGTTTTCTCTGCCCCTCGTCTGTTCCTCAATTCCAGTCTTTGTTTTGGTTCTCCCTGTTCATATGGTTACCTGTGTCTGGTTAGTGCTCGATTGTTTTGGTTATTTAAGCCCTGTGTTTGGTTTCCCCTGTGGTCAGTTAGTTGTAGCTGTAGCTTAATTCTTAGTTTTGTTTCAGTTTAGTAAAAAGCTCGTGCATTCTGCCTCTCACCTTGTCCCTGCTATAATGTTACACATACAGGGTTTAGCTTGGTGGCTAAGATACTTGACAAGTATTCAGAAGGTTACCCAGTGCTGCCAAAATGTAATAGTTGGGCCCCTGAGCAAGGCCCTTAACCTTCAATTGCTCAAGTTGTATTCAGTAATAATTGTGAGTAGCTTTGCATAAAAGGATCAGCTAAACTCATTTTACATCCACTTTGAAACCAACCTCTGTAAAGCTGAAAGCCAAAGTCCATCCATCACAAAAGATCTGCACTGATCTAGTGAAACTGAATAAACTCTACACTCTGTCCTGTCTCCCAGCTTCACTCCTGAGCTGCTCATGTCGATGCTCGAAGGTGCGGGTGCCAAAATTTGTTACAGCCATCAAAGGAACCTGTGTGGTGGTGCCGTGCAGTACCACATCTCACACATATGCGACTTGGTACAAGTATCAGCACTATGGATACCCTCCAGTGTATTCTAAAGACACCAAAGATATAATAAATCAGTTTAGAGGAAGGACATCACTCCTGGGAAATGCTATGCAGGGAAACTGTAGCCTAAAGATTGACAATGTTCGCCAAGAGGATGGAGGAATAAGTGTGTATGTATGGATCAATCCTCACAACATATATGGAGATTACACAGAGATAAAAGTCTGTGAGTACACAAGGAGAAACAATGTTCAAAACCTACACGCAGACAAGTTTATTAAGTAAATTTAATAAATAATTATGAAAAGAATTATGACTTTGGCCCAGGTAATCATATTGACCACTGATTTTAACATTTGTATTTTTCATACAGTGGCACCTTCAGAGACTCGCATTTCTGTAGAAAGCACACAAGTGGAAGGAACGCTTTTCTCAGCCAAATGCACAGTCCGGCACTCCTGTCCAGTGTCTCCACCTCTGCTGGAATGGCTGGGCCTGTCTTCTGTTTCTAATGAGGTGACCACTACACAGGACTCGGGTGGCTTGTGGGTTTCTGTGGCACACGCTCAGTTCAATGCCAGCCGTCGAGACCATGGTAAAAGGCTCACATGCAGGAGAATGTCAGATGGAAACACTGCAATTAGTGATGCAATTCACATCTTATGTGAGTGTTTACTATACAATTGTGCTTTCCTCATGTTATACCATCAAACATATTTTAAAAATGTAAATTAAATATCAGGTTGGGTTGCAGGGGGGAATCATGAGATTAGTTCATTGTATTAGTCCATACAAGAATACAAGAGAATTTCAAAGCAATTGTGATGAACTCTGTGTTGTATACAGTTACATAATCTAGTTGGTAGACTATTTATGAATATATAGTTTATATTAAATTCATTTCTGCAGATGCCCCAGCACATGCAACCATAAATATCAGTTGAACAAGGCCTGTGGTTGAGGGTGGTAACATCTCATTAACATGCAGTAGTGACAGCAATCCCCTAGTGGCCAACTACGAGTGGCCTTCATCCTGCTCCAGAATTCCAGGCCCATGTAGCTCTGTATCTTCTTTTCATTGTGGGACCCCAGTTTCTCTGTATCAGTAACTCCAGTAAATATGAATTAAGGTGTACTTTGTAGAATAGATCTTATTCAAGTTAACCCAACTGTAGTTTGGAGTGTCATTAAAACTAAATGAAGATGTATAGCTAGGATAGCATAATTTAATTGATACTGTTATTGTATTCTTATTTTATTGTGGTATCATTTATACTGTTATTGTATTGTATGTCTATTATAAATTGGAGTCTGACACCTCAGTCTTAGGGAATTATTACTGTATTTTATGTACTTTGGAGTGACTCACAGTGAGAGATGATTGGACACATGGACCTGCTCAATCTACTCTCATATACTGTGTTAGAATTACTGCACATGATTTAATCCTGGGAGGGTTGATTTACGTCTTCGAGAGATAAGATGTGCATGTCCATAATCCATCAAGCATTCAAAAGAGAGTCACTCTTGGTCAAGTGATCTACTGTGCTGCCTTAATGATTGGTTACCTTGGCCTTTGTTAAATTCTCTCTAGAGACATGATCAGACAGACCACAGTCAAATGTGACTTATGCACTCAATGCACTTCTAAACAGATCTGAAAATGAATGTGCCAGAAACAAAACCTGTTTGTTGGTTTTTCTTTTTCTCACTTTCAGATGACAAAGGAAACATGAAAGTCTCTTGCAAGTATTTTGCTGTGGCCCCATGATTCTTTGTCCTTCTAGAGCCAGACTGTGGCTGTAATAACACCAGTGTGTCATGCAAACCTTCACTGCCTCTTGCCCCTTTAAACGTGGGATATTGGGTTGGGTGCCACAGCAGTAAGATTTTGTGATTGTGTTGCTGATGACTTTGTCTCCGTGTCTCAGTCCCTCCCACCATCCTGCCAGACTCAGCCTGCTGGGAGAGGGAAGGATCTCTACACTGCATGTGTTGGGTGGAGGCGGAGCCAAACGCCAGCATCTCCTGGACTGTTGATGGAAGAAGTGCTCTCCTTCCTCACTTCAACATGACAAATAACTATACGGGAATGACGACAGTGTCAGTGATGACAGGGCCAACGGGCCACTTTGTAACTTGTGAGGCAGCAAACTACTTGGGCAATGACACTTACCAGATGTCTGGCTTTCCACAGCTGGCACAAGGTACTGGATACTTCTCACTTGTGTGTAGGGGAAACCGCAGAAGGACATTGCTGCTTGTTCTTAAGTCATTTCCTCCATTCTTTCCAGGCACTGATGGATTGACCTATTTCATTCTGGCGGCCATAGTTTTAATTGTCCTTGGAATAGTTGTGGTAGGTGTCCACAGAAGAATGAAAAAGAGGTAGTTTTACATGATTTATTTATTCAGCCACAATGTAAGGGTCGGTGCCATGCCGAGGCCCCCTCTGGCCACCAGAGGGAGGTCTCGAGTCAGGTACACCACTAATCAGGCATAATGCCCAACAGCTGGGCTAGGCCTATATAAGCCCAGTGACTCAGTCACCAAAGTTCTGAGCAAAGTGCCTAGCTGGTAACTTTGGGTATTGAGGTCTGTGAGCCCTTGTGCTATACCTCACTTCTGTGCTGTGAGGGTGTACCTGCTTTTACATGTTCCCTCTCCTCTCCAGTTTTCCCCCTCAAATCTGTCTCTCTCCTAAGACTCCCCTTCGCCATTACCGTTCCTCCCTGTTTTCTGGTATCGATTCTGCCCTCCTTCCCGTGGCATCCTTGGTTCTCCCTTTTTCCACGCTCGGCATGGTGTTTAGTTTTGTTTTCCTTCTAGATTTGTCATCTTCCATTCCTTTGAAGAGCGATTATACGTGCAGGTGGTTTTTTGGCCACCGCAGTCTAGCAGGTGTGCGTTCACCTCGCAACACAACAGCCGGGGTTCGACTCCCCCCTTTGGTTGTTTACTTTACTTTTCCACATGGGCCTACCATTAGAGCATGATTGCTCTCCCAGTAGGCTGCCTACTTGCTGGGTTCGAACCGACCTTACATACAATTACGTTTATCTGGTATCTTAGCACTGAGCTAAACTTAATACCCAGCAGCACCTTCAATAGAGTAGTAGATTTAAAAAGGGAGGAACAGACCTTTTTCATTAAGCTTAAAAGTTCTCTTATGCATTACAGTTTTCTCTCACATATTTACAGGACTCTTCAATCTGCTTTCATTTCAGACATGAACACTCGAGAGGAGCTAAAAATACAAGAGGTTCCGAGAACACAAGCCAGTGTAGGTGAGTCCAAAAGTTCCTCACCAATCATTTTAATGATTGTAGAATGAAAATTAAACATTCTGATGCACATGCGTTTGAACAATGGGGAAGGAAAAAACATGCACTTCAGTCAGGCAAAAAATGTTTTATTATCATGAAATAAACAAAGCGTGAACACAGACTTTATGGCTATATTTTATTCCTTGAATAATTTGGATATCTGTTGAGTTCAGAAACACACTACTTATTTGAATGCAAATGTCCAGAGGTTTAGGGTCATGTGTATGGGTGGTCTGGGATGGGTGTTGTCCACCTAGGGGAATCACCCCATACAAGGAAAACTAAGCTTTTTTTTTTTAGTGTTCATAGTTTTCTGTAATTTTGACATCAATTATCATCAATGGTCATCGATGGTCATCAAATGCTCAGCTTTCCTATTAGCCATTTTGAAGGTGTGAGTGTGCTACGTCAGTGTTTCCCCTTTACAATATTGCCAAATCATGACATTTCTTCACATATGCTGTACAGACAGTTGAAGGGGGGCCCTTTACAATAAGGAAAACAGTTCCCTGGGGTCTTAGTGAAATGTCTGATATTTTTTGGACCAAATACTACCAGGATCATCCAGCACAACATGCTTCTCTGTCTGTCCAAACAACCCTGTTCATAACTATTTGTTTGAGTGCCTGTTCCTTTAAATGATAATGAGCCACCACTCAACTACAGAATGATTAACATTTTCATTTAATCTAGGATTGTTTTTCAAATTAAAAATACAAGTAAGTGCTTCATCCAGATGCATTATGTTTTAACATTTTTCATCTGTGTATATTTAAATGAGCTTTATAGTGTGTGTTCTGTCATGGATTTGTTTTTAAAGACACTTCTAAGGAACTGCTTTGTTTGTTTAGACAGAACATAGAGTCAAATGGAACCCAGACCAAGGTCCGGCAGAAGACCTATGAATGGCACAAGGATGACAACATCTATGCAAATGATGTATCGGGTGGGCATATTTGGAGTACCGCCATGGTGACTTCACAGGCTCCCGAGGTAGCAACAGCACACTGCCCCCTAAAGACAAAGTAATGCCTCTACAGTTAGTAATGTAGTTGTTTCTCAGTCCCAGTGCTGGACCATGGGCCATGCTCTTTTCGCTCCAACTGATTTCTAAACTCTTCTTCTAATTATTAGGCCTTTCATAGTCTGAATCTTCATAAAGTCTATCTAGTGTGTATTAAGAACAGACCTATTTTACATATTAGTACTGGTAGGATGCCAGTCCAAAATGGAGGAGTGAGATTAGAACCTAGAAATAATAGTTTACAGTGATCACCAATCATACCTAAAGAGTCTTGTGAATATTTCATAACAGCTGTTCAGTTTATTTATTAATGTGGGCTATTTCTGGGCACCTCAGAGCAAAAAAAAAAAACAACAAATGGGGGAAAAAAGGAAAGTTGAATGTATTCGTAATGATGCAGGTTTTGTGTTGATATACTGATGGTGTAAGTCATGGTGGTTTTTTTTTGTTTTTTGTTTTTTTTTGGTAGGATGAGATGGCAAGTATCTACCTGAATGAATGATACTCTTGATGGCCTCGCATGTCCATTGCTAAGCTTCAGTATGCTTCACACCAAAATATTCTGCATTCACTGATGTCTGGGATTTTAATATTCCATGTCAGAGCTGAGTATCTGCACATTCTGCAATCTGCAAACATAAAGTTAACATTCTCTCAAATAAAAAAAAAATCTTGATTTTGTGCATATTTATATTTCTACATAAATCAAAATGTAAAATAAATAAAATATATATTCAGCGCAGCGCAAAAAGAAGAAAAAAACAACTGAAGTTGTCCATCTGTGTCTTTCTGTGATCCACCTTGCAATCTGTCACAAGGTCTGTCAAAATAAGATGTAGGAATAAATGCCTTAGCATTGTAACAATAAGCCTCTTGGTACCGTCATTCCTTTAAATGAAGGGAAGTCACCCTAAACTTGTCAACAATCCAATCTGCAAATTCTGCTTGTCCTAAATAAGTCACAATGAGGCCCATTTTTATACAGCGTGAGCCCTAATAATCCCCTCTTGTGCCAGTCACTGTTCATACTTATACTCTACTATGTTAGGTCTGAGATGCTCTGTTCTTCCACACTGTCATGATCAGTGATCATGATTTATTGCACCTTCTAGGCCTAGTGACTAGGCGATCCTACTGCATATCACCTCTTCAGTATACTGAGTTCCATCTGACTGGTGCCATAGTAGAGCAGTGCTTTCTTAAAGCGTCTGCTGAAATGCCTTCGGCCACCAGAGGGCCATACAGCGTCCTACTGCTACAGTGCAATAGGTGGCAGGAAAACTGACAATTCCCATTCCACAACAGTATAATATCTTAACTCTGATCCATCTTTGTGCATTTGGATTTCTATCTATGGAACCTGTATTTCCTATTAACTTCAGAAATGATTCTTTTTTTTATTTTGGAGTCTGAGTTTTGAGCTCTAACTCTGGCTGATCTCATATACATTTCAGTTTATCTTTACTGTAGCAAAGTAGGGACTGATGCCAAATGTTCTCACTGAAATCTGTCTTTACTCAGTCATAAGATTTCCTCCATTGGCTTTGTTCAAACCAACTTGACTGATGCTAAACAACAGAACAACAAAAAACATCAAATGTGTCTTTGACAATGGTATAACAAGGTTTCCAAACTGTCAATTGCACTTGGTTTTAAACAATTTTATTGACTACATGTTACATTCACCTTGATAAGAACAAAAATATTCACTCACCTAAGTAAGCTTAAAGCCAATATCTGGTCTTCAATCTTCCAAAGTTCACACATGTTACTCCACTGCTGCGCTCCCTTCATTGGCTCCCTGTAGCTGCACGTATCAGATTCAAAACCTTGATGTTTGCCTACAAAGCCAAAAATGGGCCAGCCCCCTCATACACAAGGTCAATGGTCAAAGCCCGATCCGAACCTCGAGTACTTCGAACCTCAAGTACGGCTAGGCTTGAAATACCTTGCTTCAGGTCTCATGGACGACAAGCATTGAGACTATTTTCTGTCCTGGCTCCAAGATGGTGGAATGAACTCCCGCTTGCTGTCTGGACAGCAGAATCCCTTGCAGTCTTCAAACGCAGACTGAAGACCCATCTATTTGCAGAATATTTAAAGGACAACTATTATTATTATACAACTATTATTTAAAGGTGGGGTGGGGGGTTACAAGTTTGCAGTTAGTAAAGATGACCCCTTAGTTCAGTTCAGTTAGCTTTACTGGCATGACCATAAGCACTTACAATATTGCCAAATCAGTATTACAACATGAATTGTTCTATTGTAATCCATAACCCGACAATCACAATCACAATCCAAACTTTTCTTTTTTTACCAGTATTTACGGCCCTAACAAAGATGAATCAGCTTTTATTTTTCATGATTTCTGTTCACAACTAATGAACTGTTCTGGATTGTAATACAGTTTGGGACTCTAATACTGACAATCTAATATTCCTCCCTCTATCAAAATATGACATTTAATTGAAGTTATAAAACCATGTGTGAAGATCACAAAACTCACTGACAAAATAAATTTTTTTCCCCCTCACAGGTAACTATTGCTGTAGCTGATGTTTGTAAAATGTAAATGTACCCAATTATCATTTCAGTACATTCTGGCAAACCATATTCGAGACCTTTTCTAGGATATTTAATAAGGCAGTAGAGCCATCATCTCTCATTGCATTGTTTGGTGTGGCTCCAACAGGCACCCATCTTTGTAAGGGGGAACTGTTATGCTGACCTTCTGCTCTCTCTTTGCCAGGGGTATGATCTTGTTTAAAGTCTAAGTACCAAATGGACCTCCCTGAAGATTTCACATTATCTTAGCTACTGCAAAAATGCATATGTGAATTAAAATGAAAATATGTTCACTTTAAAAATGACAAATTCAAGTAAATTTTGACGGAAAAACCCTATGTTGCACTGGAAATTCCAGAACGTTTCCGAGTGAAGTCATTGGTGGACATCAGTGAAAAAAGCCGCGCACAAACACCATTATGACTGACTTGGACTGCGAATTTTCCAGTGCTGGTTCTTCAGATTCCGAAGACATTTTTTTTAATTCGATGAAGATTATGAATCTGCAGTGACAATGTGGTGGACTGAATATCATCAATAGTGAAATTCAACCATTTATATTTTAGCTAGAGATGGAAGAAGATACTCCAGAGAGCAATGAACAACCTGACCCAGTAGACAGAACTGGGAATTCCAACTGGTAAAAACCTTTATATTGGCCATTATTCTGAAAACTAATTCTAAAAGTAAAAACTATTACTAAATGTAATCTTGTCTATTAACAATCGCCAACTTCCCGGCTCACCAGATAGAGATGGGGGGTGGGGGGTTATGTCTGGTAAGAGACTTGTGTGGGGTTGGGCTTGTTTGCTTTCAACTAACTGAGAAATCTGTATATGACCTTGTATTCTGTCCCTGATTTTAGAGTTAATGTTATGCCTCTAATAGTTGGCTGCCTTGTATATACAGTTTTAGCCTGCTCTGTTTGTTTGTTTTGTTGGCCTTGGTCCCTCCTGATGCTGTAACACTAGTTCCCTGTATAGTTGTATGTTATTCCAACACTTTGTAATACATTTGCTGTGCACCGTATTCACTTTGTCCGTTTTGTTTGTCATATCACGCACCAGTCGCTCGGACACTCCTGCCTAGACTGAGATGTAACAGCCTTGAAATGCATGCATTATCATTTCCTTCTCTTTTGCATGGCTGACTTCAGTGAATGTCTAGTGCTAACTCCATACATTGACAAAAAAACAAAAACAAAAAACATAACCCTGAAATAAACTGACGAAGTGTTAACCACACAAGTGTTTGGGTGTTTGGAAAGATGCTGGTTAATTATGGGAAATGCAGCTAACTAGATAAATAATGAACATTAGAAATTCATTAGAAAATTAGCTATTAATGACAATAGCTAGCTATCTAAGCGCAAACATTCAGTTATTGTTATTGCTGTAAAAGCGATCTTTGTTGAATTCAAATTCATAAGATACTCTATAAATCTCCGTAATACAACTACATGCAGTAGTTTTAGCCTAGTATGGCACCAAGCTTCGAAAGTCTGTTAGTTAGCTAATGTAATCTAAAATAGGCAAAGTAATTGAGTATGAGAAAGGTGCTATATAAATGTAAATAATAATAATAATAATAATTGCACTTACCCTGTTTACTTCCATTCACACAGAGTCTCATGAACACCTCTCTTTAACAAGTTTCTTTAAATTCCCATATTGTTAGAAAAGCAGCAGCTCAAGTTATCGTGTGAGCGTGGCTTTCCACATCCCACAGTTGTGGTAAAGAACTACTGCTAACGAAATAAGCGAATGATCCTTTCCAATGTGCCCTTTTAACTTGGACAAACTTTGTCCATTTTTAAAATATTTATGGATCTTTGGACTATTAGTGCACGGGATTCCCACTATACATTGAATTTTTGCAGCCAAAGACAACACAGCCTTTTGTCATTTTGTATCATCTTTAATTGAACTTGAGTTTCTTGAGTTGCTGTCCACCATCACACGGATGACAATTATGACAGAATCTGAAAAACACAATTTTTTAAGCCGTATTCCTTGAATTTGTAAAAATAAATAAATAAATAAATAAAAGGTTTTCTAACTATCGATAATCACAAGTTAGATACTCAGCTTTCGCTGCAGTTATGTGTTATACACTTTCATATCAGGTGGTGCTTAGCCATTAAATGGAAAGATTCTACTCCACCCAGATACAGCCACTGTGTCAGGGACGTCATCTGCCATTTCAAATTGGAGATCAGATACACCGTCAGAGAAGTTTAATTTATATTTCTTTTATTCTATACAATATCATTTTGTTTTGTGTATGGTACTTTGGTGTTGGTTACTGGTGGTAGGAATTGGCTGCCAAATTTGTTGGGTGGGGGTTTTTGCTTCTGTTTATGTGTAGGTAGTGAGGGTAGTCGTTTGTATGTTTCTTTTTTGTTAGGATTATATAGTGTGTGTTTATTTTTTTCATTCGTATGGGTCTCGTTTGTTGTTTTGGCCTGGGTCACTTCCGAAGCAATTACAGCAGTTTGTTTACTTGTTTCTAAATATTAACCTCTGTACTACACACTAGTACACCAAAGAAGAGACTACCATTTGTGCTTCCGTTTCTTTTTGTTATTCTTTACCAGGGGCATTCTCCATTCCGTTAGGCGTTTATCGTTGCTTTTCGCTGGTACGGCCTCCAAGCCTAGACGGAGGTTCATAACAGTTGGCGGCTCCTCCAATACGCGCATTGTAACGGTCAGTAATTTGCGTACCGTCTCCTTAAGTTACGTTTACGTAAAAGGCGTGTGCATGTAGCCCACGCAGAGGAGTTTTTGGTTGGTACTATACGTGACGGGCATTACTGGACCCAGCTCTTCTTTTGTCATTATTTACTTCTTTAGTAACGCGTTATGAGCTTTGGACGTCTCCACAACTCATGTATGAGCTGTTTACAATACTCCAAGAGCGAGCCTAGGTGGCGTGGCGAATAAACCAGCAAGATTACTACAAAACTTAGTGAGTGTGGCTCACGTCTACACCGCATGCTTCACAGGCTTCTCTATACCGGTCCCAAAGCTCTGCTCATCTGGGGTGGAGTGTAACTTAAATAGCACTAACTCCAAGCGTTACAGTATCCAGTCGTGCTCCAGCCCCATCGTATCCTTTGTTTTGATCAGTGTGTTGCTATTTTCAGAAGAGAAAGTTGCTGTTCGTCCTGAATTGCCAGTGAATGGCGTTTCCTTTATACTTGGGAACGGCATAGCTTGTGGTATCGCGTTCCCTGTACCCGAAGTGGTGGAAAACCCTGTTGACTCGGAGCCTGACTTGAGTGCTGACCCGTGCTCAGACATGCACGTTAGGTGATGTTCAGACACTTTCGCGTGTAATCCTTCTGATGATTTGGCTGTTTCTGAGTCTGTTCGTGAACCTGACCCTACTGTACCTGATCCGATCATTGCGCCTCACCTGATGCCATTAAGTCTAAGATTAGCATAAAACAAAACCCTTTACTATCACCACCTTTAACGCAAGCCATTAGCGCCCTCAGCCCAAAAAAGGATCTGCTTTCAAAATCCATAAAAGCATTTACCCCCTCAATGATACCACACCTACTCCACACAAGGAATAGGATTTAGACATTTCAAAGAACATAGATATTCCTCGGTGGACTCAGACTTTCACTAATATTTTCTGGCACATAATGCAAACATACAGATGATGAAACAAACAGTATGATGTTGTTCACAGAACACATCACAGAATGTTTAAAATGAAATATTTCCATGTGTTCTGGATATGTGCAGTAGTCAAACTTTACTGGAGTGAGGTAGTTATATATATATTTCAGTCCCAGGAATTCTATATCATCATCTCATGATATAATCTAAGATCAAAATTAGTATATGAGATCAAAAACATTTTTTCTTAATGAGTTTTCTTAATGATAAATATTTCTAGATCACTAAGTCACCAAGCATAATTGCTTGTAAATAATGTGTTGAAAGGAAAGTTGGTGACATTTTGATATTTTTGTGGAAAAAATTATTTCAGAGGTGTTTCAGCCGAGGGGGCTTTATACATCGCAATGCCCAGATAAAAGGGCAGTGATAAATTTAGTGGTGTGAATATATATGCCTGCAAAACCACAAACACCAGTACGTTTAAATGCAAAGAGGAGAACTGATCTATTTCCTGTGTAACACTGCCATTGTCTTGAAGTTTGTATTAAGAACTACTTGCTATATGCACTGTGCATATAACTGCAGCATGACAGAAAGTGGCAACACTATGGCAATCAAGTGTCAGTGGTAAAGTGTGAAGATAACAGATGCTAATAGAGTTCAATTCAAGGAAACAGGAAGTCCGAACTATGAGAGAGTGTGTTCAAATCAGCATGTCAAAAATATCTTTGGTTGTGTTTTTATATAAAGAAAATGATTAAAGGACAGTTCTTTACTTGCCAGTGAGTGTGGTGTCTACAGCAGAGGAAGGTAAGAAACCATAATAATAATAATTATAATAATAATAATAATAATAATAATAATTCATTTCATACACTAAAATGCAGCTTAAATGCTTTACAGAAGTTATGCAGTTGTGCAAAGCCATGGAATTAACAAAAATATAATAAAAATGAATCTATCAATATATCTAAAAATGAAGTAATTTTAAAACATTACATATATAAACCAGACATAAACTGATTTCACAAGCTGTACTGAAACCTGTTTGAAATGGAGTCCAGAAGACTGTTAATAGGAGAAAATAAACTGAAATATTGGGTTAAGTTCATAAACATTTACAGCCAGAGGTTTTGAAAAAGTTGGTGAAAGTTTATATAATTAGCTAATCGATAATTTTAACAAAGCATTTCTGAAGAATATGTAAACAGTTTATATTACTGTAGAAAGCACTGGCCTATATAATATTACAGTATGAGAAGTATGTATAAATGAATACACAATATAGGTTAAGTAAATGTCCTTCCTAGCATAGTTTCTCATCAATGAATATACCAAGAAATTTAGTATAGTGGACCTGCATTGTGTTAATGTAGGATTAGACATACGGACTGGTGGAAGTATATTGATGCCTTTTCAATTTTAGTACTCGAAATCATTTATGAACTCTTTAATACTGAGAGATAATTTTACAGCTTTAAACCACAGATCAATAAGGGATCATTTGATTTTTGATGTAATTTTATTAAGAACATCAGTTAAGTCTTTTAAATATATAACTATTTAAAATTGGAACTCTATACATACACTATGACATTTTTACTAAATAAAAAATGCTTATGCTTATTGATCACAACATCTATACTAGATTGTGTCACTGTCACTTCCATAGAAAGAACAAGAATTGTTGGTGTACAGCCATTTTCAGCTCTCCAGAGACGCTCTATAGGGTTGATGTTTGGACACTGACTGGGCCGCTCCAGGGATTTCACAGCTTTCCTGAAGCCACTCCTGGGTTTTCTGGGTGGAATGTTTTCAGTTGATGTCTTTTCCAAAATATAAACCTTCGCCCCAGCCTGAGATCTTGAGCATTTTGCAAAAGGTTTTCACCTAGGATCACTCTATATTTTCTGCATCCGACTTCCCCTCCGGCCTAACTCATCTTTGCGTTTTTATAAACTCCAAGCAGCCTCTTATGTGCTTTTTAGTGAGGAGTGGCTTCTGCCTGGTCACTGCCATAAAAGTCCTAATTAGTGGAGTGCTGCACTGATAGTTGTCCTTCTGTAAGGAACCCTAGATCTCATTTATATTGATAATTCATTATTTGTCTGATGATGGCAATTTATCCCAAATAACTCATTTATTGCTGGGTTGTCAAATCGCCGAAGAATATTGCTTGTTACATGTGAGTATGATTGAGCCTACTAAGCTCTTGGGCACTGCAGAAATGTGTAGATTGAAGAGATGAAAGTGAGTTAAATCCATTTGAAGATGAATCTGGAACAAGAAAAAATGAATAACTTGGAAGGGTCTGAAAGCTTTTTGCATACACTGTATATAAATGCTTTCAAAAGCACAAGTCAATATAAGAGGATAAAATGTCTAACTTGTGTGATGCTTCATAAATAAAATAGTTCTGGCCTTAGACATTTTTAGTATGTCATTTACATGTCAACTCATAATTGCCAAAAAATAAATAAACTGCCAGATTATTCAATTCAGATTGCTTAGTACTGTTTTAGTGGTTGCTTCATTACAGAATGAAAGCAAGCACACCATGTCACTGAGATGCAAACTGAATTGGGTTGAAAATGGCTTTGGGAGAAAATCACCAGCAGCAAGTGCACTTCCACCATGTTTGTTTTCCATCTCTTTTCTAGGTTACAGTGCGCAGTAATGGACAGAGTGCTTAAACTCTTTCTAACAGGTAAAGATCAACAGACCATGATTTTACCTGTCTGTGAACGTGATGATGAGCGTCCCATGGGAGACAGGTGGAAAACTTACTCAGGGTGGTCCAATTATGACTATTCTTTTCAAAATAGTCCTGGAATACCTACAGTAATAGATGTTTTTCCTAATGATTGGTTTGAGAGTGGCAGATGGGGCCAAATTACAGTAGAATATTCTTGTAGTAAAGCTCCAGTAATATTCCAGTAAGGTTTGAATAAATATGTGAAGGATGACAGTTTATAAAGGAAGGCTTTATTATTTATTAATTCATTTATTTATCAGAACATGCAGTCCTTTACATTCATTAACACTTTGGTGTAACTGAGCAGTTCAAAACTAAGTGTTGTGACAATAAAAATAAACAACAACTTTTGTTGAATCTTTGAATAGTGCCATTCCATTGACACATGTTACTGTATTTGCAGAGTTTTTCTGGTGTTTTTAGAAGAAAACTCAAAAGGTTCCCATAATATTTGCAGAACACTATGTCAATGTGATGGTCATGCTTGCATGCCGGAGTGTACCCCGTTTCCCTGGCTACCTAAAGCACTTCCTTGTTTTCCTACTATCGTCTGTTACTATGGTGTCCTGTCTCCTCCCCTTTAGCTCCAGCTGTTCCTCGTTTGTCCTTCGTTAGTGTTCCTATTTAAACCTTGTCCTCTCGTCTTGTGTTTGTTGGTCATTATCTTCTTATTCTGTGGCACTGATTCTCTGTGCTCTAGGTGAAGTCACCATGAATTTAAGCTTTATCCACTTTGAAACCAACCTCTGTAAAGCTGAAAGCCAAAGACCATCCATCACAAAAGATCTGCACTGATCTAGTGAAGCTGAATAAACTCTACACTCTGTCCTGTCTCCCAGCTTCACTCCTGAGCTGCTCATGTCGATGCTCAAAGGTGCGGGTGCCAAAATCCGTTACAGCCATCAAAGGAACCTGTGTGGTTGTGCCGTGCAGTACCACATCTCACACATATGCGACTTGGTACAAGTATCAGCGCTATGGATACCCTCCAGTATATTCTAAAGACACCAAAGATATAATAAATCAGTTTAGAGAAAGCCCATCACTCCTGGGAAATACTATGCAGGGAAACTGTAGCCTAAAGATTGACAATGTTCGCCAAGAGGATGGAGGAATAAGTGTGTATGTATGGATCAATCCTCACAACATATATGGAGATTACACAGAGATAAAAGTCTGTGAGTACACAAGGAGAAACAATGTTCAAAACCTACACGCAGACAAGTTTATTAAGTAAATTTAATAAATAATTATGAAAATAATTATGACTTTGGCCCAGGTAATCATATTGACCACTGATTTTAACATTTGTATTTTTCATACAGTGGCACCTTGAGAGACTCGCATTTCTGTAAAAAGCAGACAAGTGGAGGGAACGCTTTTCTCAGCCAAATGCACAGTCCGGCAATCCTGTCCAGTGTTTCCACCTCTGCTGGAATGGCTGGGCCTGTCTTCTGTTTCTAATGAGGTGACCACTACACAGGACTCGGGTGGCTTGTGGGTTTCTGTGGCACACGCTCAGTTCAATGCCAGCCGTCGAGACCATGGTAAAAGGCTCACATGCAGGAGAATGTCAGATGGAAACACTGCGACTGGTGATGCACTTAACATCTTATGTGAGTAAAGACTACGCTAATGTTTTCCTCATTTTACATTATCTAAACGTTTTGAAAAATGTAAATTAAATATCAGGTTGGGTGGTAGGGGGATTGATGAGAATAAATTTAATTCATCGTTAAAAATAAAACCACATTAAAAATGCAACAAAGAATGCCAGAGCATTTCAAACCATCAAATGAACTGCTAAACTCTAATTGAGATAAACTCTGTATTGTATCCTTGCATAATCTAGTTTGTGGACTATATGAAATAAGGCTTTATGAATATATATAGTTTATATTAAATTCATTTCTGCAGATGCCCCAACAAATGTGAACATACATACCAGTGGAACAACGCCTGTGGTTGAGGGTAGTAACATCTCATTAACATGTAGTAGTGACAGCAACCCTCCAGTGGCCAGCTATGAGTGGCGCATCATCCAAATGAATAGCAACATTAACCACAAGACAAGAAGTTTATTGCTTCAAGATGTCAGACGAGATATAAAAATCTCCTGCATTGCCCATAACTCCATCGGACTGGGTGAATCAGACCAACTGTCTCTGAATGTCCATTGTGAGTAGCTGGTGCATTTACTTTTTCAACGTGCTTTGCTGCTATCACAGTTGATACCTGTTGAGCAAAGGCTGTCAAACAACAGTTCTTACAGGCCACATTATTACACTGATATAATGTGGCCTGCTTTCATTTCAGACATGAACACTCGAGAGGAGCTAAAAATACAAGAGGTTCCGAGAACACAAGCCAGTGTAGGTGAGTCCAAAAGTTCCTCACCAATCATTTTAATGATTGTAGAATGAAAATTAAACATTCTGATGCACATGCGTTTGAACAATGGGGAAGGAAAAAACATGCACTTCAGTCAGGCAAAAAATGTTTTATTATCATGAAATAAACAAAGCGTGAACACAGACTATATTTTATTCCTTGAATAATTTGGATATCTGTTGAGTTCAGAAACACACTACTTATTTGAATGCAAATGTCCAGAGGTTTAGGGTCATGTGTATGGGTGGTCTGGGATGGGTGTTGTCCACCTAGGGGAATCACCCCATACAAGGAAAACTAAGCTTTTTTTTTTTAGTGTTCATAGTGAACATGGGTGAATCAGACCAACTGTCTCTGAATGTCCATTGTGAGTAGCTGGTGCATTTACTTTTTCAACATGCTTTGCTGCTATCACAGTTGACACCTGTTGAGCAAACGCTGTCAAACAACAGTTCTTACAGGCCACATTATTACACTGATATATTCTTTAGATTATTTAACACAATAGATTCAATAAAATCTCAATATCAATTCCTTTATTTTGTACATCAGGTATGTTATGGGGAAGAAATCCCTAAATTGATGTGTGTCTGTTCTGAATTGTAGTCTGACACCTCAGCCTCAGGGAATTATTACACTATTTTACGTACTTTGGAATGACTCATGGTAAGAGATGATTGGACACATGGACCTGCTCAATCTACTCTCATATACTGTGTTAGAATTACTGCACATGTTTTAATCATGGGAGGGTTGATTTATATCTTCGAGAGATAAGATGTGCATGTCCATAATCCATCAAGCATTCATAAAAGAGTCACTCTTGGTCAAGTGAACTGTTTGTTGACCGTGGTCTTTGTTAACCTCTCTCCAGAGACTCTCTGTGACTGTACTGTCACTATTGTGTCATACCAGAAGCTTCAGTACTTCCTGCCCCTTTAACTCTTTGTTAGTGGACTGGGTGTTACAATATATTCATACAGTCTTATAGTAACAGAGTTTGTTACTTAATCGTGCTGCTATAGACATTTACATTTATGGCATTTAGCTGACTGAGTACAACCTGAGCAATTGAGGGTTAAGGGTTTTGCTCAGGGACCCAACAGTGGCAACTTGGCAGTCATGGGGCTTGAACCAGCAACCTTCCAATTATAAGTCAAGTACCTTAACCACTGGCTGTATGCACTCAATGCACGTCTAAACAGATCTGAAAATTAATGCCCCAGAAACAGAATCTATATGTGAGGGACTTTTTGCTTTGAGATGACAAGGGAAACATGAAAGTCTCTTGCAAGTATTTTGCTGTGGCCCCATGATTCTTTGTCCTTCTAGAGCCAGACTGTGGCTGTAATAACACCAGTGTGTCATGCAAACCTTCACTGCCTCTTGCCCCTTTAAACGTGGGATATTGGGTTGGGTGCCACAGCAGTAAGATTTTGTGATTGTGTTGCTGATGACTTTGTCTCCGTGTCTCAGTCCCTCCCACCATCCTGCCAGACTCAGCCTGCTGGGAGAGGGAAGGATCTCTGCACTGCATGTGCTGGGTGGAGGCGGAGCCAAACGCCAGCATCTCCTGGACTGTTGATGGAAGAAGTGCTCTCCTTCCTCACTTCAACATGACAAATAACTATGCGGGAAGGACGACAGTGTCAGTGATGGCAGGGCCACCGGGCCACTTTGTAACTTGTGAGGCAGCAAACTACTTGGGCAATGACACTTACCAGATGTCTGGCTTTCCACAGCTGGCACAAGGTACTGGATACTTCTCACTTGTATGTAGGGGAAACCGCAGAAGGACATTACTGCTTGTTCTTAAGTCATTTCCTCCATTCTTTCCAGCCACTGTTGGATTTTACTATTTCATTCTGGCGGCCATAGTTTTAATTGTCCTTGGAATTGTTGTGCTAGGTGTCCACAGAAGAATGAAAAAGAGGTAGTTTTGCATGATTTGTTTATTCAGTCACAATGTAAGGGGCGGTGCCATGCTGAGGCCCCCTCTGGCCACGAGTCAGGTACACCACTAATCAGGCTTAATGCCCAACAGCTGTGCTAGGCCTATATAAGCCCAGTGACTCAGTCACCAAAGTTCTGAGCAAAGTGCCTAGCTGGTAACTTTGGGTATTGAGGTCTGTGAGCCCTTGTGCTGTACCTCACTTCTGTGCTGTGAGGGTGTACCTGCTTTTACATGTTCCCTCCCCTCTCTAGTTTTCCCCCTCAAATCTGTCTCTCTCCTAAGGCTCCCCTTAGCCATTACCGTTTCTCCCTGTTTTCTGGTATCGGGGCTGCCCTCTTTCCCGTGGCATCCTTGGTTCTCCCTTTTCCCACGCTCGGCATGGTGTTTAGTTTTTCTTTCCTTCTAGATTTGTCATCTTCCATTCCTTTGAAGAGCGATTATACGTGCAGGTGGTTTTTTGGCCGCCGCAGTCTAGCAGGTGCACGTTCACCTCGCAACACAACGGCTGGGGTTCGACTCCCCCCTTTGGTTGTTTACTTTACTTTTCTTCTTTACCTGTTCTAACTGTTCTGCACACGGGCCCACCATTAGAGCATGATTGCTCTCCCAGTAGGCTGTCGATGTCATCACCTTGCTGGGTTCAAACTGACCTTACATACAATTACGTTTATCTGGTATCTTAGTACTGAGCTAAACTTAAAACCCAGCAGCACCTTCAATAGAGTAGTAGATTTAAAAAGGGAGGAACAGACCTTTTTCATTAAGCTTAAAAGTTCTCTTATGCATTAGTTTTTTCTCACATATTTACAGGACTCTTCAATCTGCTTTCACTTCAGACATGAACACTCGAGAGGAGCTAAAAATACAAGAAGTTCTGAGAACACAAGCCAGTGTAGGTGAGTCCAAAAGTTCCTCACCAATCATTTTAATGATTGTAGAATGAAAATTAAACATTCTGATGCACATGCGTTTGAACAATGGGGAAGGAAAAAACATGCACTTCAGTCAGGCAAAAAAATGTTTTATTATCATGAAATAAACAAAGCGTGAACACAGACTTTATGGCTATATTTTATTCCTTGAATAATTTGGATATCTGTTGAGTTCAGAAACACACTGCTTATTTGAATGCAAATGTCCAGAGGTTTAGCGTCCTGTGTATGGGTGGTCTGGGGTGGGTGTTGTCCACCTAGGGGAATCACCCCATACAAGGAAAACTAAGCTTTTTTTTTAGTGTTCATAGTTTTCTGTAATTTTGACATCAATTATCATCAATGGTCATCGATGGTCATCAAATGCTCAGCTTTCCTATTAGCCATTTTGAAGGTGTGAGTGTGCTACGTCAGTGTTTCCCCTTTACAATATTGCCAAATCATGACATTTCTTCACATATGCTGTACAGACAGTTGAAGGGGGGCCCTTTACAATAAGGAAAACAGTTCCCTGGGGTTTTAGTGAAATGTCTGATATTTTTTGGACCAAATACTACCAGGATCATCCAGCACAACATGCTTCTCTGTCTGTCCAAACAACCCTGTTCATAACTATTTGTTTGAGTGCCTGTTCCTTTAAATGATAATGAGCCACCACTCAACTACAGAATGATTAACATTTTCATTTAATCTAGGATTGTTTTTCAAATTAAAAATACAAGTAAGTGCTTCATCCAGATGCATTATGTTTTAACATTTTTCATCTGTGTATATTTAAATGAGCTTTATAGTATGTGTTCTGTCATGGATTTGTTTTTAAAGACACATCTAAGGAACTGCTTTGTTTGTTTAGACAGAACATAGAGTCAAATGGAACCCAGACCAAGGTCCAGCAGAAGACCTATGAATGGCACAAGGATGACAACATCTATGCAAATGATGTATCGGGTGGGCATATTTGGAGTACCGCCATGGTGACTTCACAGGCTCCCGAGGTAGCAACAGCACACTGCCCCCTAAAGACAAAGTAATGCCTCTACAGTTATTAATGTAGTTGTTTCTCAGTCCCAGTGCTGGACCATGGGCCATGCTGTCTTCGCTCCAACTGATTTCTAAACTCATCTTCTAATTATTAGGCCTTTCATGGTCTGAATCTTCATAAAGTCTATCTAGTGTGTATTAAGAACAGACCTATTTTACATATTAGTACTGGTAGGATGCCAGTCCAAAATGGAGGAGTGAGATTAGAACCTAGAAATAATAGTTTACAGTGATCACCAATCATACCTAAAGAGTCTTGTGAATATTTCATAACAGCTGTTCAGTTTATTTATTAATGTGGGCTATTTCTGGGCACCTCAGAGCAAAAAAAACAACAACAACAAATGGGGGGGAAAAAAGGAAAGTTGAATGTATTCGTAATGATGCAGGTTTTGTGTTGATATACTGATGGTGTAAGTCATGGATGAGATGGCAAGTATCTACCTGAATGAATGTTACACTTGATGGCCTTGCATGTCCATTGCTAAGCTTCAGTATGCTTCACACCAAAATATTCTGCATTCACTGATGTCTGGGATTTTAATATTCCATGTCAGAGCTGAGTATCTGCACATTCTGCAATCTGCAAACATAAAGTTAACATTCTCTCAAATAAAAAAAAATTCTTGATTTTGTGCATATTTATATTTCTACATAAATCAAAATGTAAAATAAATAAAATATATATTCAGCGCAGTGCAAAAAGAAGAAAAAAACAGCTGAAGTTGTCCATCTGTGTCTTTCTGTGATCCACCTTGCAATCTGTCACAAGGTCTGTCAAAATAAGATGTAGGAATAAATGCCTTAGCATTGTAACAATAAGCCTCTTGGTACCGTCATTCCTTTAAATGAAGGGAAGTCACCCTAAACTTGTCAACAATCCAATCTGCAAATTCTGCTTGTCCTAAATAAGTCACAATGAGGCCCATTTTTATACAGCGTGAGTCCTAATAATCCCCTCTTGTGCCAGTCACTGTTCATACTTATACTCTACTATGTTAGGTCTGAGGTGCTCTGTTCTTCCACACTGTCATGATCAGTGATCATGATTTATTGCACCTTCTAGGCCTAGTGACTAGGCGATCCTACTGCATATCACCTCTTCAGTATACTGAGTTCCATCTGACTGGTGCCATAGTAGAGCAGTGCTTTCTTAAAGCGTCTGCTGAAATGCCTTCGGCCACCAGAGGGCCATACAGCGTCCTACTGCTACAGTGCAATAGGTGGCAGGAAAACTGACAATTCCCATTCCACAACAGTATAATATCTTAACTCTGATCCATCTTTGTGCATTTGGATTTCTATCTATGGAACCTGTATTTCCTATTAACTTCAGAAATGATTCTTTTTTTTATTTTGGAGTCTGAGTTTTGAGCTCTAACTCTGGCTGATCTCATATACATTTCAGTTTATCTTTACTGTAGCAAAGTAGGGACTGATGCCAAATGTTCTCACTGAAATCTGTCTTTACTCAGTCATAAGATTTCCTCCATTGGCTTTGTTCAAACCAACTTGACTGATACTAAACAACAGAACAACAAAAAGCATCAAATGTGTCTTTGACAATGGTATAACAAGGTTTCCAAACTGTCAATTGCACTTGGTTTTAAACAATTTTATTGACTACATGTTACATTCACCTTGATAAGAACAAAAATATTCACTCACCTAAGTAAGCTTAAAGCCAATATCTGGTCTTCGATCTTCCAAAGTTCACACATGTTACTCCACTGCTGCGCTCCCTTCATTGGCTCCCTGTAGCTGCACGTATCAGATTCAAAACCTTGATGTTTGCCTACAAAGCCAAAAATGGACCAGCCCCCTCATACACAAGGTCAATGGTCAAAGCCCGATCCGTACCTCGAGTACTTCGAACCTCAAGTACGGCTAGGCTTGAAATACCTTGCTTCAGGTCTCATGGACGACAAGCATTGAGACTATTTTCTGTCCTGGCTCCAAGATGGTGGAATGAACTCCCGCTTGCTGTCTGGACAGCAGAATCCCTTGCAGTCTTCAAACGCAGACTGAAGACCTATCTATTTGCAGAATATTTAAAGGACAACTATTATTATTATACAACTATTATTTAAAGGTGGGGTGGGGGGTTACAAGTTTGCAGTTAGTAAAGATGACCCCTTAGTTCAGTTCAGTTAGCTTTACTGGCATGACCATAAGCACTTACAATATTGCCAAATCAGTATTACAACATGAATTGTTCTATTGTAATCCATAACCCGACAATCACAATCACTATCCAAACTTTTCTTTTTTTACCAGTATTTACGGCCCTAACAAAGATGAATCAGCTTTTATTTTTCATGATTTCTGTTCACAACTAATGAACTGTTCTGGACTGTAATACAGTTTGGGACTCTAATACTGACAATCTAATATTCCTCCCTCTATCAAAATATGACATTTAATTGAAGTTATAAAACCATGTGTGAAGATCACAAAACTCACTGACAAAATAAATTTTTTTCCCCTTCACAGGTAACTATTGCTGTAGCTGATGTTTGTAAAATGTAAATGTACCCAATTATCATTTCAGTACATTCTGGCAAACCATATTCGAGACCTTTTCTAGGATATTTAATAAGGCAGTAGAGCCATCATCTCTCATTGCATTGTTTGGTGTGGCTCCAACAGGCACCCATCTTTGTAAGGGGGAACTGTTATGCTCACCTTCTGCTCTCTCTTTGCCAGGGGTATGATCTTGTTTAAAGTCTAAGTACCAAATGGACCTCCCTGAAGATTTCACATTATCTTAGCTACTGCAAAAATGCATATGTGAATTAAAATGAAAATATGTTCACTTTAAAAATGACAAATTCAAGTAAATTTTGACGGAAAAACCCTATGTTGCACTGGAAATTCCAGAACGTTTCCGAGTGAAGTCATTGGTGGACATCAGTGAAAAAAGCCGCGCACAAACACCATTATGACTGACTTGGACTGCGAATTTTCCAGTGCTGGTTCTTCAGATTCCGAAGACATTTTTTTTAATTCGATGAAGATTATGAATCTGCAGTGACAATGTGGTGGACTGAATATCATCAATAGTGAAATTCAACCATTTATATTTTAGCTAGAGATGGAAGAAGATACTCCAGAGAGCAATGAACAACCTGACCCAGTAGACAGAACTGGGAATTCCAACTGGTAAAAACCTTTATATTGGCCATTATTCTGAAAACTAATTCTAAAAGTAAAAACTATTACTAAATGTAATCTTGTCTATTAACAATCGCCAACTTCCCGGCTCACCAGATAGAGATGGGGGGTGGGGGGTTATGTCTGGTAAGAGACTTGTGTGGGGTTGGGCTTGTTTGCTTTCAACTAACTGAGAAATCTGTATATGACCTTGTATTCTGTCCCTGATTTTAGAGTTAATGTTATGCCTCTAATAGTTGGCTGCCTTGTATATACAGTTTTAGCCTGCTCTGTTTGTTTGTTTTGTTGGCCTTGGTCCCTCCTGATGTTGTAACACTAGTTCCCTGTATAGTTGTATGTTATTCCAACACTTTGTAATACATTTGCTGTGCACCGTATTCACTTTGTCCGTTTTGTTTGTCATATCACGCACCAGTCGCTCGGACACTCCTGCCTAGACTGAGATGTAACAGCCTTGAAATGCATGCATTATCATTTCCTTCTCTTTTGCATGGCTGACTTCAGTGAATGTCTAGTGCTAACTCCATACATTGACAAAAAAACAAAAACAAAAAACATAACCCTGAAATAAACTGACGAAGTGTTAACCACACAAGTGTTTGGGTGTTTGGAAAGATGCTGGTTAATTATGGGAAATGCAGCTAACTAGATAAATAATGAACATTAGAAATTCATTAGAAAATTAGCTATTAATGACAATAGCTAGCTATCTAAGCGCAAACATTCAGTTATTGTTATTGCTGTAAAAGCGATCTTTGTTGAATTCAAATTCATAAGATACTCTATAAATCTCCGTAATACAACTACATGCAGTAGTTTTAGCCTAGTATGGCACCAAGCTTCGAAAGTCTGTTAGTTAGCTAATGTAATCTAAAATAGGCAAAGTAATTGAGTATGAGAAAGGTGCTATATAAATGTAAATAATAATAATAATAATAATTGCACTTACCCTGTTTACTTCCATTCACACAGAGTCTCATGAACACCTCTCTTTAACAAGTTTCTTTAAATTCCCATATTGTTAGAAAAGCAGCAGCTCAAGTTATCGTGTGAGCGTGGCTTTCCACATCCCACAGTTGTGGTAAAGAACTACTGCTAACGAAATAAGCGAATGATCCTTTCCAATGTGCCCTTTTAACTTGGACAAACTTTGTCCATTTTTAAAATATTTATGGATCTTTGGACTATTAGTGCACGGGATTCCCACTATACATTGAATTTTTGCAGCCAAAGACAACACAGCCTTTTGTCATTTTGTATCATCTTTAATTGAACTTGAGTTTCTTGAGTTGCTGTCCACCATCACACGGATGAAATTTATGACAGAATCTGAAAAACACAATTTTTAAGCCGTATTACTTGAATTTGTAAAAAAAAAATAAAATAAAATAAATAAATAATAATAAAAAAAAAAAATAAAGTTTTCTAACTATCGATAATCACAGGTTAGATACTCAGCTTTCGCTGCAGTTATGTGTTATACACTTTCATATCAGCTGGTGCTTAGCCATTAAATGGAAAGATTCTGCTCCACCCAGATACAGCCACTGTGTCAGGGACGTCATCTGCCATTTCAAATTGGAGATCAGATACACCGTCAGAGAAGTTTAATTTATATTTCTTTTATTCTATACAATATCATTTTGTTTTGTGTATGGTACTTTGGTGTTGGTTACTGGTAGTAGGAATTGGCTGCCAAATTTGTTGGGTGGGGTTTTTTGCTTCTGTTTATGTGTAGGTAGTGAGGGTAGTCGTTTGTATGTTTCTTTTTTGTTAGGATTATATAGTGTGTGTTTATTTTTTTCATTCGTATGGGTCTCGTTTGTTGTTTTGGCCTGGGTCACTTCCGAAGCAATTACAGCAGTTTGTTTACTTGTTTCTAAATATTAACCTCTGTACTACACACTAGTACACCAAAGAAGAGACTACCATTTGTGCTTCCGTTTCTTTTTGTCATTCTTTACCAGGGGCATTCTCCATTCCGTTAGGCGTTTATCGTTGCTTTTCGCTGGTACGGCCTCCAAGCCTAGACGGAGGTTCATAACAGTTGGCGGCTCCTCCAATACGCGCATTGTAACGGTCAGTAATTTGCGTACCGTCTCCTTAAGTTACGTTTACGTAAAAGGCGTGTGCATGTAGCCCACGCAGAGGAGTTTTTGGTTGGTACTATACGTGACGGGCATTACTAGACCCAGCTCTTCTTTTGTCATTATTTACTTCTTTAGTAACGCGTTATGAGCTTTGGACGTCTCCACAACTCATGTATGAGCTGTTTACAATACTCCAAGAGCGAGCGTAGGTGGCGTGGCGAATAAACCAGCAAGATTACTACAAAACTGAGTGAGTGTGGCTCACGTCTACACCGCATGCTTCACAGGCTTCTCTATACCGGTCCCAAAGCTCTGCTCATCTGGGGTGGAGTGTAACTTAAATAGCACTAACTCCAAGCGTTACAGTATCCAGTCGTGCTCCAGCCCCATCGTATCCTTTGTTTTGATCAGTGTGTTGCTATTTTCAGAAGAGAAAGTTGCTGTTCGTCCTGAATTGCCAGTGAATGGCGTTTCCTTTATACTTGGGAACGGCATAGCTTGTGGTATCGCGTTCCCTGTACCCGAAGTGGTGGAAAACCCTGTTGACTCGGAGCCTGACTTGAGTGCTGACCCGTGCTCAGACATGCACGTTAGGTGATGTTCAGACACTTTCGCGTGTAATCCTTCTGATGATTTGGCTGTTTCTGAGTCTGTTCGTGAACCTGACCCTACTGTACCTGATCCGATCATTGCGCCTCACCTGATGCCATTAAGTCTAAGATTAGCATAAAACAAAACCCTTTACTATCACCACCTTTAACGCAAGCCATTAGCGCCCTCAGCCCAAAAAAGGATCTGCTTTCAAAATCCATAAAAGCATTTACCCCCTCAATGATACCACACCTACTCCACACAAAGAATAGGATTTAGACATTTCAAAGAACATAGATATTCCTCGGTGGACTCAGACTTTCACTAATATTTTCTGGCACATAATGCAAACATACAGATGATGAAACAAACAGTATGATGTTGTTCACAGAACACATCACAGAATGTTTAAAATGAAATATTTCCATGTGTTCTGGATATGTGCAGTAGTCAAACTTTACTGGAGTGAGGTAGTTATATATATATTTCAGTCCCAGGAATTCTATATCATCATCTCATGATATAATCTAAGATCAAAATTAGTATATGAGATCAAAAACATTTTTTCTTAATGAGTTTTCTTAATGATAAATATTTCTAGATCACTAAGTCACCAAGCATAATTGCTTGTAAATAATGTGTTGAAAGGAAAGTTGGTGACATTTTGATATTTTTGTGGAAAAAATTATTTCAGAGGTGTTTCAGCCGAGGGGGCTTTATACATCGCAATGCCCAGATAAAAGGGCAGTGATAAATTTAGTGGTGTGAATATATATGCCTGCAAAACCACAAACACCAGTACGTTTAAATGCAAAGAGGAGAACTGATCTATTTCCTGTGTAACACTGCCATTGTCTTGAAGTTTGTATTAAGAACTACTTGCTATATGCACTGTGCATATAACTGCAGCATGACAGAAAGTGGCAACACTATGGCAATCAAGTGTCAGTGGTAAAGTGTGAAGATAACAGATGCTAATAGAGTTCAATTCAAGGAAACAGGAAGTCCGAACTATGAGAGAGTGTTCAAATCAGCATGTCAAAAATATCTTTGGTTGTGTTTTTATATAAAGAAAATGATTAAAGGACAGTTCTTTACTTGCCAGTGAGTGTGGTGTCTACAGCAGAGGAAGGTAAGAAACCATAATAATAATAATTATAATAATAATAATAATAATAATAATAATAATAATTCATTTCATACACTAAAATGCAGCTTAAATGCTTTACAGAAGTTATGCAGTTGTGCAAAGCCATGGAATTAACAAAAATATAATAAAAATGAATCTATCAATATATCTAAAAATGAAGTAATTTTAAAACATTACATATATAAACCAGACATAAACTGATTTCACAAGCTGTACTGAAACCTGTTTGAAATGGAGTCCAGAAGACTGTTAATAGGAGAAAATAAACTGAAATATTGGGTTAAGTTCATAAACATTTACAGCCAGAGGTTTTGAAAAAGTTGGTGAAAGTTTATATAATTAGCTAATCGATAATTTTAACAAAGCATTTCTGAAGAATATGTAAACAGTTTATATTACTGTAGAAAGCACTGGCCTATATAATATTACAGTATGAGAAGTATGTATAAATGAATACACAATATAGGTTAAGTAAATGTCCTTCCTAGCATAGTTTCTCATCAATGAATATACCAAGAAATTTAGTATAGTGGACCTGCATTGTGTTAATGTAGGATTAGACATACGGACTGGTGGAAGTATATTGATGCCTTTTCAATTTTAGTACTCGAAATCATTTATGAACTCTTTAATACTGAGAGATAATTTTACAGCTTTAAACCACAGATCAATAAGGGATCATTTGATTTTTGATGTAATTTTATTAAGAACATCAGTTAAGTCTTTTAAATATATAACTATTTAAAATTGGAACTCTATACATACACTATGACATTTTTACTAAATAAAAAATGCTTATGCTTATTGATCACAACATCTATACTAGATTGTGTCACTGTCACTTCCATAGAAAGAACAAGAATTGTTGGTGTACAGCCATTTTCAGCTCTCCAGAGACGCTCTATAGGGTTGATGTTTGGACACTGACTGGGCCGCTCCAGGGATTTCACAGCTTTCCTGAAGCCACTCCTGGGTTTTCTGGGTGGAATGTTTTCAGTTGATGTCTTTTCCAAAATATAAACCTTCGCCCCAGCCTGAGATCTTGAGCATTTTGCAAAAGGTTTTCACCTAGGATCACTCTATATTTTCTGCATCCGACTTCCCCTCCGGCCTAACTCATCTTTGCGTTTTTATAAACTCCAAGCAGCCTCTTATGTGCTTTTTAGTGAGGAGTGGCTTCTGCCTGGTCACTGCCATAAAAGTCCTAATTAGTGGAGTGCTGCACTGATAGTTGTCCTTCTGTAAGGAACCCTAGATCTCATTTATATTGATAATTCATTATTTGTCTGATGATGGCAATTTATCCCAAATAACTCATTTATTGCTGGGTTGTCAAATCGCCGAAGAATATTGCTTGTTACATGTGAGTATGATTGAGCCTACTAAGCTCTTGGGCACTGCAGAAATGTGTAGATTGAAGAGATGAAAGTGAGTTAAATCCATTTGAAGATGAATCTGGAACAAGAAAAAATGAATAACTTGGAAGGGTCTGAAAGCTTTTTGCATACACTGTATATAAATGCTTTCAAAAGCACAAGTCAATATAAGAGGATAAAATGTCTAACTTGTGTGATGCTTCATAAGTAAAATAGTTCTGGCCTTAGACATTTTTAGTATGTCATTTACATGTCAACTCATAATTGCCAAAAAATAAATAAACTGCCAGATTATTCAATTCAGATTGCTTAGTACTGTTTTAGTGGTTGCTTCATTACAGAATGAAAGCAAGCACACCATGTCACTGAGATGCAAACTGAATTGGGTTGAAAATGGCTTTGGGAGAAAATCACCAGCAGCAAGTGCACTTCCACCATGTTTGTTTTCCATCTCTTTTCTAGGTTACAGTGCGCAGTAATGGACAGAGTGCTTAAACTCTTTCTAACAGGTAAAGATCAACAGACCATGATTTTACCTGTCTGTGAACGTGATGATGAGCGTCCCATGGGAGACAGGTGGAAAACTTACTCAGGGTGGTCCAATTATGACTATTCTTTTCAAAATAGTCCTGGAATACCTACAGTAATAGATGTTTTTCCTAATGATTGGTTTGAGAGTGGCAGATGGGGCCAAATTACACTAGAATATTCTTGTAGTAAAGCTCCAGTAATATTCCAGTAAGGTTTGAATAAATATGTGAAGGATGACAGTTTATAAAGGAAGGCTTTATTATTTATTAATTCATTTATTTATCAGAACATGCAGTCCTTTACATTCATTAACACTTTGGTGTAACTGAGCAGTTCAAAACTAAGTGTTGTGACAATAAAAAAAACCAACAACTTTTGTTGAATCTTTGAATAGTGCCATTCCATTGACACATGTTACTGTATTTGCGGAGTTTTTCTGGTGTTTTTAGAAGAAAACTCAAAAGGTTCCCATAATATTTGCAGAACACTATGTCAATGTGATGGTCATGCTTGCATGCCGGAGTGTACCCCGTTTCCCTGGCTACCTAAAGCACTTCCTTGTTTTCCTACTATCGTCTGTTACTATGGTGTCCTGTCTCCTCCCCTTTAGCTCCAGCTGTTCCTCGTTTGTCCTTCGTTAGTGTTCCTATTTAAACCTTGTCCTCTCGTCTTGTGTTTGTTGGTCATTATCTTCTTATTCTGTGGCACTGATTCTCTGTGCTCTAGGTGAAGTCACCATGAATTTAAGCTTTATCCACTTTGAAACCAACCTCTGTAAAGCTGAAAGCCAAAGACCATCCATCACAAAAGATCTGCACTGATCTAGTGAAGCTGAATAAACTCTACACTCTGTCCTGTCTCCCAGCTTCACTCCTGAGCTGCTCATGTCGATGCTCGAAGGTGCAGGTGCCAAAATCCGTTACAGCCATCAAAGGAACCTGTGTGGTGGTGCCGTGCAGTACCACATCTCACACATATGCGACTTGGTACAAGTATCAGCACTCTGGATACCCTCCAGTGTATTCTAATGACACCAAAGATATAATAAATCAGTTTAGAGGAAGGACATCACTCCTGGGAAATGCTACGCAGGGAAACTGTAGCCTAAAGATTGACAATGTTCGCCAAGAGGATGGAGGAATAAGTGTGTATGTATGGATCAGTCCTCACAACATATATGGAGATTACACAGAGTTAAACGTCTGTGAGTACACAAGGAGAAACAATGTTCAAAACCTACACGCAGACAAGTTTATTAAGTAAATTTAATAAATAATTATGAAAATAATCATGACTTTGGCCCAGGTAATCATATTGACCACTGATTTTAACATTTGCATTTTTCATACAGTGGCACCTTCTGAGACTCACATTTCTGTAGAAAGCACACAAGTGGAGGGAACGCTTTTCTCTGCCAACTGCACAGTCCGGCACTCCTGTCCAGTGTCTCCACCTCTGCTGGAATGGCTGGGCCTGTCTTCTGTTTCTAATGAGGTGACCACTACACAGGACTCGGGTGGCTTGTGGGTTTCTGTGGCACACGCTCAGTTCAATGCCAGCCGTCGCAACCATGGTAAAAGGGTCACATGCAGGAGAATGTCAGATGGAAACACTGTGACTGGTGATGCACTTAACATCTTATGTGAGTAAGGACTACGCTAATGTTTTCCTCATTTTATACTAACAAATAGTTTTGAAAAATGTAAATTAAATATCAGGTTGGGTGGTGAGGGGGAAGTCATGAGTTTTAATTCATTGTTAAAAATCAAACCACCCTAAACATGCAGAAAAGAATGCCGGAGAAATTCAAACCATCAATGCTCAACGTGCTTTGCTGCCATCACAGTTGACACCTGTTGAGCAAAGGCTGTCAAACAACAGTTCTTACAGGCCACATTGTATTAATGTTATTACATCTAACAGCGCCAGGATGGCATGACTTATACATTTTCTTCAAGGACAGTTGCATAACCTTTTTATTTTATGTAGTGCTTTTCAGGATTTCCACCAGTGTCCAAATCATGCATTATTTATCATATGCAAATTGCTATTCAATACTTGGACCAATCAGTGTTTGGTACCATTATATTCAACTGAAACGGTTTTATTTTTAAAAAGTGATCTTATTCAAACCACTTGGTGCCCATCGGGATAACATTGTTTCTTCTGGTGCTAGGCCGAGATGTCCCGACCTTAGACCAAGACCTGACACGGAGGCCTTCTGAGACCTCACACTGAAGCCTACAGAGACCTTTTTTCTATATGAACCCAGTTTATTTTAAACCATCCATACTTTCTGATTACATTCTCTCACAAGTGATTTGCTGTGGCCTCATGATGCTTTGTCACTCTAGAGACTTGAATAGCCAAACTGTGCATGACAGTCAAACCTTCACTGCCTCTTGCCCCTTTAAACGTGGGATATTGGGTTGGGTGCCACAGCAGTAAGATTTTGTGATTGTGTTGCTGATGACTTTGTCTCCGTGTCTCAGTCCCTCCCACCATCCTGCCAGACTCAGCCTGCTGGGAGAGGGAAGGATCTCTGCACTGCATGTGCTGGGTGGAGGCGGAGCCAAACGCCAGCATCTCCTGGACTGTTGATGGAAGAAGTGCTCTCCTTCCACACTTCAACATGACAAATAACTATACGGGAATGACGACAGTGTCAGTGATGACAGGGCCACCGGGCCAATTTGTAACTTGTGAGGCAGCAAACTACTTGGGCAATGACACTTACCAGATGTCTGGCTTTCCACAGCTGGCAAAAGGTACTGGATACTTCTCACTTGTGTGTAGGGGAAACCGCAGAAGGACATTGCTGCTTGTTCTTAAGTCATTTCCTCCATTCTTTCCAGGCACTGTTGGATTTTACTATTTCATTCTGGCGGCCATAGTTTTAATTGTGGTTGGAATTGTGCTAGTTGTCCACAGAAGACTGAAAAAGAGGTAGTTTTGTATGATTCATTTATACAGTCACAATTACATTTATCTGGTGTCTTAGTACTGGGCTAAAGTTAAACCCTAGCAGCACCTTCAATGGAGGAGTAGATATAAGGAGAGTGGAACGATAAACAAATGTTCTTATAAACTACAGCATTTCTCACATTTTCAGTGCTCTTCAATCTGCTTTAATTTCAGACATGAACACTTGAGAGGACCTAGAAAGGCAACAAGTTCAGAGTACACAACCCAGGCTAGGTAAGTCTAAAAGCTCCATCAATCATTTTAATGTTTAAAATATGAAAATTCAACGTTCTGGTGCACAGAAGAGATGGATGCATAGGGAAGGGAAAAAAAACATGGACTTCAGTCAGACAAAAAAAGTTTTATCTTGAAATAAAAGTATGGACAGTCTTTGACTATATTTGTCCTTGAATAATTTGAACATTGGGGGAATTCAAATTGCATATTAGAATGCAAAAAAAAAAAAATGTCTAGAAGATTGGGGATGTTTAATCCAAGGAAAACCAGCGTCAAAATTACAGAAAACTGAACACTAAAATGTAATTATCAAAAATGCTTTGCTGTCTTATTGGCCATTTTGAAGGTGTGGGTGTGCTTGGTGAGTATTCCTCCTTTACATTTTTGCCAAATCACAATACTTCACACATACATACAGTACAGACATACTTAAAGGGTTTCTTTAAGTACAGTCACAATTACATTTATCTGGTGTCTTAGTACTGGGCTAAAGTTAAAACCAGCAGCATCCCTTAATGGAACAGTAGATATAAGGAGAGAGGAACAATAAACCTTTTAAGGTCTATTGTTACCTTTTTTCTTTTTTAATAGACCAGATTTCTGTCTCACATATTTATAGTCTGTTTGCTCTTCAATCTGTACATACTGATTTAATTTCAGACATGAAAACTCAGGAGGAGCTAAAAATACAAGTTCAGAGAACCCAACCCAGTGTAGGTAAGTCCAAAAGCTCCTCTGCAGTCATGTTTGTAATCATTTTAATACAGAAATGACTCATTCTGGGTTGAACTGTAGCAAAGGAAAATATGCACTTCAGTCAGACAAAAGTCTTATTACCTAGAAATAGTGTGGACACAATCTTTATGGCCATATTTTTTTCCTTGAATAATCTGAATATTTGTTGAATTCAGAAACAAGTTGTATATTTGAATACAAAAACACCCAGAGGAATCTGCCCCTTCAAGGAAAACGTTTCTGAATGTTCATAGTTTTCTGTCATTTTGATCATTAAAAAATCTACAAATATGAACTTAGACACTGTAAATAATGTGAAAAACAACCGAATTCATCAGATTATAAACAAATCTTATTTAAACAGTTAAATTAATTGTCTCTTGATTAATCTACTGAATGTATTCAGATGCTTCACTACTGCTCCATCGTCTACTACTAGGCCTCAGTCCTCCACTGACCTGCCCACTTTAGACTCTAATTCCAGTTAGACTGTACACAAAAAATAAATTAATCTATTTAATTTTCAAATTAATTTAACTAGAGAATATTAACATTTTCATTTAACCTCGATTTGATTTGCAAATGAATAATGTAAGAAGTAATTGCTTCATGCAAATGTATTGTTCTAACATTTTTCAACTGTGTATATGTACAATAACAGTAAATATATTTTAAGTTATTACAATACTTAATTTTAATATGTTGTAGATGTTTTTTTCTAAGGAACACTGTTTTATTTATTTAGGCAGAACATAGAGTCAAGTAGAACCCAGACCAACACCCAACAGATGATGATCAATCATTTGTACAACTGATTTCTAAACTCATCATCTAATTATTAGGCCTTTCATAGTCTGAATCAGGTGGGCTGGGGCAGTGAAAATACAAACATTCAGAGCAGGGTGCCCCCCATATCTGGAACTGATGAACTCTAGTACTGAAGAAATTAGTGTTCCTCACATTCAACCCTGGAGAGTAAAAGCACTGTGTAGTTTACAGTTGACCCTGCTCAGACGCATCTATTAATTTTAAGTTTACTATTAAGTTTATTTTGTATGTATTAAGAACAGAGTCATGATGTTTTTTGTTTGATTGTTTGTTTCTTAGGATGACATGTCCAATATCTACCTGAAGGAATGATACTCTGCAAATATCCTGATGGCCTCAGCTGTCCATTTCTTCAGTACTCTTCAACCCAAAATGTTCAGAAATAGAATTCAGAGTATTGTGAACGGGGCAGGTGCGATGAGTAGTCCCTAGCAGGGGTGGGTGTGTCTCCCCTGCTAATTGGCTGACCAACCGTGACACATGGAGGCTTCAACATGCGCAGAAAAGGGCAGTGCTAAATTAATGTGAATGTTGTATGGATATGTGTGCTTGCAAAGCACAAACCATGTCTAAAAATAACAAGAGAAGAATTGATCTATTTCTTATACAACACTGCCCTGTTTTTATTAAGCCAGTGGACACAATAGGTATTCAACTTCATTTTTGGAAACGTTTTAATTTTACATGGGGCTATACAACTCTCTTTGGCTGTTCTGTGACTTAGCCCTTTCTGACTGAGTGCTTCCTGAATGACAGGAAACTCATATCTAAAAAGCAGAGTTAACGTGAGGCAGACGTTTCTCTTTCCTGCGATCATCGTCTTTGTAGACCTTTCACATACTTACTGGCTCATCTCTTCTGTGCTTTTAACACATGCCTTCAGTGTTCTATTGATTTCTGCTGTGGACAGCTGGATAATGCTATCCCAAAACAGATTTTCTGTGCAAATATTTTTGACATAAGGTATTTTTTACTCAAAATGTATAGTCATAAGCAAGTATAGGGTTAAATGAGGGGTTAATGCCCCGCTTTTAAGGAAAAAGTCAAATTTAGAAGAGAAACAAGGTTATAACATTTTTATTTTTTAATGCTATATAACAAGATGGTGGTATTTTAGTAGCAAGTAAATGCAGCAAAATTAACATTTAAAATATTCAAGTCTTAAAGTCTATAGTTTTTATCAGTAATAATGTAATAATACATTAAAGGGCTTAAACACATACAAAATGTTCTCATGATATAATGTAAAATCAAAAATGATATCACAGAAGACCAAACCCACCTCACTTAATGGATGAGATGTATGATAAGAGAAGATGTATCAGTAAATATTTCTGGAGTATATTTGCTTATAAATAATATGTTGAAAGGAAATCTGGTGACTTTTTTTTTTGTTGTGGATAAATGATTTCATGAGCGTATTAGCCATGGAGGCTTCAACATGCACAGAAAAGGGCAGTGCTAAATTAATGTGAATGTTGTATGGATATGTGTGCTTGCAAAGCACAAACCATGTCTAAAAATAACAAGAGAAGAATTGATCTGTTTCTTATACAACACTGCCCTATTTTTATTATGAACTACTTGCCATATGCTTAGTGCATATAATTGGATCATGACAGAGAACGGCACCAGTATGGTCATGTATTGATCAAATCTCAAAAAGAAAGTGTAAAGTCGTCTGAGCCACTAACCACATTTAGTTCAAAGAAATAGGAAGTCAGAACTATGACAGAGTTCAGGAAGTCAAATATCTATCATTAAGTGTTTTGTTTAAAGAAAGTAACCAAAGGACAGGTCTTTGTTACTGAGAGTGTGGTGTCTACAGCAGACAAAGGTAAGAAACATCAGCACAACAACAACCACCAATAATAATAATAATAATAATAATAATAATAATAATAATACTTTTCATAAGTTAAAACACAGCTCAAATGCTTTACAAACGTTTTGCAGTTGTGCACGTAAGACATGAAAGTATAGCCTATATAATAAAAATAAATCTACTATATACAATGTATATAAAAATGAAGTTAAATAAAAGTACATATCAAATTCAAAAGTGCTTCAAAAAGCACTTTCCTTGCATATGCGATAGAGGATCTAATCATATTTTCTGTGGACACTATAGCAGGGGGTTCTGCTCATCAACAGAAGAACATTTTAAGAAACAACAAAAACAGAAACCCACATGGCTCAGCTAACATAACATGACCAAAGGACTGGTATTTATTTGCCAGCGCGTGTGGAAACATCAACACAACAACAACAACTACAATAATAATAATAATAATAATATAAAAATACTAATAAGAATGATATTTCATAGATTAAAATGCAGAAGTAGTGCATTTGTGCAAATATATATATACATATATAAACCAGACATAAACTGGTTTCACCATTTAGAGCTACAAAAAACAATTTCCCTGCATATGTGATAAAAGATCTGATAAGATTTTCTGTGGACACTATAGCAGGGGGATTCTGCTTATTAACAGAAAAACATTCTAAGAAAAACAACAAAAACAGAAATCCACATGGCTCAGCTAACATAACTAAAAGGTAACTAAAAACCAACAGTAATGAGGAATGCCTAAAACCTAGTCTAAGCTAATGCTGTTGACTGATGCTAATCCCCCAAAACAGGAACATGAAAACCACACTAGGCAAATAAGAAACTCAAGGCAAGATGCACTCAGACTTTATACAAGTGTGCTTTTACAGCTGTTTTGCACTGGTCAACGGAACACGCCATAGGTGCCAATATTGTTATGTTTCACACTCGTCTTAAAATTAATTCAACACAATTTTTTTGTTCCATAGTATTTGTTTAAAGCACCTTTTGCAGCAGTGACTGCCTTAACGCTTGCAAGCTTGATGCACCTTTCTATTGGAGGTTTCCCCAATTAATTAAAAAATAGAACATTTAATTAAACAATAAGGAATAATAAAAGATAAAGCAGATAAACACACCAAATTGATATACAAATAATTTTTTTAGATTGAGAAATTATTTTTGATCTGTTTTTTGAACCTGGTGAGACTGTTCCAGAATTATACTGTATATGTGTTGGAAAACTGATCTAGGCTGAGGGTCTGAAATTCTAATGAAAAATGTGTAGACCTTGTTGTACTGAAACCTGTTTGTAAAGCATGGTGGCAGCTCAGTGGTTTAAGCTGTTTGTTTTTGGTCTTGTAATTAGACGTTCACACCCCACCACCAAGCTGCAACTGTTCGGTCCCTGAGCAAAGTTATATTCGGTCTTAAATGTAAAGGAGTCCAAAAGAAGACTGTGAGAAAATAAACAGGAATATTTGGTTAATTTCATAAATATTTATATATCAGAAGTTCTGAAAATGTGGATGAAAGTTTACATAATTAGCTAAAGACATCATTCTAACAAACCATTTCTGTAGAATATGTAAAGAGATTTTATTACTTTTGAAAGTACTGACCTGGATAATATTACAGTAAGATAAGTACTAACATAGTTTCTCATGAATGAGTATACCAAGAAATTTAGTACAGTGGACCTGTGTTCATATTGAATTAGAAATATAAACTGGGGGGAGTGTATCAATAGATACAGATTATTCAACTAAGATTGCTTAGTAGTGTTTTAGTGATTGCTTCTGTATCAACTGGGAAGAAGTTTGGTTTTCACCTGCATTACAGTGTCTTATAGAATATAGTTACAGAATGAAAGCAAGCACTCCGTCACTGAGATTCAAACTGAATTGGGTTGGGAATGGCTTAGAAAAAGAATCACCACCTGCCAGTACAAGCAGTATGTTCCAACTTCCACCATGTTTTTCCATCTCTTATCTAGGTTACAGTGTGCAGTAATGGACAGAGTGATTAAACTCTTTCTAACAGGTAAAGATCAACAGACCATGCTTTTACCTGTCTGTGAATGTGATGATGAATGTCCCATGTTATGCCCCACAGAGTAGAAAACGTACTCAGAATGTTCACTGTAGGTTACTGATATATTCATCAGTAGTCAGTAAAGGAAGACAGTGCGCAGTGAAACTCACAGACTGCATATCCCCTCATATCCGCAAGACTTTCTGTAAAAGCAGCAATGACCAACAGAGACAGAGTAAGCGTCCAGCAGGGTGGAGATAAGATGCAACTCAAGGATGGTAACAAGTTCAACATCAAAAAGTACAACAGTCTGTACTTCTTGAACATTGTACAATGTATTATAGAAAGTGCAAGGACGAGCTGAAGTTACAGGCCTACAGCAATGCTGACTAGGCAGCAGACAGGCGAGATAGTGTTTCAGTCTAAGTAAAACAGATGGTTTGATTTCATGGAAAACTAAGAAACAACCCACAGTTGCACAAATGTTAAGCGGAGTATATGGCCATTACTGCTACTGCACAGGTGGGTATATACCTCATTCAGTTACTTGCTGGAATTGATAGTGAAACTCGCCATATGACAATGAAAATATCCAAGGTTAATCAAGCTGCAATTGCATTAACACAAGAGCTTGTAAGCAGACAGAGGTGCAAGGATATTAATAAGTATAACTTTATCAGAGCTACGTTGAGTAATGAGAAAATTTCTTCGACATTTTATTTAACAGAAGAAATGGTCGCTGAAAGGGTATGTTTCCCAGTTCAAAAGCTGAGACCCCCCCTTTCAATTTGAGTCAAGTTGTTAAGGAGAATGTTGCCATCGTCACAGTCCCTTGCAAGTGAATTATTTCTTGTCACCAATCTACTATCCAAAGTGCACGTCAACAAGCTGAATAAACTCTGCACTCTGTCCTGTCTCCCAGCTTCACTCCTGAGCTGCTCATGTCGATGCTCAAAGGTGCGGGTGCCAAAATCCGTTACAGCCATCAAAGGAACCTGTGTGGTTGTGCCGTGCAGTACCACATCTCACACATATGCGACTTGGTACAAGTATCAGCGCTATGGATACCCTCCAGTATATTCTAAAGACACCAAAGATATAATAAATCAGTTTAGAGAAAGGCCATCACTCCTGGGAAATACTATGCAGGGAAACTGTAGCCTAAAGATTGACAATGTTCGCCAAGAGGATGGAGGAATAAGTGTGTATGTATGGATCAATCCTCACAACATATATGGAGATTACACAGAGATAAAAGTCTGTGAGTACACAAGGAGAAACAATGTTCAAAACCTACACGCAGATAAGTTTATTAAGTAAATTTAATAAATAATTATGAAAATAATTATGACTTTGGCCCAGGTAATCATATTGACCACTGATTTTAACATTTGTATTTTTCATACAGTGGCACCTTGAGAGACTCGCATTTCTGTAAAAAGCAGACAAGTGGAGGGAACGCTTTTCTCAGCCAAATGCACAGTCCGGCAATCCTGTCCAGTGTTTCCACCTCTGCTGGAATGGCTGGGCCTGTCTTCTGTTTCTAATGAGGTGACCACTACACAGGACTCGGGTGGCTTGTGGGTTTCTGTGGCACACGCTCAGTTCAATGCCAGCCGTCGAGACCATGGTAAAAGGCTCACATGCAGGAGAATGTCAGATGGAAACACTGCGACTGGTGATGCACTTAACATCTTATGTGAGTAAAGACTACGCTAATGTTTTCCTCATTTTACATTATCTAAACGTTTTGAAAAATGTAAATTAAATATCAGGTTGGGTGGTAGGGGGATTGATGAGAATAAATTTAATTCATCGTTAAAAATAAAACCACATTAAAAATGCAACAAAGAATGCCAGAGCATTTCAAACCATCAAATGAACTGCTAAACTCTAATTGAGATAAACTCTGTATTGTATCCTTGCATAATCTAGTTTGTGGACTATATGAAATAAGGCTTTATGAATATATATAGTTTATATTAAATTCATTTCTGCAGATGCCCCAACAAATGTGAACATACATACCAGTGGAACAACGCCTGTGGTTGAGGGTAGTAACATCTCATTAACATGTAGTAGTGACAGCAACCCTCCAGTGGCCAGCTATGAGTGGCGCATCATCCAAATGAATAGCAACATTAACCACAAGACAAGAAGTTTATTGCTTCAAGATGTCAGACGAGATATAAAAATCTCCTGCATTGCCCATAACTCCATCGGACTGGGTGAATCAGACCAACTGTCTCTGAATGTCCATTGTGAGTAGCTGGTGCATTTACTTTTTCAACGTGCTTTGCTGCTATCACAGTTGATACCTGTTGAGCAAAGGCTGTCAAACAACAGTTCTTACAGGCCACATTATTACACTGATATAATGTGGCCTGCTTTCATTTCAGACATGAACACTCGAGAGGAGCTAAAAATACAAGAGGTTCCGAGAACACAAGCCAGTGTAGGTGAGTCCAAAAGTTCCTCACCAATCATTTTAATGATTGTAGAATGAAAATTAAACATTCTGATGCACATGCGTTTGAACAATGGGGAAGGAAAAAACATGCACTTCAGTCAGGCAAAAAATGTTTTATTATCATGAAATAAACAAAGCGTGAACACAGACTATATTTTATTCCTTGAATAATTTGGATATCTGTTGAGTTCAGAAACACACTACTTATTTGAATGCAAATGTCCAGAGGTTTAGGGTCATGTGTATGGGTGGTCTGGGATGGGTGTTGTCCACCTAGGGGAATCACCCCATACAAGGAAAACTAAGCTTTTTTTTTTTAGTGTTCATAGTTTTCTGTAATTTTGACATCAATTATCATCAATGGTCATCGATGGTCATCAAATGCTCAGCTTTCCTATTAGCCATTTTGAAGGTGTGAGTGTGCTACGTCAGTGTTTCCCCTTTACAATATTGCCAAATCATGACATTTCTTCACACATGGAGTACAGACAGTTGAAGGGGGGCCTTTTACAATAGGGAAAACAGTTCCCTGGGGTCTTAGTGAAATGTCTGATATTTTTTGGACCAAATACTACCAGGATCATCCAGCACAACATGCTTCTCTGTCTGTCCAAACAACCCTGTTCATAACTATTTGTTTGAGTGCCTGTTCCTTTAAATGATAATGAGCCACCACTCAACTAGAGAATGATTAACATTTTCATTTAATCTAGGATTGTTTTTCAAATTAAAAATACAAGTAAGTGCTTCATCCAGATGCATTATGTTTTAACATTTTTCATCTGTGTATATTTAAATGAGCGTTATAGTATGTGTTCTGTCATGGATTTGTTTTTAAAGACACTTCTAAGGAACTGCTTTGTTTGTTTAGACAGAACATAGAGTCAAATGGAACCCAGACCAAGGTCCGGCAGAAGACCTATGAATGGCACAAGGATGACAACGTCTATGCAAATGATGTATCGGGTGGGCATATTTGGAGTACCGCCATGGTGACTTCACAGGCTCCCGAGGTAGCAACAGCACACTGCCCCCTAAAGACAAAGTAATGCCTCTACAGTTAGTAATGTAGTTGTTTCTCAGTCCCAGTGCTGGACCATGGGCCATGCTCTTTTCGCTCCAACTGATTTCTAAACTCTTCTTCTAATTATTAGGCCTTTCATAGGCTGAATCTTCATAAAGTCTATCTAGTGTGTATTAAGAACAGACCTATTTTACATATTAGTACTGGTAGGATGCCAGTCCAAAATGGAGGAGTGAGATTAGAACCTAGAAATAATAGTTTACAGTGATCACCAATCATACCTAAAGAGTCTTGTGAATATTTCATAACAGCTGTTCAGTTTATTTATTAATGTGGGCTATTTCTGGGCACCTCAGAGCAAAAAAAACAACAACAACAAATGGGGGGGAAAAAAGGAAAGTTGAATGTATTCGTAATGATGCAGGTTTTGTGTTGATATACTGATGGTGTAAGTCATGGATGAGATGGCAAGTATCTACCTGAATGAATGTTACACTTGATGGCCTTGCATGTCCATTGCTAAGCTTCAGTATGCTTCACACCAAAATATTCTGCATTCACTGATGTCTGGGATTTTAATATTCCATGTCAGAGCTGAGTATCTGCACATTCTGCAATCTGCAAACATAAAGTTAACATTCTCTCAAATAAAAAAAAATTCTTGATTTTGTGCATATTTATATTTCTACATAAATCAAAATCTAAAATAAATAAAATATATATTCAGCGCAGTGCAAAAAGAAGAAAAAAACAGCTGAAGTTGTCCATCTGTGTCTTTCTGTGATCCACCTTGCAATCTGTCACAAGGTCTGTCAAAATAAGATGTAGGAATAAATGCCTTAGCATTGTAACAATAAGCCTCTTGGTACCGTCATTCCTTTAAATGAAGGGAAGTCACCCTAAACTTGTCAACAATCCAATCTGCAAATTCTGCTTGTCCTAAATAAGTCACAATGAGGCCCATTTTTATACAGCATGAGTCCTAATAATCCCCTCTTGTGCCAGTCACTGTTCATACTTATACTCTACTATGTTAGGTCTGAGGTGCTCTGTTCTTCCACACTGTCATGATCAGTGATCATGATTTATTGCACCTTCTAGGCCTAGTGACTAGGCGATCCTACTGCATATCACCTCTTCAGTATACTGAGTTCCATCTGACTGGTGCCATAGTAGAGCAGTGCTTTCTTAAAGCGTCTGCTGAAATGCCTTCGGCCACCAGAGGGCCATACAGCGTCCTACTGCTACAGTGCAATAGGTGGCAGGAAAACTGACAATTCCCATTCCACAACAGTATAATATCTTAACTCTGATCCATCTTTGTGCATTTGGATTTCTATCTATGGAACCTGTATTTCCTATTAACTTCAGAAATGATTCTTTTTTTAATTTTGGAGTCTGAGTTTTGAGCTCTAACTCTGGCTGATCTCATATACATTTCAGTTTATCTTTACTGTAGCAAAGTAGGGACTGATGCCAAATGTTCTCACTGAAATCTGTCTTTACTCAGTCATAAGATTTCCTCCATTGGCTTTGTTCAAACCAACTTGACTGATACTAAACAACAGAACAACAAAAAGCATCAAATGTGTCTTTGACAATGGTATAACAAGGTTTCCAAACTGTCAATTGCACTTGGTTTTAAACAATTTTATTGACTACATGTTACATTCACCTTGATAAGAACAAAAATATTCACTCACCTAAGTAAGCTTAAAGCCAATATCTGGTCTTCGATCTTCCAAAGTTCACACATGTTACTCCACTGCTGCGCTCCCTTCATTGGGTCCCTGTAGCTGCACGTATCAGATTCAAAACCTTGATGTTCGCCTACAAAGCCAAAAATGGACCAGCCCCCTCATACACAAGGTCAATGGTCAAAGCCCGATCCGTACCTCGAGTACTTCGAACCTCAAGTACGGCTAGGCTTGAAATACCTTGCTTCAGGTCTCATGGACGACAAGCATTGAGACTATTTTCTGTCCTGGCTCCAAGATGGTGGAATGAACTCCCGCTTGCTGTCTGGACAGCAGAATCCCTTGCAGTCTTCAAACGTAGACTGAAGACCCATCTATTTGCAGAATATTTAAAGGACAACTATTATTATTATACAACTATTATTTAAAGGTGGGGTGGGGGGTTACAAGTTTGCAGTTAGTAAAGATGACCCCTTAGTTCAGTTCAGTTAGCTTTACTGGCATGACCATAAGCACTTACAATATTGCCAAATCAGTATTACAACATGAATTGTTCTATTGTAATCCATAACCCGACAATCACAATCACAATCAAAACTTTTCTTTTTTTACCAGTATTTACGGCCCTAACAAAGATGAATCAGCTTTTATTTTTCATGATTTCTGTTCACAACTAATGAACTGTTCTGGATTGTAATACAGTTTGGGACTCTAATACTGACAATCTAATATTCTTCCCTCTATCAAAATATGACATTTAATTGAAGTTATAAAACCATGTGTGAAGATCACAAAACTCACTGACAAAATAAATTTTTTTTCCCCTCACAGGTAACTATTGCTGTAGCTGATGTTTGTAAAATGTAAATGTACCCAATTATCATTTCAGTACATTCTGGCAAACCATATTCGAGACCTTTTCTAGGATATTTAATAAGGCAGTAGAGCCATCATCTCTCATTGCATTGTTTGGTGTGGCTCCAACAGGCACCCATCTTTGTAAGGGGGAACTGTTATGCTCACCTTCTGCTCTCTCTTTGCCAGGGGTATGATCTTGTTTAAAGTCTAAGTACCAAATGGACCTCCCTGAAGATTTCACATTATCTTAGCTACTGCAAAAATGCATATGTGAATTAAAATGAAAATATGTTCACTTTAAAAATGACAAATTCAAGTAAATTTTGACGGAAAAACCCTATGTTGCACTGGAAATTCCAGAACGTTTCCGAGTGAAGTCATTGGTGGACATCAGTGAAAAAAGCCGCGCACAAACACCATTATGACTGACTTGGACTGCGAATTTTCCAGTGCTGGTTCTTCAGATTCCGAAGACATTTTTTTTAATTCGATGAAGATTATGAATCTGCAGTGACAATGTGGTGGACTGAATATCATCAATAGTGAAATTCAACCATTTATATTTTAGCTAGAGATGGAAGAAGATACTCCAGAGAGCAATGAACAACCTGACCCAGTAGACAGAACTGGGAATTCCAACTGGTAAAAACCTTTATATTGGCCATTATTCTGAAAACTAATTCTAAAAGTAAAAACTATTACTAAATGTAATCTTGTCTATTAACAATCGCCAACTTCCCGGCTCACCAGATAGAGATGGGGGGTGGGGGGTTATGTCTGGTAAGAGACTTGTGTGGGGTTGGGCTTGTTTGCTTTCAACTAACTGAGAAATCTGTATATGACCTTGTATTCTGTCCCTGATTTTAGAGTTAATGTTATGCCTCTAATAGTTGGCTGCCTTGTATATACAGTTTTAGCCTGCTCTGTTTGTTTGTTTTGTTGGCCTTGGTCCCTCCTGATGTTGTAACACTAGTTCCCTGTATAGTTGTATGTTATTCCAACACTTTGTAATACATTTGCTGTGCACCGTATTCACTTTGTCCGTTTTGTTTGTCATATCACGCACCAGTCGCTCAGACACTCCTGCCTAGACTGAGATGTAACAGCCTTGAAATGCATGCATTATCATTTCCTTCTCTTTTGCATGGCTGACTTCAGTGAATGTCTAGTGCTAACTCCATACATTGACAAAAAAACAAAAACAAAAAACATAACCCTGAAATAAACTGACGAAGTGTTAACCACACAAGTGTTTGGGTGTTTGGAAAGATGCTGGTTAATTATGGGAAATGCAGCTAACTAGATAAATAATGAACATTAGAAATTCATTAGAAAATTAGCTATTAATGACAATAACTAGCTATCTAAGCGCAAACATTCAGTTATTGTTCTTGCTGTAAAAGCCATCTGTGTTGAATTCAAATTCATAAGATACTCTATAAATCTCCGAAATACAACTACATGCAGTAGTTTTAGCCTAGTATGGCACCAAGCTTCGAAAGTCTGTTAGTTAGCTAATGTAATCTAAAATAGGCAAAGTAATTGAGTATGAGAAAGGTGCTATATAAATGTAAATAATAATAATAATAATAATTGCACTTACCCTGTTTACTTCCATTCACACAGAGTCTCATGAACACCTCTCTTTAACAAGTTTCTTTAAATTCCCATATTGTTAGAAAAGCAGCAGCTCAAGTTATCGTGTGAGCGTGGCTTTCCACATCCCACAGTTGTGGTAAAGAACTACTGCTAACGAAATAAGCGAATGATCCTTTCCAATGTGCCCTTTTAACTTGGACAAACTTTGTCCATTTTTAAAATATTTATGGATCTTTGGACTATTAGCGCACGGGATTCCCACTATACATTGGATTTTTGCAGCCAACGACAACACAGCCTTTTGTCATTTTGTATCACCTATAATTGAACTCGAGTTTCTTGAGTTGCTATCCACCATCACACGGATGACATTTATGACAGAATCTGAAAAACACATTTTTTTTAGGCCGTATTCCTTGAATTTGTAAAAAAATAAAATAAAATAAAATAAAAAAGTTTTCTAACTATCGATAATCACAGGTTAGATACTCAGCTTTCGCTGCAGTTATGTGTTATACACTTTCATATCAGGTGGTGCTTAGCCATTAAATGGAAAGATTCTACTCCACCCAGATACAGCCACTGTGTCAGGGACGTCATCTGCCATTTCAAATTGGAGATCAGATACACCGTCAGAGAAGTTTAATTTATATTTCTTTTATTCTATACAATACCATTTTGTTTTGTGTATGGTACTTTGGGGTTGGTTACTGGTAGTAGGAATTGGCTGCCAAATTTGTTGGGTGGGGGTTTTTGCTTCTGTTTATGTGTAGGTAGTGAGGGTAGTCGTTTGTATGTTTCTTTTTTGTTAGGATTATATAGTGTGTGTTTATTTTTTTCATTCGTATGGGTCTCGTTTGTTGTTTTGGCCTGGGTCACTTCCGAAGCAATTACAGCAGTTTGTTTACTTGTTTCTAAATATTAACCTCTGTACTACACACTAGTACACCAAAGAAGAGACTACCATTTGTGCTTCCGTTTCTTTTTGTCATTCTTTACCAGGGGCATTCTCCATTCCGTTAGGCGTTTATCGTTGCTTTTCGCTGGTACGGCCTCCAAGCCTAGACGGAGGTTCATAACAGTTGGCGGCTCCTCCAATACGCGCATTGTAACGGTCAGTAATTTGCGTACCGTCTCCTTAAGTTACGTTTACGTAAAAGGCGTGTGCATGTAGCCCACGCAGAGGAGTTTTTGGTTGGTACTATACGTGACGGGCATTACTGGACCCAGCTCTTCTTTTGTCATTATTTACTTCTTTAGTAACGCGTTATGAGCTTTGGACGTCTCCACAACTCATGTATGAGCTGTTTACAATACTCCAAGAGCGAGCCTAGGTGGCGTGGCGAATAAACCAGCAAGATTACTACAAAACTGAGTGAGTGTGGCTCACGTCTACACCGCATGCTTCACAGGCTTCTCTATACCGGTCCCAAAGCTCTGCTCATCTGGGGTGGAGTGTAACTTAAATAGCACTAACTCCAAGCGTTACAGTATCCAGTCGTGCTCCAGCCCCATCGTATCCTTTGTTTTGATCAGTGTGTTGCTATTTTCAGAAGAGAAAGTTGCTGTTCGTCCTGAATTGCCAGTGAATGGCGTTTCCTTTATACTTGGGAACGGCATAGCTTGTGGTATCGCGTTCCCTGTACCCGAAGTGGTGGAAAACCCTGTTGACTCGGAGCCTGACTTGAGTGCTGACCCGTGCTCAGACATGCACGTTAGGTGATGTTCAGACACTTTCGCGTGTAATCCTTCTGATGATTTGGCTGTTTCTGAGTCTGTTCGTGAACCTGACCCTACTGTACCTGATCCGATCATTGCGCCTCACCTGATGCCATTAAGTCTAAGATTAGCATAAAACAAAACCCTTTACTATCACCACCTTTAACGCAAGCCATTAGCGCCCTCAGCCCAAAAAAGGATCTGCTTTCAAAATCCATAAAAGCATTTACCCCCTCAATGATACCACACCTACTCCACACAAGGAATAGGATTTAGACATTTCAAAGAACATAGATATTCCTCGGTGGACTCAGACTTTCACTAATATTTTCTGGCACATAATGCAAACATACAGATGATGAAACAAACAGTATGATGTTGTTCACAGAACACATCACAGAATGTTTAAAATGAAATATTTCCATGTGTTCTGGATATGTGCAGTAGTCAAACTTTACTGGAGTGAGGTAGTTATATATATATTTCAGTCCCAGGAATTCTATATCATCATCTCATGATATAATCTAAGATCAAAATTAGTATATGAGATCAAAAACATTTTTTCTTAATGAGTTTTCTTAATGATAAATATTTCTAGATCACTAAGTCACCAAGCATAATTGCTTGTAAATAATGTGTTGAAAGGAAAGTTGGTGACATTTTGATATTTTTGTGGAAAAAATTATTTCAGAGGTGTTTCAGCCGAGGGGGCTTTATACATCGCAATGCCCAGATAAAAGGGCAGTGATAAATTTAGTGGTGTGAATATATATGCCTGCAAAACCACAAACACCAGTACGTTTAAATGCAAAGAGGAGAACTGATCTATTTCCTGTGTAACACTGCCATTGTCTTGAAGTTTGTATTAAGAACTACTTGCTATATGCACTGTGCATATAACTGCAGCATGACAGAAAGTGGCAACACTATGGCAATCAAGTGTCAGTGGTAAAGTGTGAAGATAACAGATGCTAATAGAGTTCAATTCAAGGAAACAGGAAGTCCGAACTATGAGAGAGTGTGTTCAAATCAGCATGTCAAAAATATCTTTGGTTGTGTTTTTATATAAAGAAAATGATTAAAGGACAGTTCTTTACTTGCCAGTGAGTGTGGTGTCTACAGCAGAGGAAGGTAAGAAACCATAATAATAATAATTATAATAATAATAATAATAATAATAATAATAATAATTCATTTCATACACTAAAATGCAGCTTAAATGCTTTACAGAAGTTATGCAGTTGTGCAAAGCCATGGAATTAACAAAAATATAATAAAAATGAATCTATCAATATATCTAAAAATGAAGTAATTTTAAAACATTACATATATAAACCAGACATAAACTGATTTCACAAGCTGTACTGAAACCTGTTTGAAATAGAGTCCAGAAGACTGTTAATAGGAGAAAATAAACTGAAATATTGGGTTAAGTTCATAAACATTTACAGCCAGAGGTTTTGAAAAAGTTGGTGAAAGTTTATATAATTAGCTAATCGATAATTTTAACAAAGCATTTCTGAAGAATATGTAAACAGTTTATATTACTGTAGAAAGCACTGGCCTATATAATATTACAGTATGAGAAGTATGTATAAATGAATACACAATATAGGTTAAGTAAATGTCCTTCCTAGCATAGTTTCTCATCAATGAATATACCAAGAAATTTAGTATAGTGGACCTGCATTGTGTTAATGTAGGATTAGACATACGGACTGGTGGAAGTATATTGATGCCTTTTCAATTTTAGTACTCGAAATCATTTATGAACTCTTTAATACTGAGAGATAATTTTACAGCTTTAAACCACAGATCAATAAGGGATCATTTGATTTTTGATGTAATTTTATTAAGAACATCAGTTAAGTCTTTTAAATATATAACTATTTAAAATTGGAACTCTATACATACACTATGACATTTTTACTAAATAAAAAATGCTTATGCTTATTGATCACAACATCTATACTAGATTGTGTCACTGTCACTTCCATAGAAAGAACAAGAATTGTTGGTGTACAGCCATTTTCAGCTCTCCAGAGACGCTCTATAGGGTTGATGTTTGGACACTGACTGGGCCGCTCCAGGGATTTCACAGCTTTCCTGAAGCCACTCCTGGGTTTTCTGGGTGGAATGTTTTCAGTTGATGTCTTTTCCAAAATATAAACCTTCGCCCCAGCCTGAGATCTTGAGCATTTTGCAAAAGGTTTTCACCTAGGATCACTCTATATTTTCTGCATCCGACTTCCCCTCCGGCCTAACTCATCTTTGCGTTTTTATAAACTCCAAGCAGCCTCTTATGTGCTTTTTAGTGAGGAGTGGCTTCTGCCTGGTCACTGCCATAAAAGTCCTAATTAGTGGAGTGCTGCACTGATAGTTGTCCTTCTGTAAGGAACCCTAGATCTCATTTATATTGATAATTCATTATTTGTCTGATGATGGCAATTTATCCCAAATAACTCATTTATTGCTGGGTTGTCAAATCGCCGAAGAATATTGCTTGTTACATGTGAGTATGATTGAGCCTACTAAGCTCTTGGGCACTGCAGAAATGTGTAGATTGAAGAGATGAAAGTGAGTTAAATCCATTTGAAGATGAATCTGGAACAAGAAAAAATGAATAACTTGGAAGGGTCTGAAAGCTTTTTGCATACACTGTATATAAATGCTTTCAAAAGCACAAGTCAATATAAGAGGATAGAATGTCTAACTTGTGTGATGCTTCATAAGTAAAATAGTTCTGGCCTTAGACATTTTTAGTATGTCATTTACATGTCATAATTGCCAAAAAATAAATAAACTGCCAGATTATTCAATTCAGATTGCTTAGTACTGTTTTAGTGGTTGCTTCATTACAGAATGAAAGCAAGCACACCATGTCACTGAGATGCAAACTGAATTGGGTTGAAAATGGCTTTGGGAGAAAATCACCAGCAGCAAGTGCACTTCCACCATGTTTGTTTTCCATCTCTTTTCTAGGTTACAGTGCGCAGTAATGGACAGAGTGCTTAAACTCTTTCTAACAGGTAAAGATCAACAGACCATGATTTTACCTGTCTGTGAACGTGATGATGAGCGTCCCATGGGAGACAGGTGGAAAACTTACTCAGGGTGGTCCAATTATGACTATTCTTTTCAAAATAGTCCTGGAATACCTACAGTAATAGATGTTTTTCCTAATGATTGGTTTGAGAGTGGCAGATGGGGCCAAATTACAGTAGAATATTCTTGTAGTAAAGCTCCAGTAATATTCCAGTAAGGTTTGAATAAATATGTGAAGGATGACAGTTTATAAAGGAAGGCTTTATTATTTATTAATTCATTTATTTATCAGAACATGCAGTCCTTTACATTCATTAACACTTTGGTGTAACTGAGCAGTTCAAAACTAAGTGTTGTGACAATAAAAAAAAACAACAACTTTTGTTGAATCTTTGAATAGTGCCATTCCATTGACACATGTTACTGTATTTGCGGAGTTTTTCTGGTGTTTTTAGAAGAAAACTCAAAAGGTTCCCATAATATTTGCAGAACACTATGTCAATGTGATGGTCATGCTTGCATGCCGGAGTGTACCCCGTTTCCCTGGCTACCTAAAGCACTTCCTTGTTTTCCTACTATCGTCTGTTACTATGGTGTCCTGTCTCCTCCCCTTTAGCTCCAGCTGTTCCTCGTTTGTCCTTCGTTAGTGTTCCTATTTAAACCTTGTCCTCTCGTCTTGTGTTTGTTGGTCATTATCTTCTTATTCTGTGGCACTGATTCTCTGTGCTCTAGGTGAAGTCACCATGAATTTAAGCTTTATCCACTTTGAAACCATCCTCTGTAAAGCTGAAAGCCAAAGACCATCCATCACAAAAGATCTGCACTGATCTAGTGAAGCTGAATAAACTCTACACTCTGTCCTGTCTCCCAGCTTCACTCCTGAGCTGCTCATGTCGATGCTCGAAGGTGCAGGTGCCAAAATCCGTTACAGCCATCAAAGGAACCTGTGTGGTGGTGCCGTGCAGTACCACATCTCACACATATGCGACTTGGTACAAGTATCAGCACTCTGGATACCCTCCAGTGTATTCTAATGACACCAAAGATATAATAAATCAGTTTAGAGGAAGGACATCACTCCTGGGAAATGCTACGCAGGGAAACTGTAGCCTAAAGATTGACAATGTTCGCCAAGAGGATGGAGGAATAAGTGTGTATGTATGGATCAATCCTCACAACATATATGGAGATTACACAGAGTTAAACGTCTGTGAGTACACAAGGAGAAACAATGTTCAAAACCTACACGCAGACAAGTTTATTAAGTAAATTTAATAAATAATTATGAAAATAATCATGACTTTGGCCCAGGTAATCATATTGACCACTGATTTTAACATTTGCATTTTTCATACAGTGGCACCTTCTGAGACTCACATTTCTGTAGAAAGCACACAAGTGGAGGGAACGCTTTTCTCTGCCAACTGCACAGTCCGGCACTCCTGTCCAGTGTCTCCACCTCTGCTGGAATGGCTGGGCCTGTCTTCTGTTTCTAATGAGGTGACCACTACACAGGACTCGGGTGGCTTGTGGGTTTCTGTGGCACACGCTCAGTTCAATGCCAGCCGTCGCAACCATGGTAAAAGGGTCACATGCAGGAGAATGTCAGATGGAAACACTGTGACTGGTGATGCACTTAACATCTTATGTGAGTAAAGACTACGCTAATGTTTTCCTCATTTTATACTAACAAATAGTTTTGAAAAATGTAAATTAAATATCAGGTTGGGTGGTGAGGGGGAAGTCATGAGTTTTAATTCATTGTTAAAAATCAAACCACCCTAAACATGCAGAAAAGAATGCCGGAGAAATTCAAACCATCAATGCTCAACGTGCTTTGCTGCCATCACAGTTGACACCTGTTGAGCAAAGGCTGTCAAACAACAGTTCTTACAGGCCACATTGTATTAATGTTATTACATCTAACAGCGCCAGGATGGCATGACTTATACATTTTCTTCAAGGACAGTTGCATAACCTTTTTATTTTATGTAGTGCTTTTCAGGATTTCCACCAGTGTCCAAATCATGCATTATTTATCATATGCAAATTGCTATTCAATACTTGGACCAATCAGTGTTTGGTACCATTATATTCAACTGAAACGGTTTTATTTTTAAAAAGTGATCTTATTCAAACCACTTGGTGCCCATCGGGATAACATTGTTTCTTCTGGTGCTAGGCCGAGATGTCCCGACCTTAGACCAAGACCTGACACGGAGGCCTTCTGAGACCTCACACTGAAGCCTACAGAGACCTTTTTTCTATATGAACCCAGTTTATTTTAAACCATCCATACTTTCTGATTACAATGCCATTTTATTACCTCAATAGAATACATTCTCTCACAAGTGATTTGCTGTGGCCTCATGATGCTTTGTCACTCTAGAGACTTGAATAGCCAAACTGTGCATGACAGTCAAACCTTCACTGCCTCTTGCCCCTTTAAACGTGGGATATTGGGTTGGGTGCCACAGCAGTAAGATTTTGTGATTGTGTTGCTGATGACTTTGTCTCCGTGTCTCAGTCCCTCCCACCATCCTGCCAGACTCAGCCTGCTGGGAGAGGGAAGGATCTCTGCACTGCATGTGCTGGGTGGAGGCGGAGCCAAACGCCAGCATCTCCTGGACTGTTGATGGAAGAAGTGCTCTCCTTCCACACTTCAACATGACAAATAACTATACGGGAATGACGACAGTGTCAGTGATGACAGGGCCACCGGGCCAATTTGTAACTTGTGAGGCAGCAAACTACTTGGGCAATGACACTTACCAGATGTCTGGCTTTCCACAGCTGGCAAAAGGTACTGGATACTTCTCACTTGTGTGTAGGGGAAACCGCAGAAGGACATTGCTGCTTGTTCTTAAGTCATTTCCTCCATTCTTTCCAGGCACTGTTGGATTTTACTATTTCATTCTGGCGGCCATAGTTTTAATTGTGGTTGGAATTGTGCTAGTTGTCCACAGAAGACTGAAAAAGAGGTAGTTTTGTATGATTCATTTATACAGTCACAATTACATTTATCTGGTGTCTTAGTACTGGGCTAAAGTTAAACCCTAGCAGCACCTTCAATGGAGGAGTAGATATAAGGAGAGTGGAACGATAAACAAATGTTCTTATAAACTACAGCATTTCTCACATTTTCAGTGCTCTTCAATCTGCTTTAATTTCAGACATGAACACTTGAGAGGACCTAGAAAGGCAACAAGTTCAGAGTACACAACCCAGGCTAGGTAAGTCTAAAAGCTCCATCAATCATTTTAATGTTTAAAATATGAAAATTCAACGTTCTGGTGCACAGAAGAGATGGATGCATAGGGAAGGGAAAAAAAACATGGACTTCAGTCAGACAAAAAAAGTTTTATCTTGAAATAAAAGTATGGACAGTCTTTGACTATATTTGTCCTTGAATAATTTGAACATTGGGGGAATTCAAATTGCATATTAGAATGCAAAAAAAAAAAAATGTCTAGAAGATTGGGGATGTTTAATCCAAGGAAAACCAGCATCAAAATTACAGAAAACTGAACACTAAAATGTAATTATCAAAAATGCTTTGCTGTCTTATTGGCCATTTTGAAGGTGTGGGTGTGCTTGGTGAGTATTCCTCCTTTACATTTTTGCCAAATCACAATACTTCACACATACATACAGTACAGACATACTTAAAGGGTTTCTTTAAGTACAGTCACAATTACATTTATCTGGTGTCTTAGTACTGGGCTAAAGTTAAAACCAGCAGCATCCCTTAATGGAACAGTAGATATAAGGAGAGAGGAACAATAAACCTTTTAAGGTCTATTGTTACCTTTTTTCTTTTTTAATAGACCAGATTTCTGTCTCACATATTTATAGTCTGTTTGCTCTTCAATCTGTACATACTGATTTAATTTCAGACATGAAAACTCAGGAGGAGCTAAAAATACAAGTTCAGAGAACCCAACCCAGTGTAGGTAAGTCCAAAAGCTCCTCTGCAGTCATGTTTGTAATCATTTTAATACGGAAATGACTCATTCTGGGTTGAACTGTAGCAAAGGAAAATATGCACTTCAGTCAGACAAAAGTCTTATTACCTAGAAATAGTGTGGACACAATCTTTATGTCCATATTTTTTTCCTTGAATAATCTGAATATTTGTTGAATTCAGAAACAAGTTGTATATTTGAATACAAAAACACCCAGAGGAATCTGCCCCTTCAAGGAAAACGTTTCTGAATGTTCATAGTTTTCTGTCATTTTGATCATTAAAAAATCTACAAATATGAACTTAGACACTGTAAATAATGTGAAAAACAACCGAATTCATCAGATTATAAACAAATCTTATTTAAACAGTTAAATTAATTGTCTCTTGATTAATCTACTGAATGTATTCAGATGCTTCACTACTGCTCCATCGTCTACTACTAGGCCTCAGTCCTCCACTGACCTGCCCACTTTAGACTCTAATTCCAGTTAGACTGTACACAAAAAATAAATTAATCTATTTAATTTTCAAATTAATTTAACTAGAGAATATTAACATTTTCATTTAACCTCGATTTGATTTGCAAATGAATAATGTAAGAAGTAATTGCTTCATGCAAATGTATTGTTCTAACATTTTTCAACTGTGTATATGTACAATAACAGTAAATATATTTTAAGTTATTACAATACTTAATTTTAATATGTTGTAGATGTTTTTTTTCTAAGGAACACTGTTTTATTTATTTAGGCAGAACATAGAGTCAAGTAGAACCCAGACCAACACCCAACAGATGATGATCAATCATTTGTACAACTGATTTCTAAACTCATCATCTAATTATTAGGCCTTTCATAGTCTGAATCAGGTGGGCTGGGGCAGTGAAAATACAAACATTCAGAGCAGGGTGCCCCCCATATCTGGAACTGATGAACTCTAGTACTGAAGAAATTAGTGTTCCTCACATTCAACCCTGGAGAGTAAAAGCACTGTGTAGTTTACAGTTGACCCTGCTCAGACGCATCTATTAATTTTAAGTTTACTATTAAGTTTATTTTGTATGTATTAAGAACAGAGTCATGATGTTTTTTGTTTGATTGTTTGTTTCTTAGGATGACATGTCCAATATCTACCTGAAGGAATGATACTCTGCAAATATCCTGATGGCCTCAGCTGTCCATTTCTTCAGTACTCTTCAACCCAAAATGTTCAGAAATAGAATTCAGAGTATTGTGAACGGGGCAGGTGCGATGAGTAGTCCCTAGCAGGGGTGGGTGTGTCTCCCCTGCTAATTGGCTGACCAACCGTGACACATGGAGGCTTCAACATGCGCAGAAAAGGGCAGTGCTAAATTAATGTGAATGTTGTATGGATATGTGTGCTTGCAAAGCACAAACCATGTCTAAAAATAACAAGAGAAGAATTGATCTATTTCTTATACAACACTGCCCTGTTTTTATTAAGCCAGTGGACACAATAGGTATTCAACTTCATTTTTGGAAACGTTTTAATTTTACATGGGGCTATACAACTCTCTTTGGCTGTTCTGTGACTTAGCCCTTTCTGACTGAGTGCTTCCTGAATGACAGGAAACTCATATCTAAAAAGCAGAGTTAACGTGAGGCAGACGTTTCTCTTTCCTGCGATCATCGTCTTTGTAGACCTTTCACATACTTACTGGCTCATCTCTTCTGTGCTTTTAACACATGCCTTCAGTGTTCTATTGATTTCTGCTGTGGACAGCTGGATAATGCTATCCCAAAACAGATTTTCTGTGCAAATATTTTTGACATAAGGTATTTTTTACTCAAAATGTATAGTCATAAGCAAGTATAGGGTTAAATGAGGGGTTAATGCCCCGCTTTTAAGGAAAAAGTCAAATTTAGAAGAGAAACAAGGTTATAACATTTTTATTTTTTAATGCTATATAACAAGATGGTGGTATTTTAGTAGCAAGTAAATGCAGCAAAATTAACATTTAAAATATTCAAGTCTTAAAGTCTATAGTTTTTATCAGTAATAATGTAATAATACATTAAAGGGCTTAAACACATACAAAATGTTCTCATGATATAATGTAAAATCAAAAATGATATCACAGAAGACCAAACCCACCTCACTTAATGGATGAGATGTATGATAAGAGAAGATGTATCAGTAAATATTTCTGGAGTATATTTGCTTATAAATAATATGTTGAAAGGAAATCTGGTGACTTTTTTTTTTGTTGTGGATAAATGATTTCATGAGCGTATTAGCCATGGAGGCTTCAACATGCACAGAAAAGGGCAGTGCTAAATTAATGTGAATGTTGTATGGATATGTGTGCTTGCAAAGCACAAACCATGTCTAAAAATAACAAGAGAAGAATTGATCTGTTTCTTATACAACACTGCCCTATTTTTATTATGAACTACTTGCCATATGCTTAGTGCATATAATTGGATCATGACAGAGAACGGCACCAGTATGGTCATGTATTGATCAAATCTCAAAAAGAAAGTGTAAAGTCGTCTGAGCCACTAACCACATTTAGTTCAAAGAAATAGGAAGTCAGAACTATGACAGAGTTCAGGAAGTCAAATAGCTATCATTAAGTGTTTTGTTTAAAGAAAGTAACCAAAGGACAGGTCTTTCTCACCGAGAGTGTGGTGTCTACAGCAGACAAAGGTAAGAAACATCAGCACAACAACAACCACCAATAATAATAATAATAATAATAATAATAATAATAATAATACTTTTCATAAGTTAAAACACAGCTCAAATGCTTTACAAACGTTTTGCAGTTGTGCACGTAAGACATGAAAGTATAGCCTATATAATAAAAATAAATCTACTATATACAATGTATATAAAAATGAAGTTAAATAAAAGTACATATCAAATTCAAAAGTGCTTCAAAAAGCACTTTCCTTGCATATGCGATAGAGGATCTAATCATATTTTCTGTGGACACTATAGCAGGGGGTTCTGCTCATCAACAGAAGAACATTTTAAGAAACAACAAAAACAGAAACCCACATGGCTCAGCTAACATAACATGACCAAAGGACTGGTATTTATTTGCCAGCGCGTGTGGAAACATCAACACAACAACAACAACTACAATAATAATAATAATAATAATATAAAAATACTAATAAGAATGATATTTCATAGATTAAAATGCAGAAGTAGTGCATTTGTGCAAATATATATATACATATATAAACCAGACATAAACTGGTTTCACCATTTAGAGCTACAAAAAACAATTTCCCTGCATATGTGATAAAAGATCTGATAAGATTTTCTGTGGACACTATAGCAGGGGGATTCTGCTTATTAACAGAAAAACATTCTAAGAAAAACAACAAAAACAGAAATCCACATGGCTCAGCTAACATAACTAAAAGGTAACTAAAAACCAACAGTAATGAGGAATGCCTAAAACCTAGTCTAAGCTAATGCTGTTGACTGATGCTAATCCCCCAAAACAGGAACATGAAAACCACACTAGGCAAATAAGAAACTCAAGGCAAGATGCACTCAGACTTTATACAAGTGTGCTTTTACAGCTGTTTTGCACTGGTCAACGGAACACGCCATAGGTGCCAATATTGTTATGTTTCACACTCGTCTTAAAATTAATTCAACACAATTTTTTTGTTCCATAGTATTTGTTTAAAGCACCTTTTGCAGCAGTGACTGCCTTAACGCTTGCAAGCTTGATGCACCTTTCTATTGGAGGTTTCCCCAATTAATTAAAAAATAGAACATTTAATTAAACAATAAGGAATAATAAAAGATAAAGCAGATAAACACACCAAATTGATATACAAATAATTTTTTTAGATTGAGAAATTATTTTTGATCTGTTTTTTGAACCTGGTGAGACTGTTCCAGAATTATACTGTATATGTGTTGGAAAACTGATCTAGGCTGAGGGTCTGAAATTCTAATGAAAAATGTGTAGACCTTGTTGTACTGAAACCTGTTTGTAAAGCATGGTGGCAGCTCAGTGGTTTAAGCTGTTTGTTTTTGGTCTTGTAATTAGACGTTCACACCCCACCACCAAGCTGCAACTGTTCGGTCCCTGAGCAAAGTTATATTCGGTCTTAAATGTAAAGGAGTCCAAAAGAAGACTGTGAGAAAATAAACAGGAATATTTGGTTAATTTCATAAATATTTATATATCAGAAGTTCTGAAAATGTGGATGAAAGTTTACATAATTAGCTAAAGACATCATTCTAACAAACCATTTCTGTAGAATATGTAAAGAGATTTTATTACTTTTGAAAGTACTGACCTGGATAATATTACAGTAAGATAAGTACTAACATAGTTTCTCATGAATGAGTATACCAAGAAATTTAGTACAGTGGACCTGTGTTCATATTGAATTAGAAATATAAACTGGGGGGAGTGTATCAATAGATACAGATTATTCAACTAAGATTGCTTAGTAGTGTTTTAGTGATTGCTTCTGTATCAACTGGGAAGAAGTTTGGTTTTCACCTGCATTACAGTGTCTTATAGAATATAGTTACAGAATGAAAGCAAGCACTCCGTCACTGAGATTCAAACTGAATTGGGTTGGGAATGGCTTAGAAAAAGAATCACCACCTGCCAGTACAAGCAGTATGTTCCAACTTCCACCATGTTTTTCCATCTCTTATCTAGGTTACAGTGTGCAGTAATGGACAGAGTGATTAAACTCTTTCTAACAGGTAAAGATCAACAGACCATGCTTTTACCTGTCTGTGAATGTGATGATGAATGTCCCATGTTATGCCCCACAGAGTAGAAAACGTACTCAGAATGTTCACTGTAGGTTACTGATATATTCATCAGTAGTCAGTAAAGGAAGACAGTGCGCAGTGAAACTCACAGACTGCATATCCCCTCATATCCGCAAGACTTTCTGTAAAAGCAGCAATGACCAACAGAGACAGAGTAAGCGTCCAGCAGGGTGGAGATAAGATGCAACTCAAGGATGGTAACAAGTTCAACATCAAAAAGTACAACAGTCTGTACTTCTTGAACATTGTACAATGTATTATAGAAAGTGCAAGGACGAGCTGAAGTTACAGGCCTACAGCAATGCTGACTAGGCAGCAGACAGGCGAGATAGTGTTTCAGTCTAAGTAAAACAGATGGTTTGATTTCATGGAAAACTAAGAAACAACCCACAGTTGCACAAATGTTAAGCGGAGTATATGGCCATTACTGCTACTGCACAGGTGGGTATATACCTCATTCAGTTACTTGCTGGAATTGATAGTGAAACTCGCCATATGACAATGAAAATATCCAAGGTTAATCAAGCTGCAATTGCATTAACACAAGAGCTTGTAAGCAGACAGAGGTGCAAGGATATTGATAAGTATAACTTTATCAGAGCTACGTTGAGTAATGAGAAAATTTCTTCGACATTTTATTTAACAGAAGAAATGGTCGCTGAAAGGGTATGTTTCCCAGTTCAAAAGCTGAGACCCCCCCTTTCAATTTGAGTCAAGTTGTTAAGGAGAATGTTGCCATCGTCACAGTCCCTTGCAAGTGAATTATTTCTTGTCACCAATCTACTATCCAAAGTGCACGTCAACAAGCTGAATAAACTCTGCACTCTGTCCTGTCTCCCAGCTTCACTCCTGAGCTGCTCATGTCGATGCTCAAAGGTGCGGGTGCCAAAATCCGTTACAGCCATCAAAGGAACCTGTGTGGTTGTGCCGTGCAGTACCACATCTCACACATATGCGACTTGGTACAAGTATCAGCGCTATGGATACCCTCCAGTATATTCTAAAGACACCAAAGATATAATAAATCAGTTTAGAGAAAGGCCATCACTCCTGGGAAATACTATGCAGGGAAACTGTAGCCTAAAGATTGACAATGTTCGCCAAGAGGATGGAGGAATAAGTGTGTATGTATGGATCAATCCTCACAACATATATGGAGATTACACAGAGATAAAAGTCTGTGAGTACACAAGGAGAAACAATGTTCAAAACCTACACGCAGACAAGTTTATTAAGTAAATTTAATAAATAATTATGAAAATAATTATGACTTTGGCCCAGGTAATCATATTGACCACTGATTTTAACATTTGTATTTTTCATACAGTGGCACCTTGAGAGACTCGCATTTCTGTAAAAAGCAGACAAGTGGAGGGAACGCTTTTCTCAGCCAAATGCACAGTCCGGCAATCCTGTCCAGTGTTTCCACCTCTGCTGGAATGGCTGGGCCTGTCTTCTGTTTCTAATGAGGTGACCACTACACAGGACTCGGGTGGCTTGTGGGTTTCTGTGGCACACGCTCAGTTCAATGCCAGCCGTCGAGACCATGGTAAAAGGCTCACATGCAGGAGAATGTCAGATGGAAACACTGCGACTGGTGATGCACTTAACATCTTATGTGAGTAAAGACTACGCTAATGTTTTCCTCATTTTACATTATCTAAACGTTTTGAAAAATGTAAATTAAATATCAGGTTGGGTGGTAGGGGGATTGATGAGAATAAATTTAATTCATCGTTAAAAATAAAACCACATTAAAAATGCAACAAAGAATGCCAGAGCATTTCAAACCATCAAATGAACTGCTAAACTCTAATTGAGATAAACTCTGTATTGTATCCTTGCATAATCTAGTTTGTGGACTATATGAAATAAGGCTTTATGAATATATATAGTTTATATTAAATTCATTTCTGCAGATGCCCCAACAAATGTGAACATACATACCAGTGGAACAACGCCTGTGGTTGAGGGTAGTAACATCTCATTAACATGTAGTAGTGACAGCAACCCTCCAGTGGCCAGCTATGAGTGGCGCATCATCCAAATGAATAGCAACATTAACCACAAGACAAGAAGTTTATTGCTTCAAGATGTCAGACGAGATATAAAAATCTCCTGCATTGCCCATAACTCCATCGGACTGGGTGAATCAGACCAACTGTCTCTGAATGTCCATTGTGAGTAGCTGGTGCATTTACTTTTTCAACATGCTTTGCTGCTATCACAGTTGACACCTGTTGAGCAAACGCTGTCAAACAACAGTTCTTACAGGCCACATTATTACACTGATATATTCTTTAGATTATTTAACACAATAGATTCAATAAAATCTCAATATCAATTCCTTTATTTTGTACATAAGGTATGTTATGGGGAAGAAATCCCTAAATTGATGTGCGTCTGTTCTGAATTGTAGTCTGACACCTCAGCCTCAGGGAATTATTAGTCTATTTTACGTACTTTGGAATGACTCATGGTAAGAGATGATTGGACACATGGACCTGCTCAATCTACTCTCATATACTGTGTTAGAATTACTGCACATGTTTTAATCATGGGAGGGTTGATTTATATCTTCGAGAGATAAGATGTGTATGTCCATAATCCATCAAGCATTCATACAAGAGTCACTCTTGGTCAAGTGAACTGTTTGTTGACCGTGGTCTTTGTTAACCTCTCTCCAGAGACTCTCTGTGACTGTACTGTCACTATTGTGTCATACCAGAAGCTTCAGTACTTCCTGCCCCTTTAACTCTTTGTTAGTGGACTGGGTGTTACAATATATTCATACAGTCTTATAGTAACAGAGTTTGTTACTTAATTGTGCTGCTATAGACATTTACATTTATAGCATTTAGCTGACTGAGTACAACCTGAGCAATTGAGGGTTAAGGGTTTTGCTCAGGGACCCAACAGTGGCAACTTGGCAGTCATGGGGCTTGAAACAGCAACCTTCCAATTATAAGTCAAGTACCTTAATCACTGGCTGTATGCACTCAATGCACATCTAAACAGATCTGAAAATTAATGCCCCAGAAACAGAATCTATATGTGAGGGACATTTCGCTTTGAGATGACAAGGGAAACATGAAAGTCTCTTGCAAGTATTTTGCTGTGGCCCCATGATTCTTTGTCCTTCTAGAGCCAGACTGTGGCTGTAATGACACCAGTGTGTCATGCAAACCTTCACTGCCTCTTGCCCCTTTAAACGTGGGATATTGGGTTAGGTGCCACAGCAGTAAGATTTTGTGATTGTGTTGCTGATGACTTTGTCTCCGTGTCTCAGTCCCTCCCACCATCCTGCCAGACTCAGCCTGCTGGGAGAGGGAAGGATCTCTGCACTGCATGTGCTGGGTGGAGGCGGAGCCAAACGCCAGCATCTCCTGGACTGTTGATGGAAGAAGTGCTCTCCTTCCTCACTTCAACATGACAAATAACTATACGGGAAGGACCACAGTGTCAGTGATGACAGGGCCACCGGGCCACTTTGTAACTTGTGAGGCAGCAAACTACTTTGGCAATGACACTTACCAGATGTCTGGCTTTCCACAGCTGGCACAAGGTACTGGATACTTCTCACTTGTGTGTAGGGGAAACCGCAGAAGGACATTGCTGCTTGTTCTTAAGTCATTTCCTCCATTCTTTCCAGCCACTGTTGGATTGACCTATTTCATTCTGGTGGCCATAGTTTTAATTGTCCTTGGAATTGTTGTGCTAGGTGTCCACAGAAGAATGAAAAAGAGGTAGTTTTGCATGATTTGTTTATTCAGTCACAATGTAAGGGGCGGTGCCATGCTGAGGCCCCCTCTGGCCACGAGTCAGGTACACCACTAATCAGGCTTAATGCCCAACAGCTGGGCTAGGCCTATATAAGCCCAGTGACTCAGTCACCAAAGTTCTGAGCAAAGTGCCTAGCTGGTAACTTTGGGTATTGAGGTCTGTGAGCCCTTGTGCTATACCCCACTTCTGTGCTGTGAGGGTGTACCTGCTTTTACATGTTCCCTCCCCTCTCCAGTTTTCCCCCTCAAATCTGTCTCTCTCCTAAGGCTCCCCTTAGCCATTACCGTTCCTCCCTGTTTTCTGGTATCGAGGCTGCCCTCTTTCCCGTGGCATCCTTGGTTCTCCCTTTTCCCACGCTCGGCATGGTGTTTAGTTTTTCTAGATTTGTCATGTTCCATTCCTTTGAAGAGCGATTATACGTGCAGGTGGTTTTTTGGCCACCGCAGTCTAGCAGGTGCGTGTTCACCTCGCAACACAACGGCTGGGGTTGGACTCCCCCCTTTGGTTGTTTACTTTACTTTTCTTCTTTACCTGTTCTAACTGTTCTGCACACGGGCCCACCATTAGAGCATGATTGCTCTCCCAGTAGGCTGTCGATGTCATCACCTTGCTGGGTTCGAACCGCCTTACATACAATTACGTTTATCTGGTATCTTAGTACTGAGCTAAACTTAAAACCCAGCAGCACCTTCAATAGAGTAGTAGATTTAAAAAGGGAGGAACAGACCTTTTTCATTAAGCTTAAAAGTTCTCTTATGCATTACAGTTTTCTCTCACATATTTACAGGACTCTTCAATCTGCTTTCATTTCAGACATGAACACTCGAGAGGAGCTAAAAATACAAGAGGTTCCGAGAACACAAGCCAGTGTAGGTGAGTCCAAAAGTTCCTCACCAATCATTTTAATGATTGTAGAATGAAAATTAAACATTCTGATGCACATGCGTTTGAACAATGGGGAAGGAAAAAACATGCACTTCAGCCAGGCAAAAGATGTTTTATTATCATGAAATAAACAAAGCGTGAACACAGACTTTATGGCTATATTTTATTCCTTGAATAATTTGGATATCTGTTGAGTTCAGAAACACACTGCTTATTTGAATGCAAATGTCCTGAGGTTTAGGGTCATGTGTATGGGTGGTCTGGGGTGGGTGTTGTCCACCTAGGGGAATCACCCCATACAAGGAAAACTAAGCTTTTTTTTTTTAGTGTTCATAGTTTTCTGTAATTTTGACATCAATTATCATCAATGGTCATCGATGGTCATCAAATGCTCTGCTTTCCTATTAGCCATTTTGAAGGTGTGAGTGTGCTACGTCAGTGTTTCCCCTTTACAATATTGCCAAATCATAACATTTCTTCACACATGGAGTACAGACAGTTGAAGGGGGGCCCTTTACAATAAGGAAAACAGTTCCCTGGGGTCTTAGTGAAATGTCTGATATTTTTTGGACCAAATACTACCAGGATCATCCAGCACAACATGCTTCTCTGTCTGTCCAAACAACCCTGTTCATAACTATTTGTTTGAGTGCCTGTTCCTTTAAATGATAATGAGCCACCACTCAACTAGAGAATGATTAACATTTTCATTTAATCTAGGATTGTTTTTCAAATTAAAAATACAAGTAAGTGCTTCATCCAGATGCATTATGTTTTAACATGTTTCATCTGTGTATATTTAAATGAGCTTTATGTGTTCTGTCATGGATTTGTTTTTAAAGACACTTCTAAGGAACTGCTTTGTTTGTTTAGACAGAACATAGAGTCAAATGGAACCCAGACCAAGGTCCGGAAGAAGACCTATGAATGACACAAGGATGACAACGTCTATGCAAATGATGTATCGGGTGGGCATATTTGGAGTACCGCCATGGTGACTTCATAGGCTCCCGAGGTAGCAACAGCACACTGCCCCCTAAAGACCATGTAATGCCTCTACAGTTAGTAATGTAGTTGTTTCTCAGTCCCAGTGCTGGACCATGGGCCATGCTCTCTTCGCTCCAACTGATTTCTAAACTCTTCTTCTAATTATTAGGCCTTTCATAGTCTGATTCTTCATAAAGTCTATCTAGTGTGTATTAAGAACAGACCTATTTTGCATATTAGTACTGGTAGGATGCCAGTCCAAAATGGAGGAGTGAGATTAGAACCTAGAAATAATAGTCTACAGTGATCACCAATAGTCTTGTGAATCACCTAAAGAGTCTTGTGAATATTTCATAACAGCTGTTCAGTTTATTTATTAATGTGGGCTATTTCTGGGCACCTTAGAGCAATAAAACCCCAAAACAACAACAAATGCGGGGAAAATGTATTCGTAATGATGCAGGTTTTGTGTTGATATACTGATGGTGTAAGTCATGGTGGTTTTTTTTGTTTTTTGTTTTTTTTGGTAGGATGAGATGGCAAGTATCTACCTGAATGAACGATACTCTTGATGGCCTCGCAAGTCCATTGCTAAGCTTCAGTATGCTTCACACCAAAATATTCTGCATTCACTGATGTCCGGGATTTTAATATTCCATGTCAGAGCTGAGTATTTGCACATTCTGCAATCTGCAAACATAAAGTTAACATTCTCTCAAATAAAAAAAAAATTCTTGATTTTGTGCATATTTATATTTCTACATAAATCAACATCTAAAATAAATAAAATATATTTTCAGCGCAGTGCAAAAAGAAGAAAAAAACAACTGAAGTTGTGCATCTGTGTCTTTCTGTGATCCACCTTGCAATCTGTCACAAGGTCTGTCAAAATAAGATGTAGGAATAAATGCCTTAGCATTGTAACAATAAGCCTCTTGGTACCGTCATTCCTTTAAATGAAGGGAAGTCACCTTAAACTTGTCAACAATCCAATCTGCAAATTCTGCTTGTCCTAAATAAGTCACAATGAGGCCCATTTTTATACAGTGTGAGCCCTAATAATCCCCTCTTGTGCCAGTCACTGTTCATACTTATACTCTACTAGGTTAGGTCTGAGATGCTCTGTTCTTCCACACTGTCATGATCAGTGATCATGATTTATTGCACCTTCTAGGCCTAGTGACTAGGCGATCCTACTGCATATCACCTCTTCAGTATACTGAGTTCCATCTGACTGGTGCCATAGTAGAGCAGTGCTTTCTTAAAGTGTCTGCTGAAATGCCTTCGGCCACCAGAGGGCCATACAGCGTCCTACTGCTACAGTGCAATAGGTGGCAGGAAAACTGACAATTCCCATTCCACAACAGTATAATATCTTAACTCTGATCCATCTTTGTGCATTTGGATTTCTATCTATGGAACCTGTATTTCCTATTAACTTCAGAAATGATTCTTTTTTTATTTTGGAGTCTGAGTTTTGAGCTTTAACTCTGGCTGATCTCATATACATTTCAGTTTACCTTTACTGTAGCAAAGTAGGGACTGATGCCAAATGTTCTCACTGAAATCTGTCTTTACTCAGTCATAAGATTTCCTCCATTGGCTTTGTTCAAACCAACTTGACTGATGCTAAACAACAGAACAACAAAAAACATCAAATGTGTCTTTGACAATGGTATAACAAGGTTTCCAAACTGTCAATTGCACTTGGTTTTAAACAATTTTATTGACTACATGTTACATTCACCTTGATAAGAACAAACATATTCACTCACCTAAGTAAGCTTAAAGCCAATATCTGGTCTTCAATCTTCCAAAGTTCACACGTTACTCTACTGCTGCGCTCCCTTCATTGGCTCCCTGTAGCTGCACGTATCAGATTCAAAACCTTGATGTTTGCCTACAAAGCCAAAAATGGGCCAGCCCCCTCATACACAAGGTCAATGGTCAAAGCCCGATCCGTACCTCGAGTACTTCGAACCTCAAGTACGGCTAGGCTTGAAATACCTTGCTTCAGGTCTCATGGACGACAAGCATTGAGACTATTTTCTGTCCTGGCTCCAAGATGGTGGAATGAACTCCCGCTTGCTGTCTGGACAGCAGAATCCCTTGCAGTCTTCAAACGCAGACTGAAGACCCATCTATTTGCAGAATATTTAAAGGACAACTGAAACTGCTCCCTTATTGACTGACTAATTTAGTAATTATTGTAGGGCACTGTTTATGTTTTTTAACAAACTCTAGCACTTATTGTTTATAGCACTTATCATTGTTTAAGATAGACCTAATCTATTTTGCACTTCTAGGTATCAGCATTCATCCCTGTATTCTACAGTATTCTAGTTCATTGGTATGTTTAATTCTAATAATAATAATGTACTTGGATATATTCTATGAGTAAATGACAAAGCACTTTTGTAAGTCGCTCTGGATAAGAGCGTCTGCTAAATGCTATAAATGTAAAACATCTCACAGACTTTGAACTTCAAAATTTGAAAAAATAATTTACTTTGCATCCTTTAACTCTTAAAATTTTTTATTTATTTATTTATTTTTTTAAAGGTGGGGGGGGGTTACAAGTTTGTAGTTAGTAAAGATGACCCCTTAGTTCAGTTCAGTTAGCTTTACTGGCATGACCATAAGCACTTACAATATTGCCAAATCAGTATTACAACATGAATTGTTCTATTGTAATCCATAACCCGACAATCACAGACCCAGAGGGTCATTGTTTGTTATTAATAATACAACAATCAAAAACTTTTTTTTTTTTTTTACCAGTATTTACGGCCCTAACAAAGATGAATCAGCTTTTTTTTTTTTCATGATTTCTGTTCACAACTAATGAACTGTTCTGGATTGTAATACAGTTTGGGACTCTAATAGTGACAATCTAATATTCCTCCCTCTATCAAAATATGACATTTATTTGAAGTTATAAAACCATGTGTGAAGATCACAAAACTCACTGACAAAATAATTTTTTTTCCCCTCACAGGTAACTATTGCTGTAGCTGATCTTTGTAAAATGTAAATGTACCCAATTATCATTTCAGTACATTCTGGCAAACCATATTCGAGACCTTTTCTAGGATATTTCATAAGGAAGTAGAGCCATCATCTCTCACTGCATTGTTTGGTGTGGCTCCAACAGGCACCCATCTTTGTAAGGGGGAACTGTTATGCTCACCTTCTGCTCTCTCTTTGCCAGGAGTATGATCTTGTTTAAAGTCTAAGTACCAAATGGACCTCCCTGAAGATTTCACATTATCTTAGCTACTGCAAAAATGTATATGTGAATTAAAATGAAAATTTGTTCACTTTAAAAATGACAAATTCAAGTAAATTTTGACAGAAAAACCCGATGTTGCACTGGAAATTCCAGAACGTTTCCGAATGAAGTCATTGGTGGACATCGGTGAAAAAAGCCACGCACAAACACCATTATGACTGACTTGGACTGCGAATTTTCCAGTGCTGGTTCTTCAGATTCCGAAGACATTTTTTTAATTCGATGAAGATTATGAATCTGCAGTGACAATGTGGTGGACTGAATATCATCAATAGTAAAATTCAACCATTTATATTTTAGCTAGAGATGGAAGAAGATACTCCAGAGAGCAATGAACAACCTGAACCAGTAGACAGAACTGGGAATTCCAACTGGTAAAAACCTTTATATTGGCCATTATTCTGAAAACTGATTCTAAAAGTAAAAACCATTACAAAATGTAATCTTGTCTATTAACAATCGCCAACTTCCCGGCTCACCAGATAGAGATGGGGGGTGGGGGGTTGTGTCTGGTAAGAGACTTGTGTGGTGTTGGGCTTGTTTGCTTTCAACTAACTGAGAAATCTGTGTATGACCTTGTATTCTGTCCCTGATTTTAGAGTTAATGTTATGCCTCTAATAGTTGGCTGCCTTGTATATACAGTTTTAGCCTGCTCTGTTTGTTTGTTTTGTTGGCCTTGGTCCCTCCTGATGTTGTAACACTAGTTCCCTGTATAGTTGTATGTTATTCCAACACTTTGTAATACATTTGCTCTGCACCGTATTCACTTTGTGTTTTGTTTGCCATATCACGCACCAGTCGCTCGGACACTCCTGCCTAGACTGAGATGTAACAGCCTTGAAATGCATGCATTATCATTGCCTTCTCTTTTGCATGGCTGACTTCAGTGAATGTCTAGTGCTGACTCCATACATTGACAAAAAAAACAAAAACAAAAAACATAACCCTGAAATAAACTGACGAAGTGTTAACCACACAAGTGTTTGGGTGTTTGGAAAAATGCTGGTTAATTATGGGTAATGTAGCTAACTAGCTAAATAATGAACATTAGAAAATTAGCTATTAATGACAATAGCTAGCTATCTAAACGCAAACATTCAGTTATTGTTATTGTTACTGCTGTAAAAGCGATCTTTGTTGAATTCAAATTCATAAGATACTCTATAAATCTCCGTAATACAACTACATGCAGTAGTTTTAGCCTAGTATGGCACCAAGCTTCGAAAGTCTGTTAGTTAGCTAATGTAATCTAAAATAGGCAAAGTAATTGAGTATGAGAAAGGTGCTATATAAATGTAAATAATAATAATAATAATTGCACTTACCCTGTTTACTTCCATTCACACAGAGTCTCATGAACACCTCTCTTTAACAAGTTTCTTTAAATTCCCATATTGTTAGAAAAGCAGTAGCTCAAGTTATCGTGTGAGCGTGGCTTTCCACATCCCACAGTTGTGATAAAGAACTACTGCTAACGAAATAAGCGAATGATCCTTTCCAATGTGCCCTTTTAACTTGGACAAACTTTGTCCATTTTTAAAATATTTTTGGATCTTTGGACTATTAGCGCACGGGATTCCCACTATACATTGGATTTTTGCAGCCAACGACAACACAGCCTTTTGTCATTTTGTATCACCTATAATTGAACTCGAGTTTCTTGAGTTGCTATCCACCATCACACGGATGACATTTATGACAGAATCTGAAAAACACATTTTTTTTAGGCCGTATTCCTTGAATTTGTAAAAAAATAAAATAAAATAAAATAAAAAAGTTTTCTAACTATCGATAATCACAGGTTAGATACTCAGCTTTCGCTGCAGTTATGTGTTATACACTTTCATATCAGCTGGTGCTTAGCCATTAAATGGAAAGATTCTACTCCACCCAGATACAGCCACTGTGTCAGGGACGTCATCTGCCATTTCAAACTGGAGATCAGATACACCGTCAGAGAAGTTTAATTTATATTTTTTTTATTCTATACAATATCATTTTGTTTTGTGTATGGTACTTTGGTGTTGGTTACTGGTAGTAGGAATTGGCTGCCAAATTTGTTGGGTGGGGGTTTTTGCTTCTGTTTATGTGTAGGTAGTGAGGGTAGTCGTTTGTATGTTTCTTTTTTGTTAGGATTATATAGTGTGTGTTTATTTTTTTCATTCGTGTGGGTCTCGTTTGTTGTTTTGGCCTGGGTCACTTCCGAAGCAATTACAGCAGTTTGTTTACTTGTTTCTAAATATTAACCTCTGTACTACACACTAGTACACCAAAGAAGAGACTACCATTTGTACTTCCGTTTCTTTTTGTTATTCTTTACCAGGGGCATTCTCCATTCCGTTAGCCATTTATCGTTGCTTTTCCCTGGTACGGCCTCCAAGCCTAGACGGATGTTCATAACAGTTGGACGGAGGTTCATAACAGTTGGCGGCTCCTCCAATACGCGCATTGTAACGGCCAGTAACTTGCGTACCGTCTCCTTAAGTTGCGTTTACGTAAAAGGCGTGTGCATGTAGCCCACGCAGAGGAGTTTTTGGTTGGTACTATACATGACGGGCATTACTGGACCCAGCTCTTCTTTTGTCATTATTTACTTCTTTAGTAACGCGTTATGAGCTTTGGACGTTTGCAAATGAGCTGTTTACAAAACTCCAACAGCGAGCCTAGGTGGCGTGGCGAATAAACCAGCAAGATTACTACAAAACTGAGTGAGTGTGGCTCACGTCTACACCGCATGCTTCACAGGCTTCTCTATACCGGTCCCAAAGCTCTGCTCATCTGGGGTGGAGTGTAACTTAAATAGCACTAACTCCAAGAGTTACAGTATCCAGTCGTGCTCCAGCCCCATCGTATCCCTTGTTTTGTTTAGTGTGTTGCTATTTTCAGAAGAGAAAGTAGCTGTTCGTCCTGAATTGCCATTGAGTGGCGTTTCCTTTATACTTGGGAACGGCATAGCTTGTGGTATCGCGTTCCCTGTACCCGAAGTGGTGGAAACCCCTGTTGACTCGGAGCCTGACTTGTATGCTGACCCGTGCTCAGACATGCACGTTAGGTGATGTTCAGACACTTTCGCGTGTAATCCTTCTGATGATTTGGCTGTTTCTGAGTCTGTTCGTGAACCTGACCCTACTGTACCTGATCCGATCATTTCGCCTAACCTGATGCCATTAAGTCTAAGATTAACATAAAACAAAACCCTTTCCTATCACCACCTTTAACGCAAGTCATTCGCGCCCTCAGCCCAAAAAAGGGTCTGCTTTCAAAATCCATAAAAACATTTACCCACTCAATGATACCACACCTACTCCACACAAGGAATAGGATTTAGACATTTCAAAGAACATAGATATTCCTCGGTGGACTCAGACTTTCACTAATATTTTCTGGCACATAATGCAAACATACAGATGATGAAACAAACAGTATGATGTTGCTCACAGAACACTTCACAGAATATAAGATGTTTAAAATGAAATGTTTTCATGTGTTCTGGATATGTGCAGTAGTCAAACTTTACTGGAGTGAGGTAGTTATATATATATTTCAGTCCCAGGAATTCTATATCATCATCTCATGATATAATCTAAGATCAAAATTAGTATATGAGATCAAAAACATTTTTTCTTAATTAATTTTCTTAATGATAAATATTTCTAGATCACTAAGTCACCAAGCATAATTGCTTGTAAATAATGTGTTGAAAGGAAAGTTGGTGACATTTTGATATTTTTGTGGAAAAAATTATTTCAGAGGTGTTTTAGCCGAGGGGGCTTTATACATCGCAATGCCCAGATAAAAGGGCAGTGATAAATTAAGTGGTGTGGATATATATGCCTGCAAAACCACAAACACCAGTACCTTTAAATGCAAAGAGGCGAACTGATCTATTTCCTGTGTAACACTGCCATTGTCTTGAAGTTTGTATTAAGAACTACTTGCTTTATGCACAGTGCATATAACTGCAGCATGACAGAAAGTGGCAACACTATGGCAATCAAGTGTCAGTGGTGTCAAGTGTGAAGATAACAGATGCTAATAGAGTTCAATTCAAGGAAACAGGAAGCCAGAACTATGAGAGTGTGTGTTCAAATCAGGATGTCAAAAATATCTTTGGTTGTGTTTTTATATAAAGAAAATGATTAAAGGACAGTTCTTTACTTGCCAGTGAGTGTGGTGTCTACAGCAGAGGAAGGTAAGAAACCATAATAATAATAATTCATTTCATACACTAAAATGCAGCTTAAATGCTTTACAGAAGTTATGCAGTTGTGGCAAGCCATGGAATTACCAAAAATATAATAAAAATGAATCTATCAATATATCTAACAATGAAGTAATTTTAAAACATTACATTTATAAACCAGACATAAACTGATTTCACAAGCTGTACTGAAACCTGTTTGAAATGGAGTCTAGAAGACTATTAATAGGAGAAAATAAACTGAAATATTGGGTTAAGTTAATAAACATTTACAGCCAGAGGTTTTGAAAAAGTTGGTGAAAGTTTATATAATTAGCTAATCGATAATTTTAACAAAGCATTTCTGAAGAATATGTAAACAGTTTATATTACTGTAGAAAGCACTGGCCTATATAATATTACAGTATGAGAAGTATGTATAAATGAATACACAATATAGGTTAAGTAAATGTTCTAACAAGAGGAATTGATCTCTTACCATAACACTAATATTTTCTATTTTCTCTGATATTAAGTAAATGTGCCCTTCCTAGCATAGTTTCTCATCAATGAATATACCAAGAAATTTAGTATAGTGGACCTGCATTGTGTTAATGTAGGATTAGACATACGGACTGGTGGAAGTATATCGATGCCTTTTCAATTTTAGTACTCAAAATCATTTATGAACTCTTTAATATTGAGAGATAATTTAACAGCTTCAAACCACAGATCAATAAGGGATCATTTGATTTTTCCTATGTAATTTTATTAAGAACATCAGTTAAGTCTTTTAAATATATAACTATTTAAAATTGGAACTCTATACATACACTGACATTTTTACTAAATAAAATATGATTATGCTTATTGATCACAACACCTATACTAGATTGTGTCACTGTCACTTCCATAGAAAGAACAAGAATTGTTGGTGTACAGCCATTTGCAGCTCTCCAGAGACGCTCTATAGGGTTGATGTTTGGACACTGACTGGGCCGCTCCAGGGATTTCACAGCTTTCCTGAAGCCACTCCTGGGTTTTCTGGGTGGAATGTTTTCAGTTGATGTCTTTTCCAAAATATAAACCTTCGCCCCAGCCTGAGATCTTGAGCATTTTGCAAAAGGTTTTCACCTTGGATCACTCTATATTTTCTGCATCCGACTTCCCCTCCGGCCTAACTCATCTTTGCGTTTTTATAAACTCCAAGCAGCCTCTTATGTGCTTTTTAGTGAGGAGTGGCTTCTGCCTGGTCACTGCCATAAAAGTCCTAATTAGTGGAGTGCTGCACTGATAGTTGTCCTTCTGTAAGGAACCCTAGATCTCATTTATATTGATAATTCATTATTTGTCTGATGATGGCAATTTATCCCAAATAACTCATTTATTGCTGGGTTGTCAAATCGCAGAAGAATATTGCTTGTTACATGTGAGTATGATTGAGTCTACCAAGCTCTTGGGCACTGCAGAAATGTTCCTGTATCCTTCCCCAGATCTGTGCTTGTGTGTCACTTTCATGTGTGTCGTTGCTTTGTCATTGTTGAGTATTGTGTGTAGATTGATGAGATGAAAGTGAGTTAAATCCATTTGAAGATGAATCTGGAACAAGAAAAAATGAATAACTTGGAAGGGTCTGAAAGCTTTTTGCATACACTGTATATAAATGCTTTCAAAAGCACAAGTCAAAATAAGAGGATAAAATGTCTAACTTGTGTGATGCTTCATAAGTAAAATAGTTCTGGCCTTAGACATTATCAGTATGTCATTTACATGTCAACTCATAATTGCAAAAAAATAAATAAACTGCCAGATTATTCAATTCAGATTGCTTAGTACTGTTTTAGTGGTTGCTTCATTACAGAATGAAAGCAAGCACACCATGTCACTGAGATGCAAACTGAATTGGGTTGAAAATGGCTTTGGGAGAAAATCACCAGCAGCAAGTGCACTTCCACCATGTTTGTTTTCCATCTCTTTTCTAGGTTACAGTGCGCAGTAATGGACAGAGTGCTTAAACTCTTTCTAACAGGTAAAGATCAACAGACCATGATTTTACCTGTCTGTGAACGTGATGATGAGCGTCCCATGGGAGACAGGTGGAAAACTTACTCAGGGTGGTCCAATTATGACTATTCTTTTCAAAATAGTCCTGGAGTACCTACAGTAATAGATGTTTTTCCTAATGATTGGTTTGAGAGTGGCAGATGGGGCCAAATTACAGTAGAATATTCTTGTAGTAATATTCCAGTAAGGTTTGAATAAATATGTGAAGGATGACAGTTTATAAAGGAAGGCTTTATTATTTATTAATATATTTATTTATCAGAACATGCAGTCCTTTACATTCATTATCACTTTGGTGTAACTGAGCAGTTCAAAACTAAGTGTTGTGACTATAAAAAAACAACAACTTTTGTTGAATCTTTGAATAGTGCCATTCCATTGACACGTTACTGTATTTGCGGAGTTTTTCTGGTGTTTTTAGAAGAAAACTCAAAAGGTTCCCATAATATTTGCAGAACACTATGTCAATGTGATGGTCATGCTCGCATGCCGGAGTGTCCCCCGTTTCCCTGGCTACCTAAAGCACTTCCTTGTTTTCCTACTATCGTCTGTTACTATGGTGTCCTGTCTCCTCCCCTTTAGCTCCAGCTGTTCCTTGTTTGTCCTTCGTTAGTGTTCCTATTTAAACCTTGTTGGTCATTATCTAATTATTCTGTGGCACTGATTCTCTGTGCTCTATGCTAAGTCATCATGAATTTAAGCTTCATCCACTTTGAAACCAACCTCTGTAAAGCTGAAAGCCAAAGACCATCCATCACAAAAGATCTGCACTGATCTAGTGAAGCTGAATAAACTCTACACTCTGTCCTCGCTCCCAGCTTCACTCCTGAGCTGCTCATGTCGATGCTCGAAGGTGCAGGTGCCAAAATCCGTTACAGCCATCAATGGAACCTGTGTGGTGGTGCCGTGCAATACCACATCTCACACATATGCGACTTGGTACAAGTATCAGCACTCTGGATACCCTCCAATGTATTCTAATGACACCAAAGATATAATAAATCAGTTTAGAGGAAGGACATCACTCCTGGGAAATGCTACGCAAGGAAACTGTAGCCTAAAGATTGACAATGTTCGCCAAGAGGATGGAGAAATAAGTGTGTATGTATGGATCAATCCTCACAACATATATGGAGACTACACAGAGATAAAAGTCTGTGAGTACACAAAGAGAAACAATATTCAAAACCTATTAAGTAAATTTAATAAATAATTATGAAAATAATTATGACTTTGGCCCAGGTAATCATATTGACCACTGATTTTAACATTTGTGTTTTTCATACAGTGGCACCTTCAGAGACTCGCATTTCTGTAGAAAGCACACAAGTGGAAGGAACGCTTTTCTCAGCCAAATGCACAGTCCGGCACTCCTTCTGTTTCTAATGAGGTGACCACTACACAGGACTCGGGCGGCTTGTGGGTTTCTGTGGCACACGCTCAGTTCAATGCCAGCCGTCGAGACCATGGTAAAAGGCTCACATGCAGGAGAATGTCAGATGGAAACACTGCGACTGGTGATGCACTTAACATCTTATGTGAGTAAAGACTACGCTAATGTTTTCCTCATTTTATATTATCTAAACGTTTTGAAAAATGTAAATTAAATATCAGGTTTGGTGGTAGGGGGATAGATGAGAATAAATTTAATTCATCGTTAAAAATAAAACCACATTAAAAATGCAACAAAGAATGCCAGAGCATTTCAAACCATCAAATGAACTGCTAAACTCTAATTGAGAGAAACTCTGTATTGTATCCTTGCATAATCTAGTTTGTGGACTATATGAAATAAGGCTTTATGAATATATATAGTTTATATTAAATTCATTTCTGCAGATGCCCCAACAAATGTGAACATAAATACCAGTGGAACAAAGCCTGTGGTTGAGGGTGGTAACATCTCATTAACATGTAGTAGTGACTAGCTATGAGTGGCGCATCATCCAAATGAATAGCACCATTAAGCACAAGACAAGAAGTTTATTGCTTCAAGATGTCAGACGAGATATGAAAATCTCCTGCATTGCCCATAACTCCATCGGACTGGGTGAATCAGACCAACTGTCTCTGAATGTCCATTGTGAGTAGCTGGTGCATTTACCTGTTGAGCAAAGGCTGTCAAACAACAGTTCTTACAGGCCACATTATTACACTGATATATTCTTTAGATTATTTAACACAATAGATTCAATAAAATCTCAATATCAATTCCTTTATTTTGTACATCAGGTATGTTATGGGGAAGAAATCCCTAAATTGATGTGTCTGTTCTGAATTGTAGTCTGACACCTCAGTCTCAGGGAATTATTGCTCTATTTTACGTACTTTGGAATGACTCATGGTAAGAGATGATTATACACATGGACCTGCTCAATCTACTCTCATATACTGTGTTAGAATTACTGCACATGTTTTAATCATGGGAGGGTTGATTTATATCTTCGAGAGATAAGATGTGCATGTCCATAATCAATCAAGCATTCATAAAAAAGTCAGTCTTGGTCAAGTGAACTGTTTGTTGACCGTGATCTTTGTTAAGATTTTGCGATTGTGTTGCTGATGACTTTGTCTCCGTGTCTCAGTCCCTCCCACCGTCCTGCCAGACTCAGCCTGCTGGGAGAGGGAAGGATCTCTGCACTGCATGTGCTGGGTGGAGGCGGAGCCAAACGCCAGCATCTCCTGGACTGTTGATGGAAGAAGTGCTCTCCTTCCTCACTTCAACATGACAAATAACTGTACGGGAAGGACCACAGTGTCAGTGATGACAGGGCCACCGGGCCACTTTGTAACTTGTGAGGCAGCAAACTACTTGGGCAATGACACTTACCAGATGTCTGGCTTTCCACAGCTGGCACAAGGTCCTGGATACTTCTCACTTGTGTGTAGGGGAAACCGCAGAAGGACATTGCTGCTTGTTCTTAAGTCATTTCCTCCATTCTTTCCAGGCACTGTTGGATTTTACTATTTCATTCTGGCTGCCATAGTTTTCATCTTCCTTGGAATTGTTATAGTTGTCCACAGAAGACTGAAAAAGAGGTAGTTTTGTATGATTCATTTATACAGTCACAATTACATTTATCTGGTGTCTTAGTACTGGGATAAATTTAAAACCAGCAGCATCCCTTAATGGAACAGTAGATATAAGGAGAAAGGAACAATAAACCTTTTAAGGTCTATTGTTACCTTTTTTCTTTTTTAATAGACCAGATTTCTGTCTCACATATTTATAGTCTGTTTGCTCTTCAATCTGTACATACTGATTTAATTTCAGACATGAAAACTCAGGAGGAGCTAAAAATACAAGTTCAGAGAACCCAACCCAGTGTAGGTAAGTCCAAAAGCTCCTCTGCAGTCATGTTTGTAATCATTTTAATATGGAAATGACTCATTCTGGGTTGAACTGTAGCAAAGGAAAATATGCACTTCAGTCAGACAAAAGTCTTATTACCTAGAAATAGTGTGGATACAATCTTTATGGCCATATTTTTTTCCTTGAATAATCTGAATATTTGTTGAATTCAGAAACAAGTTGTATATTTGAATACAAAAACACCCAGAGGAATCTGCCCCTTCAAGGAAAACTTTTCTGAATATTCATAGTTTTCTGTCATTTTGATCATTAAAAAATCTACAAATATGAACTTAGACACTGTAAATAATGTGAAAAACAACCGAATTCATCAGATTATAAACAAATCTTATTTAAACAGTTAAATTAATTGTCTCTTGATTAATCTACTGAATGTATTCAGATGCTTCACTACTGCTCCATCGTCTACTACTAGGCCTCAGTCCTCCACTGACCTGCCCACTTTAGACTCTAATTCCAGTTAGACTGTACACAAAAATGAATTAATCTATTTACTTTTCAAATTAATTTAACTAGAGAATATTAACATTTTCATTTAACCTCGATTTGATTTGCAAATGAATAATGTAAGAAGTAATTGCTTCATGCAAAAGTATTGTTCTAACATCTTTCAACTGTGTATATGTACAGTACATATATTTTAAGTTATTACAATACTTAATATGTTGATGTTTTTTTCTAAGGAACACTGTTTTGTTTATTTAGGCAGAACATAGAGACAAGTGGAACCCAGACCAACACCCAACAGATGATGAGCAATCATTTGTACAACTTTGATATTATCTATGCAAATACTGCATGTGGTGGGAATATTTACAATAACTCCATGGTGACTTCACAGGCTCCTGAGGTAGCAACAGCACACTGTCCAATAAAGACAATGCAATGTTAGTACAGTTAGTAATGTAGTGGTTTCTCAGTTCCAGTGCTGGGCCATCTGCCATGTTCTCTCTGCTCCAACTGATTTCTAAACTCATCATCTAATTATTAGCCCTTTCATAGTCTGAATCAGGTGGGCTGGGGCAGAGAAAATACACACATTCAGAGCAGGGTGCCCCCCATATCTGGAACTGATGAACTCTAGTAATGAAGAAATTAGTGTTCCTCACATTCAACCCTGGAGAGTAAAAGCACTGTGTAGTTTACAGTTGACCCTTATCAGATGCATCTATTAATTTTAAGTTTACTATTAAGTTTATCTTGTATGTATTAAGAACAGAGTCATGATGTTTTTTGTTTGATTGTTTGTTTCTTAGGATGACATGTCCAATATCTACCTGAACGAATGATACTCTGCAAATATCTTGATGGCCTCAGCTGTCCATTTCTTCAGTACTCTTCAACCCAAAATGTTCAGAAATAGAATTGAGGTTTTTTGACTCTGGCAATTTTGAGCTCTAACTCTGCCTGATCTTACATCAATTTCTGTTGAACTTTACTGTTGCAAGGTTAGGATGGATGGCAAACTTCTGGTCTTTTTTCTCTTTCTGTATCTCCCTTGGAGAAGGTTGTTGGAAAGATGAGTGCAACACAGAGGGATGTTAGCCAGCTATCAGAACTGCAGAAAGGTGTAAGATACTTGAAGCTACCTGAGAGGTATAACAAGCTGTCCATAAATAAGGCCTTGGAGACTGCCAAGCAAATATTACCAGCTCTGGCTGCCCACCTGAAGAGGTAGAGAAAAGTAAAAGCCAGGAGAATAAACAGCTTCTCCCACAAGCCAAGTGTACTCTCTGTGGCAGGCTAAGAGCCTAAGAACAGACCCACCAAAGCTGGAAATTGAACAATATTGGAAAAGCGTGTGTGTGTATGTATGTGTGTGTGTGTGTGTGTGTATATATATATATAAAAAAATTTCCCAATACACCCCTGTTTTCTTTTTCCTCAGTTTGGACAGAGCACTCTCAAACCATTTCACTGCGAGTTATACTGTGTATGACTATGTATGTGACAAACTTGAAACTTGAAAACTTGAAACTATGTATGTCGCACCTGACATGGACTTGGGCAGTAGACCCGGGGGTGAGTGGAGATGTGCACAGCATGGACTGCCATGTTTCTCTCTTCAGTCCTTATTTAGTTAAAAATTTAATTGTGGTAAATATTTGAAAATGGTGAATTTGTATATGGTATGTTTGATTTCAGCAGTTTGTCTTTTTTCTTAGTTTGCTTAGATGTGTTGCCTTCGTCGTGTGTCATTTTGGTCTCCCCCTTCATTTTCCATTTGTTCTTAAAATGAGCAGTTCAATTTCATTTCTGCTTTTTTTTTTATAGTGTTCACATCAGACAGTTGCTGTTTTGAGCAGAAATGGCATTCTGTGGCCCTTCTTCTGTACCAATGATACAATGTTGACTGGACTGTTGAATTATGTCTTGCTAGTTTGAAACTGATGCTGTTCAGAGTACCTTGTCTGAAATGTCTCCTTGGTACTAGTGTTTCTCTTAAATTGTGGTGCCAAATATGTTTCTGTTTTCCTGGTTACACTACCCCATACCATCAAATCTAAACCACAGCTCCATATCCTGGCAAGAATACAACTTAACTAAATTTCATCTTGGATAATCTTTTAAATTTTATATGGGGCTATACAACTCACTCTGGCTGTGCTGTGATGTAATCCTTTCTGACTGAGTTCTTCCTGAATGACAGGAAACTCCTTTCCAAAAAGGCAGAGTTACTGTAAGGCAGAAGTTTCTCTTTCGTGAGATCATCGTTGTAGACCTTTTCCACTGCTTTAAGACTTCCGATACTTACTGGCTCATCTTTTCTGTGCTTTTATCACATGGCTTCAGTGTTCTATTGTTTTCTGCTATGGACAGCTGGACACTGGTGTCTCAAAACAGATTTTCTGTGAATATTTTTTTGATGTAAGACATTTTTACATTAAAAAAAATGAATTGCAGCATGACAGAAACTGGCACTAATATGGTCATGCAGAGATTAAATGTCAAAGATAAAATGAAGTCTCCTGAGGTGATAATGTTTAATTGAAGGAAAGAGGAAGTCAGAAATATGAGAGTGTGTTCAAATCAGGAAGTCAGAAATGGCTTTCGTTAGTGTTTTCTATAAAGAACATGACCAAAGGACTGGTATTTATTTGCCAGCGCGTGTGGTGTCTACAGGAAGGAAGGTAAGAAACATCAACACAACAAAAAACACTACTATAATAATAATAATATAAAAATACTAATAAGAAGAATGATATTTCATACATTAAAATGCAGAAGTAGTGCATTTGTGCAAGTATATATATCTATATATAAACCAAAAACTGGTTTTACTATTTAGAGCTACAAAAAGCAATTTCCCTGCATATGTGATAAAGGATCTGATGAGATTTTCTGTGGACACTATAGCAGGGGGATTCTGCTTATTAACAGAAAAACAACAAAAACAGAAGCCCACATGGCTCAGCTAACATAACTAAAAGGTAACTAAAAACCAACAGTAATGAGGAATTCCTAAAACCTAGTCTAAGCTAATGCTGTTGACTGATGCTAATCCCCCAAAACAGGAACATGAAAACCACACTAGGCAAATAAGAAACTCAAGGCAAGATTCATTTAGATTTTATGCAAGTGAGCTTTTACAGCTGTTCTGTACTGGGCAAGGGAACACACCATAGTTACTAATATTGGTATGTTTCGCATTCATCTTTAAATTATTTCAACACAATTTTTTTGCTCATAAATCTAGACACAAAGTCCAAAGTCACAATGCAAAAACAAGTTCTTGGATGTTTTATAACTTTATTTTCAAATAAAAACAAATATCTATTTAGCATAAGTATTCAGTCCCTATCCTTAGCACTTGGTTAAAGCACCTTGTGCAGCAGTGACAGCCTCAGATCTTTGTTTTGGTAATTACCCCACAAACTCAGTGCAGCTTTCTGTTGGAAATGTATTTATTTAATATGTGTACTGTGTGTGTGTGTGTGTATATATATATATATATATATATATATATATATATATATATATGAGGGAAAATACAACTAGCAACCAATACATTGTGTTGAAAAAATACAACAATAAAACACTTTAAAGAAAGAAAGAAAAAAGTGAGAAAAATTAAACTGTAAGGAATAAGAAAAAAGACACACAAAAGCCACATTAAATTGATATACAGATGATCTACTTTAGGTTAAGAGGAAATGAGTTTTGATCTTCTGTTGAACCTGAAGAGATGATTTCAGCTTTTTAGATGTGTTGGTAAAATGATCCAGACTGGAGTTCCTCTATAAGAAAGAGTAATCTGAAGTTCTAAAGAAACATTTGTAGAGCTTATCAGAATATCTTGTGAAATAAAGACAAACTGTACTGAAATCGGTTTACAAGGGAGTCCAGAAAAAGGAAAAAATAAACTGAAATAAATGGTTAATTTCATAAAAATGTATTATCAGAAGATCTGAAAAAGTGCATGAAAGTTGACATAAAAATGAGATAAAGAGTTCATTCTAACAAAGCATTTCTGAATATGCTTATATATTCAAACAGCTTATATTACTTTTGAAAGTACTGGCCTAGATAATATTATAGTAAGAAAAGTATGGATAAATCAATGCATACAGGTTACAGGTTAAGTAATATTCTTTTAACTAGTGGAATTTAACTCTTCTTATGAGCAATATTTTCATTTTTTGTCTTTTTGTCTATTTTTTTGTCTTTTGTTTTTCCTAATATATGTGCCCTTCCTAACATAGTTTCTCATTATTGAACATACTGATGTATGATTAGACATATGGACTGGGGGGAGTGTACAAATGGCTTTTTCATTTATTCTGCTTGCATTAACTCTTGTGAAGCGTAATCTCTCAGGTTTAAATGAGTTATCAATAAGGAATAATTAGATTTTTCCTGTGTAATCTTATTAGGAATATCAGTTAATATATTTAATGTTTAACTGTTTGAAATTGGAAGTCTGCAAATACAACAAAATACAACATTTTTACCAAATTTAAAAAATCTTTAGCTCATTGATCACTAGCTCTGCTTTGTTAGCTAGCATCTCTATTGTATTATGGCACTTTAGAAAAGGTATGTGATTTTTAACAAAAAACAGGTCTCTCACTTCTATAGCTTTCCTGAAGCCACTCCTCGGTTTGCTGGGTGGAATATCTCCAGTCTTTTTCAAAATCTAAACCTTCACCTCAGCCTGAGGTCTCAGGCATTTTGCAAAAAGTTTTCACCTAAGATGCTCTATATTTTCTGCATCTATTTTTTCCTTCTGTCTTAACTCGTGTTCCAGTCGCTGTTGCAGAAAAACACCCCACAGCAGGATGCTGCCATCACCGTGTTGGACTGTAGAGAAGGTGTTAATGAGATGATGCTCTATCTGATTTCCTCCATACACATCACAGGGAATTGTGGAAAAATAGTTCAATCTTTGTTTAATCAAACCAGAGGATCTTACTTTTACTGATCTGAGAGTTCTTTAGATCCCTTTTTTAATCTCCAATCATATACTAATGTTCTTTTTAGTAAGGAATGCCTTCTAGCTTGTCAGTCTCCCATAAAAGTCCTAATTAGTGGAGTGGTGCACTAAGAGTTAACTTTCTGTAAGGTTATGCCATCTCCACAAAGGAACTCTAGATCTCATTTATACTGACCGTTGGGTGCTTGGTTAATTGTATGATAAAAGCCCTTCATCCGTAATTACTCATTTGTGGCTGGGTTGCCAAATCTACAAAGAATGTTGATGATTCCAAATGTTTTGCATTTGAGCAAGATCGAGGCACTTTCATTGCTGCATTGCAGATCCGTGATTTGATGCAGTCCTGTGTTGCAGGTCTATGCACATTTTACTCTATCTTGGTTTTCAATCTAACATGCACCATCAACTGAGAGATCGTATATAGTTACCTACAGGTATACGCACAGGTGTAGACTCTGCCAAGAGGTGAAGGCATATAGACACAGGTAGACACCACTGAATTTGTAGCAGTATTTCAAGGATCACTGTAAGAAGTAGGATACAACAATGCTCATCTGCAACTGTTTGAACAACGAGTCTGCAAATTAAGTAATTGCAATATTTTTTTTAATTTTTAATTTATTTATGAAACATTCCAAAACCTTTTTTTTTGCTTTGTCATTGTGGAGCATTGTGTGCACATTGATGAGACAAAAAATTGCTGAATCCATTTTAAGATGTGTCTGGTACATAAGAAAAAGTCACTAACTTGAAAGGGTCTGAAAACCTTCTGTATGCACTTTATGTAAAGGCTTTAAAAGTCACAAGTCTACCTAAACAGAATAAAATGTTTAACTTTGATACTTCCTAAGTAAAATAATGCTAGTCTTTAACATTATTATGTGATTTATATGTCAACTCACAATTAGGAACAATAAATAAACTGCCATCTTCCTATTTGTTCTGTAGATAGAGATAATTCAACTTAGATTGCTTAGTACTGCTTTGGTGGTTGCTTCTGTACCAACTTGGAAGAAGTTTGGTTTTCACCTGCATTACAGTGTCCTATAGAATATACTTAAAAATAAAAGCAAGCACTCCATGTCACTGAGATGCAAACTGAATTGGGTTGGGAATGGCTTAGAATGAAACTCACCAGCTGCGACTGAACTCAGTTTGTTTCAACTTCCTCTATGTTTTTCCATCTATTTCCTAGGTTGAAGTGTGCAGTAATGGACAGAGTGCTTAAACTCTTTCTAACAGGTAAAGATCAAAAGACCATGATTTTACCTGATTGTGAAAGTGATGATGAATGTCCCATGTTACGCCCCACAGGGTAGAAAACTTAGGATGTTCACTGTAGGTTCTTGATATATTCAACAGTCGTCCAGTTATAAGTATTCTTTTATAATTGTCCTGGGATACCTGCAGTAATACATGTTTTGCCAAATAATTGGTTTGATAGTTGCAGATGGGGCAAAAATACACTCGAGCATTCCTGTAGAAAAGCTCCAGTAATATTCCAGTAAGGTTTGAATAAATATGTGAAGGATGAGAACTTATAAAGGAAAGCTTCATTATTTATTAATTCATTTGAATGTCATTATTTATAGGGCACATTCTAAAAAGCAGAACATGCAGGTTTGCACTTCCATTATCTCATTGGTGCAACTGACAGAGCAGATCAAACTATCGGTTTTTTAAAACAATTTTTAAGCTGCTTTTTGGCTTTATCAAAAACCTTTGCTTAATCTTTGAATAGTGCAATTTCATGGGAGCATGTCACTGTCACGATTGGCCACCCTGCTGACGTCCCTGCTACTGTGGTTTCCCTGCCGTGTCTGTTTTCCTTTGTTTCCTGTTTGTTCCATTTCTTGGTTTCGTTTTTTCTCTGCGCCTCGTCTGTTCCTCAATTCCAGTCTTTGATTTGGTTCTCTCTGTTCATATGGTTACCTGTGTCTGGTTAGTGCTTGATTGTTTTGGTTATTTAAGCCCTGTGTTTGGTTTCCCCTGTGGTCAGTTAGTTGTAGCTGTAGCTTAATTCTTAGTTTTGTTTCAGTTTAGTAAAAAGCTCGTGCATTCTGCCTCTCACCTTGTCCCTGCTATAATGTTACACATACAGGGTTTAGCTTGGTGGCTAAGATACTTGACTAGTATTCAGAAGGTTACCCGGTGCTGCCAAAATGTAATGGTTGGGCCCCTGAGCAAGGCCCTTAACCCTCAATTGCTCAAGTTGTATTCAGTAATAATTGTGAGTAGCTTTGCATAAAAGGATCAGCTAAACTCATTTTACATCCACTTTGAAACCAACCTCTGTAAAGCTGAAAGCCAAAGTCCATCCATCACAAAAGATCTGCACTGATCTAGTGAAGCTGAATAAACTCTACACTCTGTCCTGTCTCCCAGCTTCACTCCTGAGCTGCTCATGTCGATGCTCGAAGGTGCAGGTGCCAAAATCCATTACAGCCATCAAAGGAACCTGTGTGGTGGTGCCGTGCAGTACCACATCTCACACATATGCGACTTGGTACAAGTATCAGCGCTCTGGATACCCTCCAGTGTATTCTAAAGACACCAAAGATATAATAAATCAGTTTAGAGGAAGGACATCACTCCTGGGAAATGCTATGCAGGGAAACTGTAGCCTAAAGATTGACAATGTTCGCCAAGAGGATGGAGGAATAAGTGTGTATGTATGGATCAATCCTCACAACATATATGGAGAATACACAGAGATAAAAGTCTGTGAGTACACAAGGAGAAACAATGTTCAAAACCTACACGCAGACAAGTTTATTAAGTAAATTTAATAAATAATTATGAAAATAATTATGACTTTGGCCCAGGTAATCATATTGACCACTGATTTTAACATTTGTATTTTTCATACAGCGGCACCTTCAGAGACTCGCATTTCTGTAGAAAGCACACAAGTGGAAGGAACGCTTTTCTCAGCCAAATGCACAGTCCGGCACTCCTGTCCAGTGTCTCCACCTCTGCTGGAATGGCTGGGCCTGTCTTCTGTTTCTAATGAGGTGACCACTACACAGGACTCGGGTGGCTTGTGGGTTTCTGTGGCACACGCTCAGTTCAATGCCAGCCATCGAGACCATGGTAAAAGGCTCACATGCAGGAGAATGTCAGATGGAAACACTGCAATTAGTGATGCAATTCACATCTTATGTGAGTGTTGACTATACAAATGTGCTTTCCTCATGTTATACCATCAAACATATTTTAAAAATGTAAATTAAATATCAGGTTGGGTTGCAGGGGGGAATAATGAGATTAGTTCATTGTATTAGTCCATACAAGAATACAAGAGAATTTCAAAGCAATTGTGATGAACTCTGTGTTGTATACAGTTACATAATTTAGTTGGTAGACTATTTATGAATATATAGTTTATATTAAATTCATTTCTGCAGATGCCCCAGCACATGCAACCATAAATATCAGTTGAACAAGGCCTGTGGTTGAGGGTGGTAACATCTCATTAACATGCAGTAGTGACAGCAATCCCCTAGTGGCCAACTACGAGTGGCCTTCATCCTGCTCCAGAATTCCAGGCCCATGTAGCTCTGTATCTTCTTTTCATTGTGGGACCCCGGTTTCTCTGTATCAGTAACTCCAGTAAATATGAATTAAGGTGTACTTTGTAGAATAGATCTTATTCAAGTTAACCCAACTGTAGTTTGGAGTGTCATTAAAACTAAATGAAGATGTATAGCTAGGATAGCATAATTTAATTGATACTGTTATTGTATTCTTATTTTATTGTGGTATCATTTATACTGTTATTGTATTGTATGTCTATTATAAATTGGAGTCTGACACCTCAGCCTTAGGGAATTATTACTGTATTTTATGTACTTTGGAGTGACTCACAGTGAGAGATGATTGGACACATGGACCTGCTCAATCTACTCTCATATACTGTCTTAGAATTACTGCACATGATTTAATCCTGGGAGGGTTGATTTACGTCTTCGAGAGATAAGATGTGCATGTCCATAATCCATCAAGCATTCAAAAGAGAGTCACTCTTGGTCAAGTGATCTACTGTGCTGCCTTAATGATTGGTTACCTTGGCCTTTGTTAAATTCTCTCTAGAGACATGATCAGACAGACCACAGTCAAATGTGACTTATGCACTCAATGCACTTCTAAACAGATCTGAAAATGAATGTGCCAGAAACAAAACCTGTTTGTTGGTTTTTCTTTTTCTCACTTTGAGATGACAAAGGAAACATGAAAGTCTCTTGCAAGTATTTTGCTGTGGCCCCATGATTCTTTGTCCTTCTAGAGCCAGACTGTGGCTGTAATAACACCAGTGTGTCATGCAAACCTTCACTGCCTCTTGCCCCTTTAAACGTGGGATATTGGGTTGGGTGCCACAGCAGTAAGATTTTGTGATTGTGTTGCTGATGACTTTGTCTCCGTGTCTCAGTCCCTCCCACCATCCTGCCAGACTCAGCCTGCTGGGAGAGGGAAGGATCTCTGCACTGCATGTGCTGGGTGGAGGCGGAGCCAAACGCCAGCATCTCCTGGACTGTTGATGGAAGAAGTGCTCTCCTTCCTCACTTCAACATGACAAATAACTATACGGGAATGACGACAGTGTCAGTGATGACAGGGCCACCGGGCCACTTTGTAACTTGTGAGGCAGCAAACTACTTGGGCAATGACACTTACCAGATGTCTGGCTTTCCACAGCTGGCACAAGGTACTGGATACTTCTCACTTGTGTGTAGGGGAAACCGCAGAAGGACATTGCTGCTTGTTCTTAAGTCATTTCCTCCATTCTTTCCAGGCACTGATGGATTGACCTATTTCATTCTGGCGGCCATAGTTTTAATTGTCCTTGGAATTGTTGTGCTAGGTGTCCACAGAAGAATGAAAAAGAGGTAGTTTTACATGATTTATTTATTCAGCCACAATGTAAGGGTCGGTGCCATGCCGAGGCCCCCTCTGGCCACCAGAGGGAGGTCTCGAGTCAGGTACACCACTAATCAGGCATAATGCCCAACAGCTGGGCTAGGCCTATATAAGCCCAGTGACTCAGTCACCAAAGTTCTGAGCAAAGTGCCTAGCTGGTAACTTTGGGTATTGAGGTCTGTGAGCCCTTGTGCTATACCTCACTTCTGTGCTGTGGGGGTGTACCTGCTTTTACATGTTCCCTCCCCTCTCCAGTTTTCCCCCTCAAATCTGTCTCTCTCCTAAGACTCCCCTTCGCCATTACCGTTCCTCCCTGTTTTCTGGTATCGATTCTGCCCTCCTTCCCGTGGCATCCTTGGTTCTCCCTTTTTCCACGCTCGGCATGGTGTTTAGTTTTGTTTTCCTTCTAGATTTGTCATCTTCCATTCCTTTGAAGAGCGATTATACGTGCAGGTGGTTTTTTGGCCACCGCAGTCTAGCAGGTGTGCGTTCACCTCGCAACACAACAGCCGGGGTTCGACTCCCCCCTTTGGTTGTTTACTTTACTTTTCCACATGGGCCTACCATTAGAGCATGATTGCTCTCCCAGTAGGCTGCCTACTTGCTGGGTTCGAACCGACCTTACATACAATTACGTTTATCTGGTATCTTAGCACTGAGCTAAACTTAAAACCCAGCAGCACCTGCAATAGAGTAGTAGATTTAAAAGGGAGGAACAGACCTTTTTCATTAAGCTTAAAAGTTCTCTTATGCATTACAGTTTTCTCTCACATATTTACAGGACTCTTCAATCTGCTTTCATTTCAGACATGAACACTCGAGAGGAGCTAAAAATACAAGAGGTTCCGAGAACACAAGCCAGTGTAGGTGAGTCCAAAAGTTCCTCACCAATCATTTTAATGATTGTAGAATGAAAATTAAACATTCTGATGCACATGCGTTTGAACAATGGGGAAGGAAAAAACATGCACTTCAGTCAGGCAAAAAATGTTTTATTATCATGAAATAAACAAAGCGTGAACACAGACTATATTTTATTCCTTGAATAATTTGGATATCTGTTGAGTTCAGAAACACACTACTTATTTGAATGCAAATGTCCAGAGGTTTAGGGTCATGTGTATGGGTGGTCTGGGATGGGTGTTGTCCACCTAGGGGAATCACCCCATACAAGGAAAACTAAGCTTTTTTTTTTTAGTGTTCATAGTTTTCTGTAATTTTGACATCAATTATCATCAATGGTCATCGATGGTCATCAAATGCTCTGCTTTCCTATTAGCCATTTTGAAGGTGTGAGTGTGCTACGTCAGTGTTTCCCCTTTACAATATTGCCAAATCATGACATTTCTTCACATATGCTGTACAGACAGTTGAAGGGGGGCCCTTTACAATAAGGAAAACAGTTCCCTGGGGTCTTAGTGAAATGTCTGATATTTTTTGGACCAAATACTACCAGGATCATCCAGCACAACATGCTTCTCTGTCTGTCCAAACAACCCTGTTCATAACTATTTGTTTGAGTGCCTGTTCCTTTAAATGATAATGAGCCACCACTCAACTACAGAATGATTAACATTTTCATTTAATCTAGGATTGTTTTTCAAATTAAAAATACAAGTAAGTGCTTCATCCAGATGCATTATGTTTTAACATTTTTCATCTGTGTAAATTTAAATGAGCTTTATAGTATGTGTTCTGTCATGGATTTGTTTTTAAAGACACTTCTAAGGAACTGCTTTGTTTGTTTAGACAGAACATAGAGTCAAATGGAACCCAGACCAAGGTCCGGCAGAAGACCTATGAATGGCACAAGGATGACAACATCTATGCAAATGATGTATCGGGTGGGCATATTTGGAGTACCGCCATGGTGACTTCACAGGCTCCCGAGGTAGCAACAGCACACTGCCCCCTAAAGACAAAGTAATGCCTCTACAGTTAGTAATGTAGTTGTTCTCAGTCCCAGTGCTGGACCATGGGCCATGCTCTTTTCGCTCCAACTGATTTCTAAACTCTTCTTCTAATTATTAGGCCTTTCATAGTCTGAATCTTCATAAAGTCTATCTAGTGTGTATTAAGAACAGACCTATTTTACATATTAGTACTGGTAGGATGCCAGTCCAAAATGGAGGAGTGAGATTAGAACCTAGAAATAATAGTTTACAGTGATCACCAATCATACCTAAAGAGTCTTGTGAATATTTCATAACAGCTGTTCAGTTTATTTATTAATGTGGGCTATTTCTGGGCATCTCAGAGCAAAAAAAAAAAAACAACAAATGGGGGAAAAAAGGAAAGTTGAATGTATTCGTAATGATGCAGGTTTTGTGTTGATATACTGATGGTGTAAGTCATGGTGGTTTTTTTTTTGTTTTTTGTTTTTTTTGGTAGGATGAGATGGCAAGTATCTACCTGAATGAATGATACTCTTGATGGCCTCGCATGTCCATTGCTAAGCTTCAGTATGCTTCACACCAAAATATTCTGCATTCACTGATGTCTGGGATTTTAATATTCCATGTCAGAGCTGAGTATCTGCACATTCTGCAATCTGCAAACATAAAGTTAACATTCTCTCAAATAAAAAAAAAATCTTGATTTTGTGCATATTTATATTTCTACATAAATCAAAATGTAAAATAAATAAAAATATATATTCAGCGCAGCGCAAAAAGAAGAAAAAAACAACTGAAGTTGTCCATCTGTGTCTTTCTGTGATCCACCTTGCAATCTGTCACAAGGTCTGTCAAAATAAGATGTAGGAATAAATGCCTTAGCATTGTAACAATAAGCCTCTTGGTACCGTCATTCCTTTAAATGAAGGGAAGTCACCCTAAACTTGTCAACAATCCAATCTGCAAATTCTGCTTGTCCTAAATAAGTCACAATGAGGCCCATTTTTATACAGCGTGAGCCCTAATAATCCCCTCTTGTGCCAGTCACTGTTCATACTTATACTCTACTATGTTAGGTCTGAGATGCTCTGTTCTTCCACACTGTCATGATCAGTGATCATGATTTATTGCACCTTCTAGGCCTAGTGACTAGGCGATCCTACTGCATATCACCTCTTCAGTATACTGAGTTCCATCTGACTGGTGCCATAGTAGAGCAGTGCTTTCTTAAAGCGTCTGCTGAAATGCCTTCGGCCACCAGAGGGCCATACAGCGTCCTACTGCTACAGTGCAATAGGTGGCAGGAAAACTGACAATTCCCATTCCACAACAGTATAATATCTTAACTCTGATCCATCTTTGTGCATTTGGATTTCTATCTATGGAACCTGTATTTCCTATTAACTTCAGAAATGATTCTTTTTTTTTATTTTGGAGTCTGAGTTTTGAGCTCTAACTCTGGCTGATCTCATATACATTTCAGTTTATCTTTACTGTAGCAAAGTAGGGACTGATGCCAAATGTTCTCACTGAAATCTGTCTTTACTCAGTCATAAGATTTCCTCCATTGGCTTTGTTCAAACCAACTTGACTGATGCTAAACAACAGAACAACAAAAAACATCAAATGTGTCTTTGACAATGGTATAACAAGGTTTCCAAACTGTCAATTGCACTTGGTTTTAAACAATTTTATTGACTACATGTTACATTCACCTTGATAAGAACAAAAATATTCACTCACCTAAGTAAGCTTAAAGCCAATATCTGGTCTTCAATCTTCCAAAGTTCACACGTTACTCCACTGCTGCGCTCCCTTCATTGGCTCCCTGTAGCTGCACGTGTCAGATTCAAAACCTTGATGTTTGCCTACAAAGCCAAAAATGGGCCAGCCCCCTCATACACAAGGTCATCGGTCAAAGCCCGATCCGTACCTCGAGTACTTCGAACCTCGAGTACTTCGAACCTCAAGTACGGCTAGGCTTGAAATACCTTGCTTCAGGTCTCATGGACGACAAGCATTGAGACTATTTTCTGTCCTGGCTCCAAGATGGTGGAATGAACTCCCGCTTGCTGTCTGGACAGCAGAATCCCTTGCAGTCTTCAAACGCAGACTGAAGACCCATCTATTTGCAGAATATTTAAAGGACAACTGAAACTGCTCCCTTATTGACTGACTAATTTAGTAATTATTGTAGGGCACTGTTTATGTATTTTAACAAACTCTAGCACTTATTGTTTATAGCACTTATCATTGTTTAAGATAGACCTTATCTATTTTGCACTTCTAGGTATCAGCATTCATCCCTGTATTCTACAGTATTCTAGTTCACTGGTATGTTTAATTCTAATAATAATAATTAATAATGTACTTGGATATATTCTATGCGTAAATGACAAAGCACTTTTGTAAGTCGCTCTGGATAAGAGCGTCTGCTAAATGCTATAAATGTAAAACATCTCACAGACTTTGAACTTCAAAATTTGAAAAAATAATTTCCTTTGCATCCTTTAACTCTTAAAAAAAAATTATAGTTTTTTAAATTTTATTTAAAGGTGTGTGTGTGGGGGGGGGGGGGGGGGAGTTAGAATATTGCCAAATCAGTATTACAACATGAATTGTTCTATTGTAATCCATAACCCGACAATCACAGACCCAGAGGGTCATTGTTTGTTATTAATAATACAACAATCAAAAACTTTTTTTTTTTTTTTACCAGTATTTATGGCCCTAACAAAGATGAATCAGCTTTTTTTTTCATGATTTCTGTTCACAACTAATGAACTGTTCTGGATTGTAATACAGTTTGGGACTCTAATAGTGACAATCTAATATTCCTCCCTCTATCAAAATATGACATTTAATTGAAGTTATAAAACCATGTGTGAAGATCACAAAACTCACTGACAAAATAATTTTTTTTCCCCTCACAGGTAACTATTGCTGTAGCTGATGTTTGTAAAATGTAAATGTACCCAATTATCATTTCAGTACATTCTGGCAAACCATATTCGAGACCTTTTCTAGGATATTTCATAAGGCAGTAGAGCCATCATCTCTCATTGCATTGTTTGGTGTGGCTCCAACAGGCACCCATCTTTGTAAGGGGGAACTGTTATGCTCACCTTCTGCTCTCTCTTTGCCAGGGGTATGATCTTGTTTAAAGTCTAAGTACCAAATGGACCTCCCTGAAGATTTCACATTATCTTAGCTACTGCAAAAATGTATATGTGAATTAAAATGAAAATATGTTCACTTTAAAAATGACAAATTCAAGTAAATTTTGACGGAAAAACCCGATGTTGCACTGGAAATTCCAGAACGTTTCCGAGTGAAGTCATTGGTGGACATCAGGGAAAAAAGCCGCGCACAAACACTATTATGACTGACTTGGACTGCGAATTTTCCAGTGCTGGTTCTTCAGATTCCGAAGACATTTTTTTAATTCGATGAAGATCATGAATCTGCAGTGACAATGTGGTGGACTGAATATCATCAATAGTGAAATTCAACCATTTATATTTTAGCTAGAGATGGAAGAAGATACTCCAGAGAGCAATGAACAACCTAACCCAGTAGAGAGAACTGGGAATTCCAACTGGTAAAAACCTTTATATTGGCCATTATTCTGAAAACTGATTCTAAAAGTAAAAACTATTACTAAATGTAATCTTGTCTATTAACAATCGCCAACTTCCCGGCTCACCAGATAGAGATGGGGGGTGGGGGGTTGTGTCTGGTAAGAGACTTGTGTGGTGTTGGGCTTGTTTGCTTTCAACTAACTGAGAAATCTGTGTATGAACTTGTATTCTGTCCCTGATTTTAGAGTTAATGTTATGCCTCTAATAGTTGGCTGCCTTGTATATACAGTTTTAGCCTGCTCTGTTTGTTTGTTTTGTTGGCCTTGGTCCCTTCTGATGTTGTAACACTAGTTCCCTGTATAGTTGTATGTTATTCCAACACTTTGTAATACATTTGCTCTGCACCGTATTCACTTTGTCTGTTTTGTTTGTCATATCACGCACCAGTCGCTCGGACAATCCTGCCTAGACTGAGATGTAACAGCCTTGAAATGCATGCATTATCATTGCCTTCTCTTTTGCATGGCTGACTTCAGTGAATGTCTAGTGCTAACTCCATACATTGACAAAAAAACAAAATAAAAAAACATAACCCTGAAATAAACTGACGAAATGTTAACCACACAAGTGTTTGGGTGTTTGGAAAGATGCTGGTTAATTATGGGTAATGTAGCTAATTAACTAAATAATGAACATTAGAAATTCATTAGAAAATTAGCTATTAATGACAATAGCTAGCTGTCTAAGCGCAAACATTCAGTTATTGTTATTGCTGTAAAAGCGATCTGTGTTGCATTCAAATTCATAAGATACTCTATAAATCTCCGTAATACAACTACATGCAGTAGTTTTAGCCTAGTATGGTACCAAGCTTCGAAAGTCTGTTAGTTAGCTAATATAATCTAAAATAGGCAAAGTAATTGAGTATGAGAAAGGTGCTATATAAATGTAAATAATAATAATAATAATAATAATAATAATAATAATAATAATAATAATAATTGCACTTACCCTGTTTACTTCCATTCACACAGAGTCTCATGAACACCTCTCTTTAACAAGTTTCTTTAAATTCCCATATTGTTAGAAAAGCAGTAGCTCAAGTTATCGTGTGAGCGTGGCTTTCCACATCCCACAGTTGTGGTAAAGAACTACTGCTAACGAAGTAAGCGAATGATCCTTTCCAATGTGCCCTTTTAACTTGGACAAACTTTGTCCATTTTTAAAATATTTTTGGATCTTTGGACTATTAGTGCACGGGATTCCCACTATACATTGAATTTTTGCAGCCAAAGACAACACAGCCTTTTGTCATTTTGTATCACCTATAATTGAACTCGAGTTTCTTGAGTTGCTGTCCACCATCACACGGATGACATTTATGACAGAATCTGAAAAACAACATTTTTTAGGCCGTATTCCTTGAATTTGTAAAAAAAAAAAAAAAAAAAAAAGTTTTCTAACTATCGATAATCACAAGTTAGATACTCAGCTTTCGCTGCAGTTATGTGTTATACACTTTCATATCAGCTGGTGTTTAGCCATTAAATGGAAAGATTCTACTCCACCCAGATACAGCCACTGTGTCAGGGACGTCATCTGCCATTTCAAATTGGAGATCAGATACACCGTCAGAGGGTCTTCCAGGAAGTTTAATTTATATTTCTTTTATTCTATACAATATCGTTTTGTTTTGTGTATGGTACTTTGGTGTTGGTTACTGGTAGTAGGAATTGGCTGCCATTTTTGTTGGGTGAGGGTTTTTGCTTCAGTTTATGTGTAGGTAGTGAGGGTAGTCGTTTGTATGTTTCTTTTTTGTTAGGATTATATAGTGTGTTTATTTTTTTCATTCGTGTGGGTCTCGTTTGTTGTTTTGGTCTGGGTCACTTCCGAACCAGTTACAGCAGTTTGTTTACTTGTTTCTAAATATTAACCTCTGTACTACACACTAGTACACCAAAGAAGAGACTACCATTTGTGCTTCCGTTTCTTTTTGTTATTCTTTACCAGGGGCATTCTCCATTCCGTTAGCCATTTATCGTTGCTTTTCCCTGGTACGGCCTCCAAGCCCAGACAGAGGTTCATAACAGTTGGCAGCTCCTCCAATACGCGCATTGTAATGGCCAGTAATTTGCGTACCGTCTCCTTAAGTTACGTTTACGTAAAAGGCGTGTGCATGTAGCCCACGCAGAGGAGTTTTTGGTTGGTACTATACATGACGGGCATTACTGGACCCAGCTCTTCTTTTGTCATTATTTACTTCTTTATTAACGCGTTATGATCTTTGGACGTTTCCACAACTCATGTATGAGCTGTTTACAAAACTCCAAGAGCGAGCCTAGGTGGCGTGGCGAATAAACCAGCAAGATTACTACAAAACTGAGTGAGTGTGGCTCACGTCTACACCGCATGCTTCACAGGCTTCTCTATACCGGTCCCAAAGCTCTGCTCATCTGGGGTGGAGTGTAACTTAAATAGCACTAACTCCAAGAGTTACAGTATCCAGTCGTGCTCCAGCCCCATCGTATCCCTTGTTTTGATCAGTGTGTTGCTATTTTCAGAAGAGAAAGTTGCTGTTCGTCCTGAATTGCCATTGAGTGGCGTTTCCTTTGTACTTGGTAACGGCATAGCTTGTGGTATCGCGTTCCCTGTACCCGAAGTGGTGGAAAACCCTGTTGACTCGGAGCCTGACTTGTGTGCTGACCCGTGCTCAGACATGCACGTTAGGTGATGTTCAGACACTTTCGCGTGTAATCCTTCTGATGATTTGGCTGTTTCTGAGTCTGTTCGTGAACCTGACCCTACTGTACCTGATCCGATCATTTCGCCTAACCTGATGCCATTAAGTCTAAGATTATCATAAAACAAAACCCTTTGCTATCACCACCTTGAACGCAAGCCATTAGCGCCCTCAGCCCAAAAAAGGATCTGCTTTCAAAATCCACAAAAACATTTACCCACTCAATGATACCACACCTACTCCACACAAGGAATAGGATTTAGACATTTCAACGAACATAGATATTCCTCGTTGGACTCAGACTTTCACTAATATTTTCTGGCACATAATGCAAACATACAGATGATGAAACAAACAGTATGATGTTGTTCACAGAACACATCACAGAATATAAGATGTTTAAAATGAAATATTTTCATGTGTTCTGGATATGTGCAGTAGTCAAACTTTACTGGAGTGAGGTAGTTATATATATATTTCAGTCCCAGGAATTCTATATCATCATCTCATGATATAATCTAAGATCAAAATTAGTATATGAGATCAAAAACATTTTTTCTTAATGAATATTCTTAATGATAAATATTTCTAGATCACTAAGTCACCAAGCATAATTGCTTGTAAATAATGTGTTGAAAGGAAAGTTGGTGACATTTTGATATTTTTGTGGAAAAAATTATTTCAGAGGTGTTTTAGCCGAGGGGGCTTTATACATCGCAATGCCCAGATAAAAGGGCAGTGATAAATTAAGTGGTGTGGATATATATGCCTGCAAAACCACAAACACCAGTACCTTTAAATGCAAAGAGGCGAACTGATCTATTTCCTGTGTAACACTGCCATTGTCTTGAAGTTTGTATTAAGAACTACTTGCTTTATGCACAGTGCATATAACTGCAGCATGACAGAAAGTGGCAACACTATGGCAATCAAGTGTCAGTGGTGTCAAGTGTGAAGATAACAGATGCTAATAGAGTTCAATTCAAGGAAACAGGAAGCCAGAACTATGAGAGTGTGTGTTCAAATCAGGATGTCAAAAATATCTTTGGTTGTGTTTTTATATAAAGAAAATGATTAAAGGACAGTTCTTTACTTGCCAGTGAGTGTGGTGTCTACAGCAGAGGAAGGTAAGAAACCATAATAATAATAATTCATTTCATACACTAAAATGCAGCTTAAATGCTTTACAGAAGTTATGCAGTTGTGCAAAGCAATGGAATTACCAAAAATATAATAAAAATGAATCTATCTATATATCTAACAATGAAGTAATTTTAAAACATTACATATATAAACCAGACATAAACTGATTTCACAAGCTGTACTGAAACCTGTTTGAAATGGAGTCTAGAAGACTATTAATAGGAGAAAATAAACTGAAATATTGGGTTAAGTTAATAAACATTTACAGCCAGAGGTTTTGAAAAAGTTGGTGAAAGTTTACATAATTAGCTAATCGATAATTTTAACAAAGCATTTCTGAAGAATATGTAAACAGTTTATATTACTGTAGAAAGCACTGGCCTATATAATATTACAGTATGAGAAGTATGTATAAATGAATACACAATATAGGTTAAGTAAATGTTTTAACAAGAGGAATTGATCTCTTACCATAACACTAATATTTTCTATTTTCTCTGATATTAAGTAAATGTGCCCTTCCTAGCATAGTTTCTCATCAATGAATATACCAAGAAATTTAGTATAGTGGACCTGCATTGTGTTAATGTAGGATTAGACATACGGACTGGTGGAAGTATATCGATGCCTTTTCAATTTTAGTACTCGAAATCATTTATGAACTCTTTACTATTGAGAGATAATTTTACAGCTTTAAACCACAGATCAATAAGGGATCATTTGATTTTTCCTATGTAATTTTATTAAGAACATCGATTAAGTCTTTTAAACATATAATTATTTAAAAATGGAACTCTATACATACACTATGACATTTTTATTAAATAAAAAATGCTTATGCTTATTGATCACAACATCTATACTAGATTGTGTCACTGTGACTTCCATAGAAAGAACAAGAATTGTTGGTGTACAGTCATTTTCAGCTCTCTCCAGAGACGCTCTATAGGGTTGATGTTTGGACACTGACTGGGCCGCTCCAGGGATTTCACAGCTTTCCTGAAGCCACTCCTGGGTTTTCTGGGTGGAATGTTTTCAGTTGATGTCTTTTCCAAAATATAAACCTTCGCCCCAGCCTGAGATCTTGAGCATTTTGCAAAAGGTTTTCACCTAGTATAGCTCTATATTTTCTGCATATGACTTCCCCTCCGGCCTAACTCATCTTTGTGTTTTTATAAACGCCAAGCAGCCTCTTATGTGCTTTTTACTGAGGAGTGGCTTCTGCCTGGTCACTCTGCCATAAAAGTCCTAATTAGTGGAGTGCTGCACTGATAGTTGTCCTTCTGTAAGGAACCCTAGATCTCATTTATATTGATAATTCATTATTTGTCTGATGATGGCAATTTATCCCTAATAACTCATTTATTGCTGGGTTGTCAAATCGCTGAAGAATATTGCTTGTTACATGTGAGTATGATTGAGCCTACCAAGCTCTTGGGCACTGCAGAAATGTTCCTGTATCCTTCCCCAGATCTGTGCTTGTGTGTCACTTTCATGTGTGTCGTTGCTTTGTCATTGTTGAGTATTATGTGTAGATTGAAGAGATGAAAGTGAGTTAAATCCATTTGAAGATGAATCTGGAACAAGAAAAAATGAATAACTTGAAAGGGTCTGAAAGCTTTTTGCATACACTGTATATAAATGCTTTCAAAAGCACAAGTCAAAATAAGAGGATAAAATGTCTAACTTCTGTGATGCTTCATAAGTAAAATAGTTCTGGCCTTAGACATTATCAGTATGTCATTTACATGTCAACTCATAATTGCAAAAAAATAAATAAACTGCCAGATTATTCAATTCAGATTGCTTAGTACTGTTTTAGTGGTTGCTTCATTACAGAATGAAAACAAGCACACCATGTCACTGAGATGCAAACTGAATTGGGTTGAAAATGGCTTTGGGAGAAAATCACCAGCAGCAAGTGCACTTCCACCATGTTTGTTTTCCATCTCTTTTCTAGGTTACAGTGATCAACAGACCATGATTTTACCTGTCTGTGAACGTGATGATGAGACAGGTGGAAAATTTACTCAGGGTGGTCCAATTATGACTATTCTTTTCAAAATAGTCCTGGAATACCTACAGTAATAGATGTTTTTCCTAATGATTGGTTTGACAGTGGCAGATGGGGCCAAATTACACTAGAATATTCTTGTAGTAATATTCCAGTAAGGTTTGAATAAATATGTGAAGGATAACAGTTTATAAAGGAAGGCTTTATTATTTATTAATTCATTTATTTATCAGAACATGCAGTCCTTTACATTCATTAACACTTTGGTGTAACTGAGCAGTTCAAAACTAAGTGTTGTGACTATAAAAAAACAACAACTTTTGTTGAATCTTTGAATAGTGCCATTCCATTGACACATGTTACTGTATTTGCGGAGTTTTTCTGGTGTTTTTAGAAGAAAACTCAAAAGGTTCCCATAATATTTGCAGAACACTGTCAATGTGATGGTCATGCTCGCATGCCGGAGTGTCCCCCATTTCCCTGGCTACCTAAAGCACTTCCTTGTTTTCCTACTATCGTCTATTTCTATGGTTTCCTGTCTCCTCCCCTTTAGCTCCAGCTGTTCCTCGTTTGTCCTTCGTTAGTGTTCCTATTTAAACCTTGTCCTCTCCTCTTGTGTTTGTTGGTCATTATCTTCTTATTCTGTGGCACTGACTCTCTGTGCTCTAGGCTAAGTCACCATGAATTTAAGCTTCATCCACTTTGAAACCAACCTCTGTAAAGCTGAAAGCCAAAGTCCATCCATCACAAAATATTTGCACTGATCTAGTGAAGCTCAATAAACTCTACACTCTGTCCTGTCTCCCAGCTTCACTCCTGAGCTGCTCATGTCGATGCTCGAAGGTGCGGGTGCCAAAATCCGTTACAGCCATCAAAGGAACCTGTGTGGTGGTGCCGTGCAGTACCACATCTCACACATATGCGACTTGGTACAAGTATCAGCGCTCTGGATACCCTCCAGTGTATTCTAAAGACACCAAAGATATAATAAATCAGTTTAGAGGAAGGACATCACTCCTGGGAAATGCTATGCAGGGAAACTGTAGCCTAAAGATTGACAATGTTCGCCAAGAGGATGGAGGAATAAGTTTGTATGTATGGATCAATCCTCACAGCATATATGGAGATTACACAGAGATAAAAGTCTGTGAGTACACAAGGAGAAACAATGTTCAAAACCTGCACGCAGACAAGTTTATTAAGTAAATTGAATAAGTAATTATGAAAATAATTATGACTTTGGCCCAGGTAATCATATTGACCACTGATTTTAACATTTGTATTTTTCATACAGCGGCACCTTCAGAGACTCGCATTTCTGTAGAAAGCACACAAGTGGAAGGAACGCTTTTCTCAGCCAAATGCACAGTCCGGCACTCCTGTCCAGTGTCTCCACCTCTGCTGGAATGGCTGGGCCTGTCTTCTGTTTCTAATGAGGTGACCACTACACAGGACTCGGGTGGCTTGTGGGTTTCTGTGGCACACGCTCAGTTCAATGCCAGCCGTCGAGACCATGGTAAAAGGCTCACATGCAGGAGAATGTCAGATGGAAACACTGCGACTGGTGATGCACTTAACATCTTATGTGAGTAAAGACTACGCTAATGATTTCCTCATTTTATATTATCTAAACATTTTGAAAAATGTAAATTAAAAATCAGGTTGGGTGGTAGAGGGATAGATGAGATTAAATTTAATTCATCCTTAAAAATAAAACCACATTAAAAATGCAACAAAGAATGTCAGAGCATTTCAAACCATCAAATGAACTGCTAAACTCTAATTGAGATAAACTCTGTATTGTATCCTTGCATAATCTAGTTTGTGGACTATATGAAATAAGGCTTTATGAATATATATAGTTTATATTAAATTCATTTCTGCAGATGCCCCAACAAATGTGAACATAAATACCAGTGGAACAACGCCTGTGGTTGAGGGTGGTAACATCTCATTAACATGTAGTAGTGACAGCAACCCTCCAGTGGCTAGCTATGAGTGGCGCATCATCCAAATGAATAGCACCATTAAGCACAAGACAAGAAGTTTATTGCTTCAAGAGGTCAGACGAGATATGAAAATCTCCTGCATTGCCCATAACTCCATCGGACTGGGTGAATCAGACCAACTGTCTCTGAATGTCCATTGTGAGTAGCTGGTGCATTTACTTTTTCAACATGCTTTGCTGCTATCACAGTTGACACCTGTTGAGCAAAGGCTGTCAAACAACAGTTCTTACAGGCCACATTATTACACTGATATATTCTTTAGATTATTTAACACAATAGATTCAATAAAATCTCAATATCAATTCCTTTATTTTGTACATCAGGTATGTTATGGGGAAGAAATCCCTAAATTGATGTGCGTCTGTTCTGAATTGTAGTCTGACACCTCAGGCTCAGGGAATTATTAGTCTATTTTACGTACTTTGGAATGACTCATGGTAAGAGATGATTGGATACATGGACCTGCTCAATCTACTCTCATATACTGTGTTAGAATTACTGCACATGTTTTAATCATGGGAGGGTTGATTTATATCTTCGAGAGATAAGATGTGCATGTCCATAATCCATCAAGCATTCATACAAGAGTCACTCTTGGTCAAGTGAACTGTTTGTTGACCGTGGTCTTTGTTAACCTCTCTCCAGAGACTCTCTGTGACTGTACTGTCACTATTGTGTCATACCAGAAGCTTCAGTACTTCCTGCCCCTTTAACTCTTTGTTAGTGGACTGGGTGTTACAATATATTCATACAGTCTTATAGTAACAGAGTTTGTTATTTAATTGTGCTGCTATAGACATTTACATTTATAGCATTTAGCTGACTGAGTACAACCTGAGCAATTGAGGGTTAAGGGTTTTGCTCAGGGACCCAACAGTGGCAACTTGGCAGTCATGGGGCTTGAAACAGCAACCTTCCAATTATAAGTCAAGTACCTTAATCACTGGCTGTATGCACTCAATGCACGTCTAAACAGATCTGAAAATGAATGCCCCAGAAACAGAATCTATATGTGAGGGACATTTCGCTTTGAGATGACAAGGGAAACATGAAAGTCTCTTGCAAGTATTTTGCTGTGGCCCCATGATTCTTTGTCCTTCTAGAGCCAGACTGTGGCTGTAATAACACCAGTGTGTCATGCAAACCTTCACTGCCTCTTGCCCCTTTAAACGTGGGATATTGGGTTAGGTGCCACAGCAGTAAGATTTTGTGATTGTGTTGCTGATGACTTTGTCTCCGTGTCTCAGTCCCTCCCACCATCCTGCCAGACTCAGCCTGCTGGGAGAGGGAAGGATCTCTGCACTGCATGTGCTGGGTGGAGGCGGAGCCAAACGCCAGCATCTCCTGGACTGTTGATGGAAGAAGTGCTCTCCTTCCTCACTTCAACATGACAAATAACTATACGGGAAGGACCACAGTGTCAGTGATGACAGGGCCACCGGGCCACTTTGTAACTTGTGAGGCAGCAAACTACTTTGGCAATGACACTTACCAGATGTCTGGCTTTCCACAGCTGGCACAAGGTACTGGATACTTCTCACTTGTGTGTAGGGGAAACCGCAGAAGGACATTGCTGCTTGTTCTTAAGTCATTTCCTCCATTCTTTCCAGCCACTGTTGGATTGACCTATTTCATTCTGGTGGCCATAGTTTTAATTGTGGTTGGAATTGTTGTGGTAGGTGTCCACAGAAGAATGAAAAAGAAGTAGTTTTACATGATTTATTTATTCAGCCACAATGTAAGGGTCGGTGCCATGCCGAGGCCCCCTCTGGCCACCAGAGGGAGGTCTCGAGTCAGGTACACCACTAATCAGGCATAATGCCCAACAGCTGGGCTAGGCCTATATAAGCCCAGTGACTCAGTCACCAAAGTTCTGAGCAAAGTGCCTAGCTGGTAACTTTGGGTATTGAGGTCTGTGAGCCCTTGTGCTATACCTCACTTCTGTGCTGTGAGGGTGTACCTGCTTTTACATGTTCCCTCCCCTCTCCAGTTTTCCCCCTCAAATCTGTCTCTCTCCTAAGACTCCCCTTCGCCATTACCGTTCCTCCCTGTTTTCTGGTATCGATTCTGCCCTCCTTCCCGTGGCATCCTTGGTTCTCCCTTTTTCCACGCTCGGCCTGGTGTTTAGTTTTGTTTTCCTTCTAGATTTGTCATCTTCCATTCCTTTGAAGAGCGATTATACGTGCAGGTGGTTTTTTGGCCACCGCAGTCTAGCAGGTGTGCGTTCACCTCGCAACACAACAGCCGGGGTTCGACTCCCCCCTTTGGTTGTTTACTTTACTTTTCCACATGGGCCTACCATTAGAGCATGATTGCTCTCCCAGTAGGCTGCCTACTTGCTGGGTTCGAACCGACCTTACATACAATTACGTTTATCTGGTATCTTAGCACTGAGCTAAACTTAAAACCCAGCAGCACCTTCAATAGAGTAGTAGATTTAAAAAGGGAGGAACAGACCTTTTTCATTAAGCTTAAAAGTTCTCTTATGCATTACAGTTTTCTCTCACATATTTACAGGACTCTTCAATCTGCTTTCATTTCAGACATGAACACTCGAGAGGAGCTAAAAATACAAGAGGTTCCGAGAACACAAGCCAGTGTAGGTGAGTCCAAAAGTTCCTCACCAATCATTTTAATGATTGTAGAATGAAAATTAAACATTCTGATGCACATGCGTTTGAACAATGGGGAAGGAAAAAACATGCACTTCAGTCAGGCAAAAAATGTTTTATTATCATGAAATAAACAAAGCGTGAACACAGACTTTATGGCTATATTTTATTCCTTGAATAATTTGGATATCTGTTGAGTTCAGAAACACACTACTTATTTGAATGCAAATGTCCAGAGGTTTAGGGTCATGTGTATGGGTGGTCTGGGATGGGTGTTGTCCACCTAGGGGAATCACCCCATACAAGGAAAACTAAGCTTTTTTTTTTTAGTGTTCATAGTTTTCTGTAATTTTGACATCAATTATCATCAATGGTCATCGATGGTCATCAAATGCTCTGCTTTCCTATTAGCCATTTTGAAGGTGTGAGTGTGCTACGTCAGTGTTTCCCCTTTACAATATTGCCAAATCATGACATTTCTTCACATATGCTGTACAGACAGTTGAAGGGGGGCCCTTTACAATAAGGAAAACAGTTCCCTGGGGTCTTAGTGAAATGTCTGATATTTTTTGGACCAAATACTACCAGGATCATCCAGCACAACATGCTTCTCTGTCTGTCCAAACAACCCTGTTCATAACTATTTGTTTGAGTGCCTGTTCCTTTAAATGATAATGAGCCACCACTCAACTACAGAATGATTAACATTTTCATTTAATCTAGGATTGTTTTTCAAATTAAAAATACAAGTAAGTGCTTCATCCAGATGCATTATGTTTTAACATTTTTCATCTGTGTAAATTTAAATGAGCTTTATAGTATGTGTTCTGTCATGGATTTGTTTTTAAAGACACTTCTAAGGAACTGCTTTGTTTGTTTAGACAGAACATAGAGTCAAATGGAACCCAGACCAAGGTCCGGCAGAAGACCTATGAATGGCACAAGGATGACAACATCTATGCAAATGATGTATCGGGTGGGCATATTTGGAGTACCGCCATGGTGACTTCACAGGCTCCCGAGGTAGCAACAGCACACTGCCCCCTAAAGACAAAGTAATGCCTCTACAGTTAGTAATGTAGTTGTTTCTCAGTCCCAGTGCTGGACCATGGGCCATGCTCTTTTCGCTCCAACTGATTTCTAAACTCTTCTTCTAATTATTAGGCCTTTCATAGTCTGAATCTTCATAAAGTCTATCTAGTGTGTATTAAGAACAGACCTATTTTACATATTAGTACTGGTAGGATGCCAGTCCAAAATGGAGGAGTGAGATTAGAACCTAGAAATAATAGTTTACAGTGATCACCAATCATACCTAAAGAGTCTTGTGAATATTTCATAACAGCTGTTCAGTTTATTTATTAATGTGGGCTATTTCTGGGCACCTCAGAGCAAAAAAAAAAAAACAACAAATGGGGGAAAAAAGGAAAGTTGAATGTATTCGTAATGATGCAGGTTTTGTGTTGATATACTGATGGTGTAAGTCATGGTGGTTTTTTTTTTGTTTTTTGTTTTTTTTGGTAGGATGAGATGGCAAGTATCTACCTGAATGAATGATACTCTTGATGGTCTCGCATGTCCATTGCTAAGCTTCAGTATGCTTCACACCAAAATATTCTGCATTCACTGATGTCTGGGATTTTAATATTCCATGTCAGAGCTGAGTATCTGCACATTCTGCAATCTGCAAACATAAAGTTAACATTCTCTCAAATAAAAAAAAAATCTTGATTTTGTGCATATTTATATTTCTACATAAATCAAAATGTAAAATAAATAAAATATATATTCAGCGCAGCGCAAAAAGAAGAAAAAAACAACTGAAGTTGTCCATCTGTGTCTTTCTGTGATCCACCTTGCAATCTGTCACAAGGTCTGTCAAAATAAGATGTAGGAATAAATGCCTTAGCATTGTAACAATAAGCCTCTTGGTACCGTCATTCCTTTAAATGAAGGGAAGTCACCCTAAACTTGTCAACAATCCAATCTGCAAATTCTGCTTGTCCTAAATAAGTCACAATGAGGCCCATTTTTATACAGCGTGAGCCCTAATAATCCCCTCTTGTGCCAGTCACTGTTCATACTTATACTCTACTATGTTAGGTCTGAGATGCTCTGTTCTTCCACACTGTCATGATCAGTGATCATGATTTATTGCACCTTCTAGGCCTAGTGACTAGGCGATCCTACTGCATATCACCTCTTCAGTATACTGAGTTCCATCTGACTGGTGCCATAGTAGAGCAGTGCTTTCTTAAAGCGTCTGCTGAAATGCCTTCGGCCACCAGAGGGCCATACAGCGTCCTACTGCTACAGTGCAATAGGTGGCAGGAAAACTGACAATTCCCATTCCACAACAGTATAATATCTTAACTCTGATCCATCTTTGTGCATTTGGATTTCTATCTATGGAACCTGTATTTCCTATTAACTTCAGAAATGATTCTTTTTTTTATTTTGGAGTCTGAGTTTTGAGCTCTAACTCTGGCTGATCTCATATACATTTCAGTTTATCTTTACTGTAGCAAAGTAGGGACTGATGCCAAATGTTCTCACTGAAATCTGTCTTTACTCAGTCATAAGATTTCCTCCATTGGCTTTGTTCAAACCAACTTGACTGATGCTAAACAACAGAACAACAAAAAACATCAAATGTGTCTTTGACAATGGTATAACAAGGTTTCCAAACTGTCAATTGCACTTGGTTTTAAACAATTTTATTGACTACATGTTACATTCACCTTGATAAGAACAAAAATATTCACTCACCTAAGTAAGCTTAAAGCCAATATCTGGTCTTCAATCTTCCAAAGTTCACACATGTTACTCCACTGCTGCGCTCCCTTCATTGGCTCCCTGTAGCTGCACGTATCAGATTCAAAACCTTGATGTTTGCCTACAAAGCCAAAAATGGGCCAGCCCCCTCATACACAAGGTCAATGGTCAAAGCCCGATCCGAACCTCGAGTACTTCGAACCTCAAGTACGGCTAGGCTTGAAATACCTTGCTTCAGGTCTCATGGACGACAAGCATTGAGACTATTTTCTGTCCTGGCTCCAAGATGGTGGAATGAACTCCCGCTTGCTGTCTGGACAGCAGAATCCCTTGCAGTCTTCAAACGCAGACTGAAGACCCATCTATTTGCAGAATATTTAAAGGACAACTGAAACTGCTCCCTTATTGACTGACTAATTTAGTAATTATTGTAGGGCACTGTTTATGTATTTTAACAAACTCTAGCACTTATTGTTTATAGCACTTATCATTGTTTAAGATAGACCTTATCTATTTTGCACTTCTAGGTATCAGCATTCATCCCTGTATTCTACAGTATTCTAGTTCATTGGTATGTTTAATTCTAATAATAATAATTAATAATGTACTTGGATATATTCTATGAGTAAATGACAAAGCACTTTTGTAAGTCGCTCTGGATAAGAGCGTCTGCTAAATGCTATAAATGTAAAACATCTCACAGACTTTGAACTTCAAAATTTGAAAAAAAAAAATTGCATCCTTTAACTCTTAAAAAAAAATTATAGTTTTTTTTATTTTATTTAAAGGTGTGTGTGGGGGGGGGGGGGGGGGGGGAGTTACAATATTGCCAAATCAGTATTACAACATGAATTGTTCTATTGTAATCCATAACCCGACAATCACAGACCCAGAGGGTCATTGTTTGTTATTAATAATACAACAATCAAAAACTTTTTTTTTTTTTACCAGTATTTATGGCCCTAATAAAGATGAATCAGCTTTTTTTTTCATGATTTCTGTTCACAACTAATGAACTGTTCTGGATTGTAATACAGTTTGGGACTCTAATAGTGACAATCTAATATTCCTCCCTCTATCAAAATATGACATTTAATTGAAGTTATAAAACCATGTGTCAAGATCACAAAACTCACTGACAAAATTTTTTTTCCCCTCACAGGTAACTATTGCTGTAGCTGATGTTTGTAAAATGTAAATGTACCCAATTATCATTTCAGTACATTCTGGCAAACCATATTCGAGACCTTTTCTAGGATATTTCATAAGGCAGTAGAGCCATCATCTCTCATTGCATTGTTTGGTGTGGCTCCAACAGGCACCCATCTTTGTAAGGGGGAACTGTTATGCTCACCTTCTGCTCTCTCTTTGCCAGGGGTATGATCTTGTTTAAAGTCTAAGTACCAAATGGACCTCCCTGAAGATTTCACATTATCTTAGCTACTGCAAAAATGTATATGTGAATTAAAATGAAAATATGTTCACTTTAAAAATGACAAATTCAAGTAAATTTTGACGGAAAAACCCGATGTTGCACTGGAAATTCCAGAACGTTTCCGAGTGAAGTCATTGGTGGACATCAGGGAAAAAAGCCGCGCACAAACACTATTATGACTGACTTGGACTGCGAATTTTCCAGTGCTGGTTCTTCAGATTCCGAAGACATTTTTTTAATTCGATGAAGATCATGAATCTGCAGTGACAATGTGGTGGACTGAATATCATCAATAGTGAAATTCAACCATTTATATTTTAGCTAGAGATGGAAGAAGATACTCCAGAGAGCAATGAACAACCTAACCCAGTAGAGAGAACTGGGAATTCCAACTGGTAAAAACCTTTATATTGGCCATTATTCTGAAAACTGATTCTAAAAGTAAAAACTATTACTAAATGTAATCTTGTCTATTAACAATCGCCAACTTCCCGACTCACCAGATAGAGATGGGGGGTGGGGGGTTGTGTCTGGTAAGAGACTTGTGTGGTGTTGGGCTTGTTTGCTTTCAACTAACTGAGAAATCTGTGTATGACCTTGTATTCTGTCCCTGATTTTAGAGTTAATGTTATGCCTCTAATAGTTGGCTGCCTTGTATATACAGTTTTAGCCTGCTCTGTTTGTTTGTTTTGTTGGCCTTGGTCCCTTCTGATGTTGTAACACTAGTTCCCTGTATAGTTGTATGTTATTCCAACACTTTGTAATACATTTGCTCTGCACCGTATTCACTTTGTCTGTTTTGTTTGTCATATCACGCACCAGTCGCTCGGACAATCCTGCCTAGACTGAGATGTAACAGCCTTGAAATGCATGCATTATCATTGCCTTCTCTTTTGCATGGCTGACTTCAGTGAATGTCTAGTGCTAACTCCATACATTGACAAAAAAACAAAATAAAAAAACATAACCCTGAAATAAACTGACGAAATGTTAACCACACAAGTGTTTGGGTGTTTGGAAAGATGCTGGTTAATTATGGGTAATGTAGCTAATTAACTAAATAATGAACATTAGAAATTCATTAGAAAATTAGCTATTAATGACAATAGCTAGCTGTCTAAGCGCAAACATTCAGTTATTGTTATTGCTGTAAAAGCGATCTGTGTTGCATTCAAATTCATAAGATACTCTATAAATCTCCGTAATACAACTACATGCAGTAGTTTTAGCCTAGTATGGTACCAAGCTTCGAAAGTCTGTTAGTTAGCTAATATAATCTAAAATAGGCAAAGTAATTGAGTATGAGAAAGGTGCTATATAAATGTAAATAATAATAATAATAATAATAATAATAATAATAATAATAATAATAATAATAATAATTGCACTTACCCTGTTTACTTCCATTCACAAAGAGTCTCATGAACACCTCTCTTTAACAAGTTTCTTTAAATTCCCATATTGTTAGAAAAGCAGCAGCTCAAGTTATCGTGTGAGCGTGGCTTTCCACATCCCACAGTTGTGGTAAAGAACTACTGCTAACGAAGTAAGCGAATGATCCTTTCCAATGTGCCCTTTTAACTTGGACAAACTTTGTCCATTTTTAAAATATTTTTGGATCTTTGGACTATTAGTGCACGGGATTCCCACTATACATTGAATTTTTGCAGCCAAAGACAACACAGCCTTTTGTCATTTTGTATCACCTATAATTGAACTCGAGTTTCTTGAGTTGCTGTCCACCATCACACGGATGACATTTATGACAGAATCTGAAAAACAACATTTTTTAGGCCGTATTCCTTGAATTTGTAAAAAAAAAAAAAAAAAAAAAAAAAGTTTTCTAACTATCGATAATCACAAGTTAGATACTCAGCTTTCGCTGCAGTTATGTGTTATACACTTTCATATCAGCTGGTGTTTAGCCATTAAATGGAAAGATTCTACTCCACCCAGATACAGCCACTGTGTCAGGGACGTCATCTGCCATTTCAAATTGGAGATCAGATACACCGTCAGAGGGTCTTCCAGGAAGTTTAATTTATATTTCTTTTATTCTATACAATATCGTTTGTTTTGTGTATGGTACTTTGGTGTTGGTTACTGGTAGTAGGAATTGGCTCCCATTTTTGTTGGGTGAGGGTTTTTGCTTCTGTTTATGTGTAGGTAGTGAGGGTAGTCGTTTGTATGTTTCTTTTTTGTTAGGATTATATAGTGTGTGTTTATTTTTTTCATTCGTGTGGGTCTCGTTTGTTGTTTTGGTCTGGGTCACTTCCGAACCAGTTACAGCAGTTTGTTTACTTGTTTCTAAATATTAACCTCTGTACTACACACTAGTACACCAAAGAAGAGACTACCATTTGTGCTTCCGTTTCTTTTTGTTATTCTTTACCAGGGGCATTCTCCATTCCGTTAGGCGTTTATCGTTGCTTTTCCCTGGTACGGCCTCCAAGCCTAGACGGAGGTTCATAACAGTTGGCAGCTCCTCCAATATGCGCATTGTAACGGCCAGTAATTTGCGTACCGTCTCCTTAAGTTACGTTTACGTAAAAGGCGTGTGCATGTAGCCCACGCAGAGGAGTTTTTGGTTGGTACTATACATGACGGGCATTACTGGACCCAGCTCTTCTTTTGTCATTATTTACTTCTTTAGTAACGCGTTATGATCTTTGGACGTTTCCACAACTCATGTATGAGCTGTTTACAAAACTCCAAGAGCGAGCCTAGGTGGCGTGGCGAATAAACCAGCAAGATTACTACAAAACTGAGTGAGTGTGGCTCACGTCTACACCGCATGTTTCACAGGCTTCTCTATACCGGTCCCAAAGCTCTGCTCATCTGGGGTGGAGTGTAACTTAAATAGCACTAACTCCAAGAGTTACAGTATCCCTCGTGCTCCAGCCCCATCGTATCCCTTGTTTTGATCAGTGTGTTGCTATTTTCAGAAGAGAAAGTTGCTGTTCGTTCTGAATTGCCATTGAGTGGCGTTTCCTTTATACTTGGGAACGGCATAGCTTGTGGTATCGCGTTCCCTGTACCCGAAGTGGTGGAAACCCCTGTTGACTCGGAGCCTGACTTGTGTGCTGACCCGTGCTCAGACATGCACGTTAGGTGATGTTCAGACACTTTCGCGTGTAATCCTTCTGATGATTTGGCTGTTTCTGAGTCTGTTCGTGTACCTGATCCGATCATTTCGCCTAACCTGATGCCATTAAGTCCAAGATTAGCATAAAACAAAACCCTTTACCATCACCACCTTGAACGCAAGCCATTAGCGCCCTCAGCCCAAAAAAGGATCTGCTTTCAAAATCCATAAAAACATTTACCCACTCAATGATACCACACCTACTCCACACAAGGAATAGGATTTAGACATTTCAAAGAACATAGATATTCCTCGGTGGACTCAGACTTTCACTAATATTTTCTGGCACATAATGCAGACATACAGATGATACCATACAGATGATGAAACAAACAGTATGATGTTATTCACAGAACACATCACAGAATATAAGATGTTTAAAATGAAATATTTTCATGTGTTCTGGATATGTGCAGTAGTCAAACTTTACTGGAGTGAGGTAGTTATATATATATTTCAGTCCAAGGAATTCTATATCATCATCTCATGATATAATCTAAGATCAAAATTAGTATATAAGATCAAAAACATTTTTTCTTAATGATAAATATTTCTAGATCACTAATTCACCAAGCAAAATTGCTTGTAAATAATGTGTTGAAAGGAAATTTGGTGACATTTTGATATTTTTGTGGAAAAGATTATTTCAGAGGTGTTTTAGCCGAGTAGGCTTTATACATCGCAATGCCCAGATAAAAGGGCAGTGATAAATTAAGTGGTGTGGATATATATGCCTGCAAAACCACAAACACCAGTACCTTTAAATGCAAAGAGGAGAACTGATCTATTTCCTGTGTAACACTGCCATTGTCTTGAAGTTTGTATTAAGAACTACTTGCTATATGCACTGTGCATATAACTGCAGAATGACAGAAAGTGGCAACAGTATGGCAATCAAGTGTCAGTGGTAAAGTGTGAAGATAACAGATGCTAATGGAGTTCAATTCAAGGAAACAGGAAGCGAGAACTATGAGAGAGTGTGTTCAAATCAGGATGTCAAAAATATCTTTGGTTGTGTGTTTATATAAAGAAAATGATTAAAGGACAGTTCTTTACTTGCCAGTGAGTGTGATGTCTACAGCAGAGGAAGGTAAGAAACCATAATAATAATAATAATAATAATTCATTTCATACACTAAAATACATCTTAAATGCTTTACAGAAGTTATGCAGTTGTGCAAAGCCATGGAATTACCAAAAATATAATAAAAATGAATCTATCAATATATCTAACAATGAAGTAATTTTAAAACATTACATATATAAACCAGACATAAACTGATTTCACAAGCTGTACTGAACCCTGTTTGAAATGGAGTCCAGAAGACTGTTAATAGGAGAAAATAAACTGAAATATTGGGTTAAGTTCATAAACATTTACAGCCAGAGGTTTTGAAAAAGTTGGTGAAAGTTTATATAATTAGCTAATCGATAATTTTAACAAAGCATTTCTGAAGAATATGTAAACAGTTTATATTACTGTAGAAAGCATATATAATATTACAGTATGAGAAGTATGTATAAATGAATACACAATATCGGTTAAGTAAATGTTTTAACAAGAGGAATTTATCTCTTACCATAACACTAATATTTTCTATTTTCTCTGATATTAAGTAAATGTGCCCTTCCTAGCATAGTTTCTCATCAATGAATATACCAAGAAATTTAGTATAGTGGACCTGCATTGTGTTAATGTAGGATTAGACATACGGACTGGTGGAAGTATATCGATGCCGTTTCAATTTTAGTACTCAAAATCATTTATGAACTCTTTAATATTGAGAGATAATTTAACAGCTTCAAACCACAGATCAATAAGGGATCATTTGATTTTTCCTATGTAATTTTATTAAGAACATCAGTTAAGTCTTTTAAATATATAACTATTTAAAATTGGAACTCTATACATACACTATGACATTTTTACTAAATAAAATATGATTATGCTTATTGATCACAACACCTATACTAGATTGTGTCACTGTCACTTCCATAGAAAGAACAAGAATTGTTGGTGTACAGCCATTTGCAGCTCTCCAGAGACGCTCTATAGGGTTGATGTTTGGACACTGACTGGGCCGCTCCAGGGATTTCACAGCTTTCCTGAAGCCACTCCTGGGTTTTCTGGGTGGAATGTTTTCAGTTGATGTCTTTTCCAAAATATAAACCTTCGCCCCAGCCTGAGATCTTGAGCATTTTGCAAAAGGTTTTCACCTTGGATCACTCTATATTTTCTGCATCCGACTTCCCCTCCGGCCTAACTCATCTTTGCGTTTTTATAAACTCCAAGCAGCCTCTTATGTGCTTTTTAGTGAGGAGTGGCTTCTGCCTGGTCACTGCCATAAAAGTCCTAATTAGTGGAGTTCTGCACTGATAGTTGTCCTTCTGTAAGGAACCCTAGATCTCATTTATATTGATAATTCATTATTTGTCTGATGATGGCAATTTATCCCAAATAACTCATTTATTGCTGGGTTGTCAAATCGCCAAAGAATATTGCTTGTTACATGTGAGTATGATTGAGCCTACCAAGCTCTTGGGCACTGCAGAAATGTTCCTGTATCCTTCCCCAGATCTGTGCTTGTGTGTCACTTTCATGTGTGTCGTTGCTTTGTCATTGTTGAGTATTGTGTGTAGATTGATGAGATGAAAGTGAGTTAAATCCATTTGAAGATGAATCTGGAACAAGAAAAAATGAATAACTTGGAAGGGTCTGAAAGCTTTTTGCATACACTGTATATAAATGCTTTCAAAAGCACAAGTCAAAATAAGAGGATAAAATGTCTAACTTGTGTGATGCTTCATAAGTAAAATAGTTCTGGCCTTAGACATTATCAGTATGTCATTTACATGTCAACTCATAATTGCAAAAAAATAAATAAACTGCCAGATTATTCAATTCAGATTGCTTAGTACTGTTTTAGTGGTTGCTTCATTACAGAATGAAAGCAAGCACACCATGTCACTGAGATGCAAACTGAATTGGGTTGAAAATGGCTTTGGGAGAAAATCACCAGCAGCAAGTGCACTTCTACCATGTTTGTTTTCCATCTCTTTTCTAGGTTACAGTGCGCAGTAATGGACAGAGTGCTTAAACTCTTTCTAACAGGTAAAGATCAACAGACCATGATTTTACCTGTCTGTGAACGTGATGATGAGCGTCCCATGGGAGACAGGTGGAAAACTTACTCAGGGTGGTCCAATTATGACTATTCTTTTCAAAATAGTCCTGGAGTACCTACAGTAATAGATGTTTTTCCTAATGATTGGTTTGAGAGTGGCAGATGGGGCCAAATTACAGTAGAATATTCTTGTAGTAATATTCCAGTAAGGTTTGAATAAATATGTGAAGGATGACAGTTTATAAAGGAAGGCTTTATTATTTATTAATATATTTATTTATCAGAACATGCAGTCCTTTACATTCATTATCACTTTGGTGTAACTGAGCAGTTCAAAACTAAGTGTTGTGACTATAAAAAAACAACAACTTTTGTTGAATCTTTGAATAGTGCCATTCCATTGACACGTTACTGTATTTGCGGAGTTTTTCTGGTGTTTTTAGAAGAAAACTCAAAAGGTTCCCATAATATTTGCAGAACACTATGTCAAGGTGATGGTCATGCTCGCATGTCGGAGTGTCCCCCGTTTCCCTGGCTACCTAAAGCACTTCCTTGTTTTCCTACTATCGTCTGTTACTATGGTGTCCTGTCTCCTCCCCTTTAGCTCCAGCTGTTCCTCGTTTGTCCTTCGTTAGTGTTCCTATTTAAACCTTGTTGGTCATTATCTAATTATTCTGTGGCACTGATTCTCTGTGCTCTATGCTAAGTCATCATGAATTTAAGCTTCATCCACTTTGAAACCAACCTCTGTAAAGCTGAAAGCCAAAGACCATCCATCACAAAAGATCTGCACTGATCTAGTGAAGCTGAATAAACTCTACACTCTGTCCTGTCTCCCAGCTTCACTCCTGAGCTGCTCATGTCGATGCTCGAAGGTGCAGGTGCCAAAATCCGTTACAGCCATCAATGGAACCTGTGTGGTGGTGCCGTGCAATACCACATCTCACACATATGCGACTTGGTACAAGTATCAGCACTCTGGATACCCTCCAATGTATTCTAATGACACCAAAGATATAATAAATCAGTTTAGAGGAAGGACATCACTCCTGGGAAATGCTACGCAGGGAAACTGTAGCCTAAAGATTGACAATGTTCGCCAAGAGGATGGAGGAATAAGTGTGTATGTATGGATCAATCCTCACAACATATATGGAGATTACACAGAGATAAAAGTCTGTGAGTACACAAAGAGAAACAATGTTCAAAACCTATTAAGTAAATTTAATAAATAATTATGAAAATAATTATGACTTTGGCCCAGGTAATCATATTGACCACTGATTTTAACATTTGTATTTTTCATACAGTGGCACCTTCAAAGACTCGCATTTCTGTAGAAAGCACACAAGTGGAAGGAACGCTTTTCTCAGCCAAATGCACAGTCCGGCACTCCTTCTGTTTCTAATGAGGTGACCACTACACAGGACTTGGGTGGCTTGTGGGTTTCTGTGGCACACGCTCAGTTCAATGCCAGCCGTCGAGACCATGGTAAAAGGCTCACATGCAGGAGAATGTCAGATGGAAACACTGCGACTGGTGATGCACTTAACATCTTATGTGAGTAAAGACTACGCTAATGTTTTCCTCATTTTATATTATCTAAACGTTTTGAAAAATGTAAATTAAATATCAGGTTGGGTGGTAGGGGGATAGATGAGAATAAATTTAATTCATCGTTAAAAATAAAACCACATTAAAAATGCAACAAAGAATGCCAGAGCATTTCAAACCATCAAATGAACTGCTAAACTCTAATTGAGATAAACTCTGTATTGTATCCTTGCATAATCTAGTTTGTGGACTATATGAAATAAGGCTTTATGAATATATATAGTTTATATTAAATTCATTTCTGCAGATGCCCCAACAAATGTGAACATGCATACCAGTGGAACAAAGCCTGTGGTTGAGGGTGGTAACATCTCATTAACATGTAGTAGTGACAGCAACCCTCCAGTGGCTAGCTATGAGTGGCGCATCATCCAAATGAATAGCACCATTAAGCACAAGACAAGAAGTTTATTGCTTCAAGATGTCAGACGAGATATGAAAATCTCCTGCATTGCCCATAACTCCATCGGACTGGGTGAATCAGACCAACTGTCTCTGAATGTCCATTGTGAGTAGCTGGTGCATTTACCTGTTGAGCAAAGGCTGTCAAACAACAGTTCTTACAGGCCACATTATTACACTGATATATTCTTTAGATTATTTAACACAATAGATTCAATAAAATCTCAATATCAATTCCTTTATTTTGTACATCAGGTATGTTATGGGGAAGAAATCCCTAAATTGATGTGTGTCTGTTCTGAATTGTAGTCTGACACCTCAGCCTCAGGGAATTATTACTCTATTTTACGTACTTTGGAATGACTCATGGTAAGAGATGATTATACACATGGACCTGCTCAATCTACTCTCATATACTGTGTTAGAATTACTGCACATGTTTTAATCATGGGAGGGTTGATTTATATCTTCGAGAGATAAGATGTGCATGTCCATAATCAATCAAGCATTCATAAAAAAGTCACTCTTGGTCAAGTGAACTGTTTGTTGACCGTGGTCTTTGTTAAGATTTTGCGATTGTGTTGCTGATGACTTTGTCTCCGTGTCTCAGTCCCTCCCACCATCCTGCCAGACTCAGCCTGCTGGGAGAGGGAAGGATCTCTGCACTGCATGTGCTGGGTGGAGGCGGAGCCAAACGCCAGCATCTCCTGGACTGTTGATGGAAGAAGTGCTCTCCTTCCTCACTTCAACATGACAAATAACTGTACGGGAAGGACCACAGTGTCAGTGATGACAGGGCCACCGGGCCACTTTGTAACTTGTGAGGCAGCAAACTACTTGGGCAATGACACTTACCAGATGTCTGGCTTTCCACATCTGGCACAAGGTACTGGATACTTCTCACTTGTGTGTAGGGGAAACCGCAGAAGGACATTGCTGCTTGTTCTTAAGTCATTTCCTCCATTCTTTCCAGGCACTGTTGGATTTTACTATTTCATTCTGGCGGCCATAGTTTTCATCTTCCTTGGAATTGTTATAGTTGTCCACAGAAGACTGAAAAAGAGGTAGTTTTGTATGATTCATTTATACAGTCACAATTACATTTATCTGGTGTCTTAGTACTGGGATAAATTTAAAACCAGCAGCATCCCTTAATGGAACAGTAGATATAAGGAGAAAGGAACAATAAACCTTTTAAGGTCTATTGTTACCTTTTTTCTTTTTTAATAGACCAGATTTCTGTCTCACATATTTATAGTCTGTTTGCTCTTCAATCTGTACATACTGATTTAATTTCAGACATGAAAACTCAGGAGGAGCTAAAAATACAAGTTCAGAGAACCCAACCCAGTGTAGGTAAGTCCAAAAGCTCCTCTGCAGTCATGTTTGTAATCATTTTAATATGGAAATGACTCATTCTGGGTTGAACTGTAGCAAAGGAAAATATGCACTTCAGTCACACAAAAGTCTTATTACCTAGAAATAGTGTGGACACAATCTTTATGGCCATATTTTTTTCCTTGTATAATCTGAATATTTGTTGAATTCAGAAACAATACAAAAACACCCAGAGGAATCTGCCCCTTCAAGGAAAACTTTTCTGAACGTTCATAGTTTTCTGTCATTTTGATCATGAAAAAATCTACAAATATGAATTTAGACACTCTAAATAATGTGAAAAACAATCGAATTCATCAGATTATAAACAAATCTTATTTAAACAGTTAAATTAATTGTCTCTTGATTAATCTGCTGAATGTATTCAGATGCTTCACTACTGCTCCATCGTCTACTACTAGGCCTCAGTCCTCCACTGGCCTGCCCACTTTAGACTCTAATTCCAGTTAGACTGTACACAAAAAATAAATTAATCTTTTTACTTTTCAAATTAATTCAACTAGAGAATATTAACATTTTCATTTAACCTCGATTTGATTTGCAAATGAATAACGTAAGAAGTAATTGCTTCATGCAAATGTTTTGTTCTAACATTTTTCAACTGTATATGTACAATAACAGTACATATATTTTAAGTTATTACAATACTTAATTTTAATATGTTGTAGATGTTTTTTTCTAAGGAACACTGTTTTGTTTATTTAGGCAGAACATCGTCAAGTGGAACCCAGACCAATACCCAACAGATGATGAGCAATAATTTGTACAACTTTGATATTATCTATGCAAATACTGCATGTGGTGGGAATATTTACAATAACTCCATGGTGACTTCACAGGCTCCTGAGGTAGCAACAGCACACTGCCCAATAAAGACAATGCAATGTTATTACAGTTAGTAATGTAGTGGTTTCTCAGTTCCAGTGCTGGGCCATCTGCCATGTTCTCTCTGCTCCAACTGATTTCTAAACTCATCATCTAATTATTAGGCCTTTCATAGTCTGAATCAGGTGGGCTGGGGCAGAGAAAATACACACATTCAGAGCAGGGTGCCCCCCATATCTGGAACTGATGAACTCTAGTAATGAAGAAATTAGTGTTCCTCACATTCAACCCTGGAGAGTAAAAGCACTGTGTAGTTTACAGTTGACCCTTATCAGATGCATCTATTAATTTTAAGTTTACTATTAAGTTTATCTTGTATGTATTAAGAACAGAGTCATGATGTTTTTTGTTTGATTGTTTGTTTCTTAGGATGACATGTCCAATATCTACCTGAACGAATGATACTCTGCAAATATCTTGATGGCCTCAGCTGTCCATTTCTTCAGTACTCTTCAACCCAAAATGTTCAGAAATAGAATTGAGGTTTTTTGACTCTGGCAATTTTGAGCTCTAACTCTGCCTGATCTTACATCAATTTCTGTTGAACTTTACTGTTGCAAGGTTAGGATGGATGGCAAACTTCTGGTCTTTTTTCTCTTTCTGTATCTCCCTTGGAGAAGGTTGTTGGAAAGATGAGTGCAACACAGAGGGATGTTAGCCAGCTATCAGAACTGCAGAAAGGTGTAAGATACTTGAAGCTACCTGAGAGGTATAACAAGCTGTCCATAAATAAGGCCTTGGAGACTGCCAAGCAAATATTACCAGCTCTGGCTGCCCACCTGAAGAGGTAGAGAAAAGTAAAAGCCAGGAGAATAAACAGCTTCTCCCACAAGCCAAGTGTACTCTCTGTGGCAGGCTAAGAGCCTAAGAACAGACCCACCAAAGCTGGAAATTGAACAATATTGGAAAAGCGTGTGTGTGTATGTATGTGTATATATATATATATATATATATATATATATATATATATATATATATATATAAAAATTTCCCAATACACCCCTGTTTTCTTTTTCCTCAGTTTGGACAGAGCACTCTCAAACCATTTCACTGCGAGTTATACTGTGTATGACTATGTATGTGACAAACTTGAAACTTGAAAACTTGAAACTATGTATGTCGCACCTGACATGGACTTGGGCAGTAGACCCGGGGGTGAGTGGAGATGTGCACAGCATGGACTGCCATGTTTCTCTCTTCAGTCCTTATTTAGTTAAAAATTTAATTGTGGTAAATATTTGAAAATGGTGAATTTGTATATGGTATGTTTGATTTCAGCAGTTTGTCTTTTTTCTTAGTTTGCTTAGATGTGTTGCCTTCGTCGTGTGTCATTTTGGTCTCCCCCTTCATTTTCCATTTGTTCTTAAAATGAGCAGTTCAATTTCATTTCTGCTTTTTTTTTTATAGTGTTCACATCAGACAGTTGCTGTTTTGAGCAGAAATGGCATTCTGTGGCCCTTCTTCTGTACCAATGATACAATGTTGACTGGACTGTTGAATTATGTCTTGCTAGTTTGAAACTGATGCTGTTCAGAGTACCTTGTCTGAAATGTCTCCTTGGTACTAGTGTTTCTCTTAAATTGTGGTGCCAAATATGTTTCTGTTTTCCTGGTTACACTACCCCATACCATCAAATCTAAACCACAGCTCCATATCCTGGCAAGAATACAACTTAACTAAATTTCATCTTGGATAATCTTTTAAATTTTATATGGGGCTATACAACTCACTCTGGCTGTGCTGTGATGTAATCCTTTCTGACTGAGTTCTTCCTGAATGACAGGAAACTCCTTTCCAAAAAGGCAGAGTTACTGTAAGGCAGAAGTTTCTCTTTCGTGAGATCATCTTTGTAGACCTTTTCCACTGCTTTAAGACTTCCGATACTTACTGGCTCATCTTTTCTGTGCTTTTATCACATGGCTTCAGTGTTCTATTGTTTTCTGCTATGGACAGCTGGACACTGGTGTCTCAAAACAGATTTTCTGTGAATATTTTTTGATGTAAGACATTTTTACATTAAAAAAAATGAATTGCAGCATGACAGAAACTGGCACTAATATGGTCATGCAGAGATTAAATGTCAAAGATAAAATGAAGTCTCCTGAGGTGATAATGTTTAATTGAAGGAAAGAGGAAGTCAGAAATATGAGAGTGTGTTCAAATCAGGAAGTCAGAAATGGCTTTCTTTAGTGTTTTCTATAAAGAACATGACCAAAGGACTGGTATTTATTTGCCAGCGCGTGTGGTGTCTACATGAAGGAAGGTAAGAAACATCAACACAACAAAAAACACTACAATAATAATAATAATAATATAAAAATACTAATAAGAAGAATGATATTTCATACATTAAAATGCAGAAGTAGTGCATTTGTGCAAGTATATATATCTATATATAAACCAAAAACTGGTTTTACTATTTAGAGCTACAAAAAGCAATTTCCCTGCATATGTGATAAAGGATCTGATGAGATTTTCTGTGGACACTATAGCAGGGGGATTCTGCTTATTAACAGAAAAACAACAAAAACAGAAGCCCACATGGCTCAGCTAACATAACTAAAAGGTAACTAAAAACCAACAGTAATGAGGAATTCCTAAAACCTAGTCTAAGCTAATGCTGTTGACTGATGCTAATCCCCCAAAACAGGAACATGAAAACCACACTAGGCAAATAAGAAACTCAAGGCAAGATTCATTTAGATTTTATGCAAGTGAGCTTTTACAGCTGTTCTGTACTGGGCAAGGGAACACACCATAGTTACTAATATTGGTATGTTTCGCATTCATCTTTAAATTATTTCAACACAATTTTTTTGCTCATAAATCTAGACACAAAGTCCAAAGTCACAATGCAAAAACAAGTTCTTGGATGTTTTATAACTTTATTTTCAAATAAAAACAAATATCTATTTAGCATAAGTATTCAGTCCCTATCCTTAGCACTTGGTTAAAGCACCTTGTGCAGCAGTGACAGCCTCAGATCTTTGTTTTGGTAATTACCCCACAAACTCAGTGCAGCTTTCTGTTGGAAATGTATTTATTTAATATGTGTACTGTGTGTGTGTGTGTGTGTGTATATATATATATATATATATATATATATATATATATGAGGGAAAATACAACTAGCAACCAATACATTGTGTTGAAAAAATACAACAATAAAACACTTTAAAGAAAGAAAGAAAAAAGTGAGAAAAATTAAACTGTAAGGAATAAGAAAAAAGACACACAAAAGCCACATTAAATTGATATACAGATGATCTACTTTAGGTTAAGAGGAAATGAGTTTTGATCTTCTGTTGAACCTGAAGAGATGATTTCAGCTTTTTAGATGTGTTGGTAAATTGATCCAGACTGGAGTTCCTCTATAAGAAAGAGTAATCTGAAGTTCTAAAGAAACATTTGTAGAGCTTATCAGAATATCTTGTGAAATAAAGACAAACTGTACTGAAATCGGTTTACAAGGGAGTCCAGAAAAAGGAAAAAATAAACTGAAATAAATGGTTAATTTCATAAAAATGTATTATCAGAAGATCTGAAAAAGTGCATGAAAGTTGACATAAAAATGAGATAAAGAGTTCATTCTAACAAAGCATTTCTGAATATGCTTATATATTCAAACAGCTTATATTACTTTTGAAAGTACTGGCCTAGATAATATTATAGTAAGAAAAGTATGGATAAATCAATGCATACAGGTTACAGGTTAAGTAATATTCTTTTAACTAGTGGAATTTAACTCTTCTTATGAGCAATATTTTCATTTTTTGTCTTTTTGTCTATTTTTTTGTGTTTTGTTTTTCCTAATATATGTGCCCTTCCTAACATAGTTTCTCATTATTGAACATACTGATGTATGATTAGACATATGGACTGGGGGGAGTGTACAAATGGCTTTTTCATTTATTCTGCTTGCATTAACTCTTGTGAAGCGTAATCTCTCAGGTTTAAATGAGTTATCAATAAGGAATAATTAGATTTTTCCTGTGTAATCTTATTAGGAATATCAGTTAATATATTTAATGTTTAACTGTTTGAAATTGGAAGTCTGCAAATACAACAAAATACAACATTTTTACCAAATTTAAAAAATCTTTAGCTCATTGATCACTAGCTCTGCTTTGTTAGCTAGCATCTCTATTGTATTATGGCACTTTAGAAAAGGTATGTGATTTTTAACAAAAAACAGGTCTCTCACCTCTATAGCTTTCCTGAAGCCACTCCTCGGTTTGCTGGGTGGAATATCTCCAGTCTTTTTCAAAATCTAAACCTTCACCTCAGCCTGAGGTCTCAGGCATTTTGCAAAAAGTTTTCACCTAAGATGCTCTATATTTTCTGCATCTATTTTTTCCTTCTGTCTTGACTCGTGTTCCAGTCGCTGTTGCAGAAAAACACCCCACAGCAGGATGCTGCCATCACCGTGTTGGACTGTAGAGAAGGTGTTAATGAGATGATACTCTATCTGGTTTCCTCCATACATATCACAGGGAATTGTGGAAAAATAGTTCAATCTTTGTTTAATCAAACCAGAGGATCTTACTTTTACTGATCTGAGAGTTGTTTAGATCCCTTTTTTAATCTCCAATCATATACTAATGTTCTTTTTAGTAAGGAATGCCTTCTAGCTTGTCAGTCTCCCATAAAAGTCCTAATTAGTGGAGTGGTGCACTAAGAGTTAACCTTCTGTAAGGTTATGCCATCTCCACAAAGGAACTCTAGATCTCATTTATACTGACCGTTGGGTGCTTGGTTAATTGTATGATAAAAGCCCTTCATCCCTAATTACTCATTTGTGGCTGGGTTGCCAAATCTACAAAGAATGTTGATGGTTCCAAATGTTTTCCATTTGAGCAAGATGGAGGCACTTTCATTGCTGCATTGCAGATCCGTGATTTGATGCAGTCCTGTGTTGCAGGTCTATGCACATTTTACTCTATCTTGGTTTTCAATCTAACATGCACCATCAACTGAGAGATCTTATATAGTTACCTACAGGTATACGCACAGGTGTAGACTCTGCCAAGAGGTGTAGGCAGTCATATAGACACAGGTAGACACCACTGAATTTGTAGCAGTATTTCAAGGATCACTGTAAGAAGTAGGATACAACAATGCTCATCTGCAACTGTTTGAACAACAAGTCTGCAAATTAAGTAATTGCAATATTTTTTAAATTTTTTATTTATTTATGAAACATTCCAAAACCTTTTTTATTGCTTTGTCATTGTGGAGCATTGTGTGCACATTGATGAGACAAAAATTGCTGAATCCATTTTAAGATGTGTCTGGTACATAAGAAAAAGTCACTAACTTGAAAGGGTCTGAAAAGCTTCTGTATGCACTTTATGTAAAGGCTTTAAAAGTCACAAGTCTACCTAAACAGAATAAAATGTTTAACTTTGATACTTCCTAAGTAAAATAATGCTAATTTTTAACATTATTATGTGATTTACATGTCAACTCACAATTAGGAACAATAAATAAACTGCCATCTTCCTACTTGTTCTGTAGATAGAGATAATTCAACTTAGATTGCTTAGTACTGCTTTAGTGGTTACTTCTGTACCAACTTGGAAGAAGTTTGGTTTTCACCTGCATTACAGTGTCCTATAGAATATACTTAAAAATAAACGCAAGCACTCCATGTCACTGAGATGCAAACTGAATTGGGTTGGGAATGGCTTAGAAAGAAACTCACCAGCTGCAACTGAACTCAGTTTGTTTCAACTTCCTCTATGTTTTTCCATCTGTTTTCTAGGTTGAAGTGTGCAGTAATGGACAGAGTGCTTAAACTCTTTCTAACAGGTAAAGATCAACAGACCATGATTTTACCTGATTGTGAAAGTGATGATGAATGTCTCATGTTACGCCCCACAGGGTAGAAAACTTAGGATGTTCACTGTAGGTTCTTGATATATTCAACAGTGGTCCAGTTATAAGTATTCTTTTATAATTGTCCTGGGATACCTACAGTAATACATGTTTTGCCAAATGATTGGTTTGATACTTGCAGATGGGGCAAAAATACACTGCAGCATTCCTGTAGAAAAGCTCCAGTAATATTCCAGTAAGGTTTGAATAAATATGTGAAGGATGACAACTTATAAAGGAAGGCTTTATTATTTATTAATTCATTTGAATGTCATTATTTATAGGGCACATTCTAAAAAGCAGAACATGCAGGTTTGCACTTCCATTATCTCATTGGTGCAACTGATAGAGCAGATCAAACTATCGTTTTTTTAAAACAATTTTTAAGCTGCTTTTTGGCTTTATCAAAAACCTTTGTTTAATCTTTGAATAGTGCAATTTCATGGGAGCATGTCACTGTCACGATTGGCCACCCTCCTGACGTCCCTGCTACTGTGGTTTCCCTGCCGTGTCTGTTTTCCTTTGTTTCCTGTTTGTTCCTTTTCTTGGTTTCGTTTTCTCTGCCCCTCGTCTGTTCCTCAATTCCAGTCTTTGTTTTGGTTCTCCCTGTTCATATGGTTACCTGTGTCTGGTTAGTGCTCGATTGTTTTGGTTATTTAAGCCCTGTGTTTGGTTTCCCCTGTGGTCAGTTAGTTGTAGCTGTAGCTTAATTCTTAGTTTTGTTTCAGTTTAGTAAAAAGCTCGTGCATTCTGCCTCTCACCTTGTCCCTGCTATAATGTTACACATACAGGGTTTAGCTTGGTGGCTAAGATACTTGACAAGTATTCAGAAGGTTACCCAGTGCTGCCAAAATGTAATAGTTGGGCCCCTGAGCAAGGCCCTTAACCTTCAATTGCTCAAGTTGTATTCAGTAATAATTGTGAGTAGCTTTGCATAAAAGGATCAGCTAAACTCATTTTACATCCACTTTGAAACCAACCTCTGTAAAGCTGAAAGCCAAAGTCCATCCATCACAAAAGATCTGCACTGATCTAGTGAAACTGAATAAACTCTACACTCTGTCCTGTCTCCCAGCTTCACTCCTGAGCTGCTCATGTCGATGCTCGAAGGTGCGGGTGCCAAAATTTGTTACAGCCATCAAAGGAACCTGTGTGGTGGTGCCGTGCAGTACCACATCTCACACATATGCGACTTGGTACAAGTATCAGCACTATGGATACCCTCCAGTGTATTCTAAAGACACCAAAGATATAATAAATCAGTTTAGAGGAAGGACATCACTCCTGGGAAATGCTATGCAGGGAAACTGTAGCCTAAAGATTGACAATGTTCGCCAAGAGGATGGAGGAATAAGTGTGTATGTATGGATCAATCCTCACAACATATATGGAGATTACACAGAGATAAAAGTCTGTGAGTACACAAGGAGAAACAATGTTCAAAACCTACACGCAGACAAGTTTATTAAGTAAATTTAATAAATAATTATGAAAAGAATTATGACTTTGGCCCAGGTAATCATATTGACCACTGATTTTAACATTTGTATTTTTCATACAGTGGCACCTTCAGAGACTCGCATTTCTGTAGAAAGCACACAAGTGGAAGGAACGCTTTTCTCAGCCAAATGCACAGTCCGGCACTCCTGTCCAGTGTCTCCACCTCTGCTGGAATGGCTGGGCCTGTCTTCTGTTTCTAATGAGGTGACCACTACACAGGACTCGGGTGGCTTGTGGGTTTCTGTGGCACACGCTCAGTTCAATGCCAGCCGTCGAGACCATGGTAAAAGGCTCACATGCAGGAGAATGTCAGATGGAAACACTGCAATTAGTGATGCAATTCACATCTTATGTGAGTGTTTACTATACAATTGTGCTTTCCTCATGTTATACCATCAAACATATTTTAAAAATGTAAATTAAATATCAGGTTGGGTTGCAGGGGGGAATCATGAGATTAGTTCATTGTATTAGTCCATACAAGAATACAAGAGAATTTCAAAGCAATTGTGATGAACTCTGTGTTGTATACAGTTACATAATCTAGTTGGTAGACTATTTATGAATATATAGTTTATATTAAATTCATTTCTGCAGATGCCCCAGCACATGCAACCATAAATATCAGTTGAACAAGGCCTGTGGTTGAGGGTGGTAACATCTCATTAACATGCAGTAGTGACAGCAATCCCCTAGTGGCCAACTACGAGTGGCCTTCATCCTGCTCCAGAATTCCAGGCCCATGTAGCTCTGTATCTTCTTTTCATTGTGGGACCCCAGTTTCTCTGTATCAGTAACTCCAGTAAATATGAATTAAGGTGTACTTTGTAGAATAGATCTTATTCAAGTTAACCCAACTGTAGTTTGGAGTGTCATTAAAACTAAATGAAGATGTATAGCTAGGATAGCATAATTTAATTGATACTGTTATTGTATTCTTATTTTATTGTGGTATCATTTATACTGTTATTGTATTGTATGTCTATTATAAATTGGAGTCTGACACCTCAGTCTTAGGGAATTATTACTGTATTTTATGTACTTTGGAGTGACTCACAGTGAGAGATGATTGGACACATGGACCTGCTCAATCTACTCTCATATACTGTGTTAGAATTACTGCACATGATTTAATCCTGGGAGGGTTGATTTACGTCTTCGAGAGATAAGATGTGCATGTCCATAATCCATCAAGCATTCAAAAGAGAGTCACTCTTGGTCAAGTGATCTACTGTGCTGCCTTAATGATTGGTTACCTTGGCCTTTGTTAAATTCTCTCTAGAGACATGATCAGACAGACCACAGTCAAATGTGACTTATGCACTCAATGCACTTCTAAACAGATCTGAAAATGAATGTGCCAGAAACAAAACCTGTTTGTTGGTTTTTCTTTTTCTCACTTTGAGATGACAAAGGAAACATGAAAGTCTCTTGCAAGTATTTTGCTGTGGCCCCATGATTCTTTGTCCTTCTAGAGCCAGACTGTGGCTGTAATAACACCAGTGTGTCATGCAAACCTTCACTGCCTCTTGCCCCTTTAAACGTGGGATATTGGGTTGGGTGCCACAGCAGTAAGATTTTGTGATTGTGTTGCTGATGACTTTGTCTCCGTGTCTCAGTCCCTCCCACCATCCTGCCAGACTCAGCCTGCTGGGAGAGGGAAGGATCTCTACACTGCATGTGTTGGGTGGAGGCGGAGCCAAACGCCAGCATCTCCTGGACTGTTGATGGAAGAAGTGCTCTCCTTCCTCACTTCAACATGACAAATAACTATACGGGAATGACGACAGTGTCAGTGATGACAGGGCCAACGGGCCACTTTGTAACTTGTGAGGCAGCAAACTACTTGGGCAATGACACTTACCAGATGTCTGGCTTTCCACAGCTGGCACAAGGTACTGGATACTTCTCACTTGTGTGTAGGGGAAACCGCAGAAGGACATTGCTGCTTGTTCTTAAGTCATTTCCTCCATTCTTTCCAGGCACTGATGGATTGACCTATTTCATTCTGGCGGCCATAGTTTTAATTGTCCTTGGAATAGTTGTGGTAGGTGTCCACAGAAGAATGAAAAAGAGGTAGTTTTACATGATTTATTTATTCAGCCACAATGTAAGGGTCGGTGCCATGCCGAGGCCCCCTCTGGCCACCAGAGGGAGGTCTCGAGTCAGGTACACCACTAATCAGGCATAATGCCCAACAGCTGGGCTAGGCCTATATAAGCCCAGTGACTCAGTCACCAAAGTTCTGAGCAAAGTGCCTAGCTGGTAACTTTGGGTATTGAGGTCTGTGAGCCCTTGTGCTATACCTCACTTCTGTGCTGTGAGGGTGTACCTGCTTTTACATGTTCCCTCTCCTCTCCAGTTTTCCCCCTCAAATCTGTCTCTCTCCTAAGACTCCCCTTCGCCATTACCGTTCCTCCCTGTTTTCTGGTATCGATTCTGCCCTCCTTCCCGTGGCATCCTTGGTTCTCCCTTTTTCCACGCTCGGCATAGTGTTTAGTTTTGTTTTCCTTCTAGATTTGTCATCTTCCATTCCTTTGAAGAGCGATTATACGTGCAGGTGGTTTTTTGGCCACCGCAGTCTAGCAGGTGTGCGTTCACCTCGCAACACAACAGCCGGGGTTCGACTCCCCCCTTTGGTTGTTTACTTTACTTTTCCACATGGGCCTACCATTAGAGCATGATTGCTCTCCCAGTAGGCTGCCTACTTGCTGGGTTCGAACCGACCTTACATACAATTACGTTTATCTGGTATCTTAGCACTGAGCTAAACTTAATACCCAGCAGCACCTTCAATAGAGTAGTAGATTTAAAAAGGGAGGAACAGACCTTTTTCATTAAGCTTAAAAGTTCTCTTATGCATTACAGTTTTCTCTCACATATTTACAGGACTCTTCAATCTGCTTTCATTTCAGACATGAACACTCGAGAGGAGCTAAAAATACAAGAGGTTCCGAGAACACAAGCCAGTGTAGGTGAGTCCAAAAGTTCCTCACCAATCATTTTAATGATTGTAGAATGAAAATTAAACATTCTGATGCACATGCGTTTGAACAATGGGGAAGGAAAAAACATGCACTTCAGTCAGGCAAAAAATGTTTTATTATCATGAAATAAACAAAGCGTGAACACAGACTTTATGGCTATATTTTATTCCTTGAATAATTTGGATATCTGTTGAGTTCAGAAACACACTACTTATTTGAATGCAAATGTCCAGAGGTTTAGGGTCATGTGTATGGGTGGTCTGGGATGGGTGTTGTCCACCTAGGGGAATCACCCCATACAAGGAAAACTAAGCTTTTTTTTTTTAGTGTTCATAGTTTTCTGTAATTTTGACATCAATTATCATCAATGGTCATCGATGGTCATCAAATGCTCAGCTTTCCTATTAGCCATTTTGAAGGTGTGAGTGTGCTACGTCAGTGTTTCCCCTTTACAATATTGCCAAATCATGACATTTCTTCACATATGCTGTACAGACAGTTGAAGGGGGGCCCTTTACAATAAGGAAAACAGTTCCCTGGGGTCTTAGTGAAATGTCTGATATTTTTTGGACCAAATACTACCAGGATCATCCAGCACAACATGCTTCTCTGTCTGTCCAAACAACCCTGTTCATAACTATTTGTTTGAGTGCCTGTTCCTTTAAATGATAATGAGCCACCACTCAACTACAGAATGATTAACATTTTCATTTAATCTAGGATTGTTTTTCAAATTAAAAATACAAGTAAGTGCTTCATCCAGATGCATTATGTTTTAACATTTTTCATCTGTGTATATTTAAATGAGCTTTATAGTGTGTGTTCTGTCATGGATTTGTTTTTAAAGACACTTCTAAGGAACTGCTTTGTTTGTTTAGACAGAACATAGAGTCAAATGGAACCCAGACCAAGGTCCGGCAGAAGACCTATGAATGGCACAAGGATGACAACATCTATGCAAATGATGTATCGGGTGGGCATATTTGGAGTACCGCCATGGTGACTTCACAGGCTCCCGAGGTAGCAACAGCACACTGCCCCCTAAAGACAAAGTAATGCCTCTACAGTTAGTAATGTAGTTGTTTCTCAGTCCCAGTGCTGGACCATGGGCCATGCTCTTTTCGCTCCAACTGATTTCTAAACTCTTCTTCTAATTATTAGGCCTTTCATAGTCTGAATCTTCATAAAGTCTATCTAGTGTGTATTAAGAACAGACCTATTTTACATATTAGTACTGGTAGGATGCCAGTCCAAAATGGAGGAGTGAGATTAGAACCTAGAAATAATAGTTTACAGTGATCACCAATCATACCTAAAGAGTCTTGTGAATATTTCATAACAGCTGTTCAGTTTATTTATTAATGTGGGCTATTTCTGGGCACCTCAGAGCAAAAAAAAAAAACAACAAATGGGGGAAAAAAGGAAAATTGAATGTATTCGTAATGATGCAGGTTTTGTGTTGATATACTGATGGTGTAAGTCATGGTGTTTTTTTTTTGTTTTTTGTTTTTTTTTGGTAGGATGAGATGGCAAGTATCTACCTGAATGAATGATACTCTTGATGGCCTCGCATGTCCATTGCTAAGCTTCAGTATGCTTCACACCAAAATATTCTGCATTCACTGATGTCTGGGATTTTAATATTCCATGTCAGAGCTGAGTATCTGCACATTCTGCAATCTGCAAACATAAAGTTAACATTCTCTCAAATAAAAAAAAAATCTTGATTTTGTGCATATTTATATTTCTACATAAATCAAAATGTAAAATAAATAAAATATATATTCAGCGCAGCGCAAAAAGAAGAAAAAAACAACTGAAGTTGTCCATCTGTGTCTTTCTGTGATCCACCTTGCAATCTGTCACAAGGTCTGTCAAAATAAGATGTAGGAATAAATGCCTTAGCATTGTAACAATAAGCCTCTTGGTACCGTCATTCCTTTAAATGAAGGGAAGTCACCCTAAACTTGTCAACAATCCAATCTGCAAATTCTGCTTGTCCTAAATAAGTCACAATGAGGCCCATTTTTATACAGCGTGAGCCCTAATAATCCCCTCTTGTGCCAGTCACTGTTCATACTTATACTCTACTATGTTAGGTCTGAGATGCTCTGTTCTTCCACACTGTCATGATCAGTGATCATGATTTATTGCACCTTCTAGGCCTAGTGACTAGGCGATCCTACTGCATATCACCTCTTCAGTATACTGAGTTCCATCTGACTGGTGCCATAGTAGAGCAGTGCTTTCTTAAAGCGTCTGCTGAAATGCCTTCGGCCACCAGAGGGCCATACAGCGTCCTACTGCTACAGTGCAATAGGTGGCAGGAAAACTGACAATTCCCATTCCACAACAGTATAATATCTTAACTCTGATCCATCTTTGTGCATTTGGATTTCTATCTATGGAACCTGTATTTCCTATTAACTTCAGAAATGATTCTTTTTTTTATTTTGGAGTCTGAGTTTTGAGCTCTAACTCTGGCTGATCTCATATACATTTCAGTTTATCTTTACTGTAGCAAAGTAGGGACTGATGCCAAATGTTCTCACTGAAATCTGTCTTTACTCAGTCATAAGATTTCCTCCATTGGCTTTGTTCAAACCAACTTGACTGATGCTAAACAACAGAACAACAAAAAACATCAAATGTGTCTTTGACAATGGTATAACAAGGTTTCCAAACTGTCAATTGCACTTGGTTTTAAACAATTTTATTGACTACATGTTACATTCACCTTGATAAGAACAAAAATATTCACTCACCTAAGTAAGCTTAAAGCCAATATCTGGTCTTCAATCTTCCAAAGTTCACACATGTTACTCCACTGCTGCGCTCCCTTCATTGGCTCCCTGTAGCTGCACGTATCAGATTCAAAACCTTGATGTTTGCCTACAAAGCCAAAAATGGGCCAGCCCCCTCATACACAAGGTCAATGGTCAAAGCCCGATCCGAACCTCGAGTACTTCGAACCTCAAGTACGGCTAGGCTTGAAATACCTTGCTTCAGGTCTCATGGACGACAAGCATTGAGACTATTTTCTGTCCTGGCTCCAAGATGGTGGAATGAACTCCCGCTTGCTGTCTGGACAGCAGAATCCCTTGCAGTCTTCAAACGCAGACTGAAGACCCATCTATTTGCAGAATATTTAAAGGACAACTATTATTATTATACAACTATTATTTAAAGGTGGGGTGGGGGGTTACAAGTTTGCAGTTAGTAAAGATGACCCCTTAGTTCAGTTCAGTTAGCTTTACTGGCATGACCATAAGCACTTACAATATTGCCAAATCAGTATTACAACATGAATTGTTCTATTGTAATCCATAACCCGACAATCACAATCACAATCCAAACTTTTCTTTTTTTACCAGTATTTACGGCCCTAACAAAGATGAATCAGCTTTTATTTTTCATGATTTCTGTTCACAACTAATGAACTGTTCTGGATTGTAATACAGTTTGGGACTCTAATACTGACAATCTAATATTCCTCCCTCTATCAAAATATGACATTTAATTGAAGTTATAAAACCATGTGTGAAGATCACAAAACTCACTGACAAAATAAATTTTTTTCCCCTTCACAGGTAACTATTGCTGTAGCTGATGTTTGTAAAATGTAAATGTACCCAATTATCATTTCAGTACATTCTGGCAAACCATATTCGAGACCTTTTAGCACTAACTCCAAGCGTTACAGTATCCAGTCGTGCTCCAGCCCCATCGTATCCTTTGTTTTGATCAGTGTGTTGCTATTTTCAGAAGAGAAAGTTGCTGTTCGTCCTGAATTGCCAGTGAATGGCGTTTCCTTTATACTTGGGAACGGCATAGCTTGTGGTATCGCGTTCCCTGTACCCGAAGTGGTGGAAAACCCTGTTGACTCGGAGCCTGACTTGAGTGCTGACCCGTGCTCAGACATGCACGTTAGGTGATGTTCAGACACTTTCGCGTGTAATCCTTCTGATGATTTGGCTGTTTCTGAGTCTGTTCGTGAACCTGACCCTACTGTACCTGATCCGATCATTGCGCCTCACCTGATGCCATTAAGTCTAAGATTAGCATAAAACAAAACCCTTTACTATCACCACCTTTAACGCAAGCCATTAGCGCCCTCAGCCCAAAAAAGGATCTGCTTTCAAAATCCATAAAAGCATTTACCCCCTCAATGATACCACACCTACTCCACACAAGGAATAGGATTTAGACATTTCAAAGAACATAGATATTCCTCGGTGGACTCAGACTTTCACTAATATTTTCTGGCACATAATGCAAACATACAGATGATGAAACAAACAGTATGATGTTGTTCACAGAACACATCACAGAATGTTTAAAATGAAATATTTCCATGTGTTCTGGATATGTGCAGTAGTCAAACTTTACTGGAGTGAGGTAGTTATATATATATTTCAGTCCCAGGAATTCTATATCATCATCTCATGATATAATCTAAGATCAAAATTAGTATATGAGATCAAAAACATTTTTTCTTAATGAGTTTTCTTAATGATAAATATTTCTAGATCACTAAGTCACCAAGCATAATTGCTTGTAAATAATGTGTTGAAAGGAAAGTTGGTGACATTTTGATATTTTTGTGGAAAAAATTATTTCAGAGGTGTTTCAGCCGAGGGGGCTTTATACATCGCAATGCCCAGATAAAAGGGCAGTGATAAATTTAGTGGTGTGAATATATATGCCTGCAAAACCACAAACACCAGTACGTTTAAATGCAAAGAGGAGAACTGATCTATTTCCTGTGTAACACTGCCATTGTCTTGAAGTTTGTATTAAGAACTACTTGCTATATGCACTGTGCATATAACTGCAGCATGACAGAAAGTGGCAACACTATGGCAATCAAGTGTCAGTGGTAAAGTGTGAAGATAACAGATGCTAATAGAGTTCAATTCAAGGAAACAGGAAGTCCGAACTATGAGAGAGTGTGTTCAAATCAGCATGTCAAAAATATCTTTGGTTGTGTTTTTATATAAAGAAAATGATTAAAGGACAGTTCTTTACTTGCCAGTGAGTGTGGTGTCTACAGCAGAGGAAGGTAAGAAACCATAATAATAATAATTATAATAATAATAATAATAATAATAATAATTCATTTCATACACTAAAATGCAGCTTAAATGCTTTACAGAAGTTATGCAGTTGTGCAAAGCCATGGAATTAACAAAAATATAATAAAAATGAATCTATCAATATATCTAAAAATGAAGTAATTTTAAAACATTACATATATAAACCAGACATAAACTGATTTCACAAGCTGTACTGAAACCTGTTTGAAATGGAGTCCAGAAGACTGTTAATAGGAGAAAATAAACTGAAATATTGGGTTAAGTTCATAAACATTTACAGCCAGAGGTTTTGAAAAAGTTGGTGAAAGTTTATATAATTAGCTAATCGATAATTTTAACAAAGCATTTCTGAAGAATATGTAAACAGTTTATATTACTGTAGAAAGCACTGGCCTATATAATATTACAGTATGAGAAGTATGTATAAATGAATACACAATATAGGTTAAGTAAATGTCCTTCCTAGCATAGTTTCTCATCAATGAATATACCAAGAAATTTAGTATAGTGGACCTGCATTGTGTTAATGTAGGATTAGACATACGGACTGGTGGAAGTATATTGATGCCTTTTCAATTTTAGTACTCGAAATCATTTATGAACTCTTTAATACTGAGAGATAATTTTACAGCTTTAAACCACAGATCAATAAGGGATCATTTGATTTTTGATGTAATTTTATTAAGAACATCAGTTAAGTCTTTTAAATATATAACTATTTAAAATTGGAACTCTATACATACACTATGACATTTTTACTAAATAAAAAATGCTTATGCTTATTGATCACAACATCTATACTAGATTGTGTCACTGTCACTTCCATAGAAAGAACAAGAATTGTTGGTGTACAGCCATTTTCAGCTCTCCAGAGACGCTCTATAGGGTTGATGTTTGGACACTGACTGGGCCGCTCCAGGGATTTCACAGCTTTCCTGAAGCCACTCCTGGGTTTTCTGGGTGGAATGTTTTCAGTTGATGTCTTTTCCAAAATATAAACCTTCGCCCCAGCCTGAGATCTTGAGCATTTTGCAAAAGGTTTTCACCTAGGATCACTCTATATTTTCTGCATCCGACTTCCCCTCCGGCCTAACTCATCTTTGCGTTTTTATAAACTCCAAGCAGCCTCTTATGTGCTTTTTAGTGAGGAGTGGCTTCTGCCTGGTCACTGCCATAAAAGTCCTAATTAGTGGAGTGCTGCACTGATAGTTGTCCTTCTGTAAGGAACCCTAGATCTCATTTATATTGATAATTCATTATTTGTCTGATGATGGCAATTTATCCCAAATAACTCATTTATTGCTGGGTTGTCAAATCGCCGAAGAATATTGCTTGTTACATGTGAGTATGATTGAGCCTACTAAGCTCTTGGGCACTGCAGAAATGTGTAGATTGAAGAGATGAAAGTGAGTTAAATCCATTTGAAGATGAATCTGGAACAAGAAAAAATGAATAACTTGGAAGGGTCTGAAAGCTTTTTGCATACACTGTATATAAATGCTTTCAAAAGCACAAGTCAATATAAGAGGATAAAATGTCTAACTTGTGTGATGCTTCATAAATAAAATAGTTCTGGCCTTAGACATTTTTAGTATGTCATTTACATGTCAACTCATAATTGCCAAAAAATAAATAAACTGCCAGATTATTCAATTCAGATTGCTTAGTACTGTTTTAGTGGTTGCTTCATTACAGAATGAAAGCAAGCACACCATGTCACTGAGATGCAAACTGAATTGGGTTGAAAATGGCTTTGGGAGAAAATCACCAGCAGCAAGTGCACTTCCACCATGTTTGTTTTCCATCTCTTTTCTAGGTTACAGTGCGCAGTAATGGACAGAGTGCTTAAACTCTTTCTAACAGGTAAAGATCAACAGACCATGATTTTACCTGTCTGTGAACGTGATGATGAGCGTCCCATGGGAGACAGGTGGAAAACTTACTCAGGGTGGTCCAATTATGACTATTCTTTTCAAAATAGTCCTGGAATACCTACAGTAATAGATGTTTTTCCTAATGATTGGTTTGAGAGTGGCAGATGGGGCCAAATTACAGTAGAATATTCTTGTAGTAAAGCTCCAGTAATATTCCAGTAAGGTTTGAATAAATATGTGAAGGATGACAGTTTATAAAGGAAGGCTTTATTATTTATTAATTCATTTATTTATCAGAACATGCAGTCCTTTACATTCATTAACACTTTGGTGTAACTGAGCAGTTCAAAACTAAGTGTTGTGACAATAAAAATAAACAACAACTTTTGTTGAATCTTTGAATAGTGCCATTCCATTGACACATGTTACTGTATTTGCGGAGTTTTTCTGGTGTTTTTAGAAGAAAACTCAAAAGGTTCCCATAATATTTGCAGAACACTATGTCAATGTGATGGTCATGCTTGCATGCCGGAGTGTACCCCGTTTCCCTGGCTACCTAAAGCACTTCCTTGTTTTCCTACTATCGTCTGTTACTATGGTGTCCTGTCTCCTCCCCTTTAGCTCCAGCTGTTCCTCGTTTGTCCTTCGTTAGTGTTCCTATTTAAACCTTGTCCTCTCGTCTTGTGTTTGTTGGTCATTATCTTCTTATTCTGTGGCACTGATTCTCTGTGCTCTAGGTGAAGTCACCATGAATTTAAGCTTTATCCACTTTGAAACCAACCTCTGTAAAGCTGAAAGCCAAAGACCATCCATCACAAAAGATCTGCACTGATCTAGTGAAGCTGAATAAACTCTACACTCTGTCCTGTCTCCCAGCTTCACTCCTGAGCTGCTCATGTCGATGCTCAAAGGTGCGGGTGCCAAAATCCGTTACAGCCATCAAAGGAACCTGTGTGGTTGTGCCGTGCAGTACCACATCTCACACATATGCGACTTGGTACAAGTATCAGCGCTATGGATACCCTCCAGTATATTCTAAAGACACCAAAGATATAATAAATCAGTTTAGAGAAAGCCCATCACTCCTGGGAAATACTATGCAGGGAAACTGTAGCCTAAAGATTGACAATGTTCGCCAAGAGGATGGAGGAATAAGTGTGTATGTATGGATCAATCCTCACAACATATATGGAGATTACACAGAGATAAAAGTCTGTGAGTACACAAGGAGAAACAATGTTCAAAACCTACACGCAGACAAGTTTATTAAGTAAATTTAATAAATAATTATGAAAATAATTATGACTTTGGCCCAGGTAATCATATTGACCACTGATTTTAACATTTGTATTTTTCATACAGTGGCACCTTGAGAGACTCGCATTTCTGTAAAAAGCAGACAAGTGGAGGGAACGCTTTTCTCAGCCAAATGCACAGTCCGGCAATCCTGTCCAGTGTTTCCACCTCTGCTGGAATGGCTGGGCCTGTCTTCTGTTTCTAATGAGGTGACCACTACACAGGACTCGGGTGGCTTGTGGGTTTCTGTGGCACACGCTCAGTTCAATGCCAGCCGTCGAGACCATGGTAAAAGGCTCACATGCAGGAGAATGTCAGATGGAAACACTGCGACTGGTGATGCACTTAACATCTTATGTGAGTAAAGACTACGCTAATGTTTTCCTCATTTTACATTATCTAAACGTTTTGAAAAATGTAAATTAAATATCAGGTTGGGTGGTAGGGGGATTGATGAGAATAAATTTAATTCATCGTTAAAAATAAAACCACATTAAAAATGCAACAAAGAATGCCAGAGCATTTCAAACCATCAAATGAACTGCTAAACTCTAATTGAGATAAACTCTGTATTGTATCCTTGCATAATCTAGTTTGTGGACTATATGAAATAAGGCTTTATGAATATATATAGTTTATATTAAATTCATTTCTGCAGATGCCCCAACAAATGTGAACATACATACCAGTGGAACAACGCCTGTGGTTGAGGGTAGTAACATCTCATTAACATGTAGTAGTGACAGCAACCCTCCAGTGGCCAGCTATGAGTGGCGCATCATCCAAATGAATAGCAACATTAACCACAAGACAAGAAGTTTATTGCTTCAAGATGTCAGACGAGATATGAAAATCTCCTGCATTGCCCATAACTCCATCGGACTGGGTGAATCAGACCAACTGTCTCTGAATGTCCATTGTGAGTAGCTGGTGCATTTACTTTTTCAACATGCTTTGCTGCTATCACAGTTGACACCTGTTGAGCAAACGCTGTCAAACAACAGTTCTTACAGGCCACATTATTACACTGATATATTCTTTAGATTATTTAACACAATAGATTCAATAAAATCTCAATATCAATTCCTTTATTTTGTACATCAGGTATGTTATGGGGAAGAAATCCCTAAATTGATGTGTGTCTGTTCTGAATTGTAGTCTGACACCTCAGCCTCAGGGAATTATTACACTATTTTACGTACTTTGGAATGACTCATGGTAAGAGATGATTGGACACATGGACCTGCTCAATCTACTCTCATATACTGTGTTAGAATTACTGCACATGTTTTAATCATGGGAGGGTTGATTTATATCTTCGAGAGATAAGATGTGCATGTCCATAATCCATCAAGCATTCATAAAAGAGTCACTCTTGGTCAAGTGAACTGTTTGTTGACCGTGGTCTTTGTTAACCTCTCTCCAGAGACTCTCTGTGACTGTACTGTCACTATTGTGTCATACCAGAAGCTTCAGTACTTCCTGCCCCTTTAACTCTTTGTTAGTGGACTGGGTGTTACAATATATTCATACAGTCTTATAGTAACAGAGTTTGTTACTTAATCGTGCTGCTATAGACATTTACATTTATGGCATTTAGCTGACTGAGTACAACCTGAGCAATTGAGGGTTAAGGGTTTTGCTCAGGGACCCAACAGTGGCAACTTGGCAGTCATGGGGCTTGAACCAGCAACCTTCCAATTATAAGTCAAGTACCTTAACCACTGGCTGTATGCACTCAATGCACGTCTAAACAGATCTGAAAATTAATGCCCCAGAAACAGAATCTATATGTGAGGGACTTTTTGCTTTGAGATGACAAGGGAAACATGAAAGTCTCTTGCAAGTATTTTGCTGTGGCCCCATGATTCTTTGTCCTTCTAGAGCCAGACTGTGGTTGTAATAACACCAGTGTGTCATGCAAACCTTCACTGCCTCTTGCCCCTTTAAACGTGGGATATTGGGTTGGGTGCCACAGCAGTAAGATTTTGTGATTGTGTTGCTGATGACTTTGTCTCCGTGTCTCAGTCCCTCCCACCATCCTGCCAGACTCAGCCTGCTGGGAGAGGGAAGGATCTCTGCACTGCATGTGCTGGGTGGAGGCGGAGCCAAACGCCAGCATCTCCTGGACTGTTGATGGAAGAAGTGCTCTCCTTCCTCACTTCAACATGACAAATAACTATGCGGGAAGGACGACAGTGTCAGTGATGGCAGGGCCACCGGGCCACTTTGTAACTTGTGAGGCAGCAAACTACTTGGGCAATGACACTTACCAGATGTCTGGCTTTCCACAGCTGGCACAAGGTACTGGATACTTCTCACTTGTATGTAGGGGAAACCGCAGAAGGACATTACTGCTTGTTCTTAAGTCATTTCCTCCATTCTTTCCAGCCACTGTTGGATTTTACTATTTCATTCTGGCGGCCATAGTTTTAATTGTCCTTGGAATTGTTGTGCTAGGTGTCCACAGAAGAATGAAAAAGAGGTAGTTTTGCATGATTTGTTTATTCAGTCACAATGTAAGGGGCGGTGCCATGCTGAGGCCCCCTCTGGCCACGAGTCAGGTACACCACTAATCAGGCTTAATGCCCAACAGCTGTGCTAGGCCTATATAAGCCCAGTGACTCAGTCACCAAAGTTCTGAGCAAAGTGCCTAGCTGGTAACTTTGGGTATTGAGGTCTGTGAGCCCTTGTGCTGTACCTCACTTCTGTGCTGTGAGGGTGTACCTGCTTTTACATGTTCCCTCCCCTCTCTAGTTTTCCCCCTCAAATCTGTCTCTCTCCTAAGGCTCCCCTTAGCCATTACCGTTTCTCCCTGTTTTCTGGTATCGGGGCTGCCCTCTTTCCCGTGGCATCCTTGGTTCTCCCTTTTCCCACGCTCGGCATGGTGTTTAGTTTTTCTTTCCTTCTAGATTTGTCATCTTCCATTCCTTTGAAGAGCGATTATACGTGCAGGTGGTTTTTTGGCCGCCGCAGTCTAGCAGGTGCACGTTCACCTCGCAACACAACGGCTGGGGTTCGACTCCCCCCTTTGGTTGTTTACTTTACTTTTCTTCTTTACCTGTTCTAACTGTTCTGCACACGGGCCCACCATTAGAGCATGATTGCTCTCCCAGTAGGCTGTCGATGTCATCACCTTGCTGGGTTCGAACTGACCTTACATACAATTACGTTTATCTGGTATCTTAGTACTGAGCTAAACTTAAAACCCAGCAGCACCTTCAATAGAGTAGTAGATTTAAAAAGGGAGGAACAGACCTTTTTCATTAAGCTTAAAAGTTCTCTTATGCATTAGTTTTTTCTCACATATTTACAGGACTCTTCAATCTGCTTTCACTTCAGACATGAACACTCGAGAGGAGCTAAAAATACAAGAAGTTCTGAGAACACAAGCCAGTGTAGGTGAGTCCAAAAGTTCCTCACCAATCATTTTAATGATTGTAGAATGAAAATTAAACATTCTGATGCACATGCGTTTGAACAATGGGGAAGGAAAAAACATGCACTTCAGTCAGGCAAAAAAATGTTTTATTATCATGAAATAAACAAAGCGTGAACACAGACTTTATGGCTATATTTTATTCCTTGAATAATTTGGATATCTGTTGAGTTCAGAAACACACTGCTTATTTGAATGCAAATGTCCAGAGGTTTAGCGTCCTGTGTATGGGTGGTCTGGGGTGGGTGTTGTCCACCTAGGGGAATCACCCCATACAAGGAAAACTAAGCTTTTTTTTTAGTGTTCATAGTTTTCTGTAATTTTGACATCAATTATCATCAATGGTCATCGATGGTCATCAAATGCTCAGCTTTCCTATTAGCCATTTTGAAGGTGTGAGTGTGCTACGTCAGTGTTTCCCCTTTACAATATTGCCAAATCATGACATTTCTTCACATATGCTGTACAGACAGTTGAAGGGGGGCCCTTTACAATAAGGAAAACAGTTCCCTGGGGTTTTAGTGAAATGTCTGATATTTTTTGGACCAAATACTACCAGGATCATCCAGCACAACATGCTTCTCTGTCTGTCCAAACAACCCTGTTCATAACTATTTGTTTGAGTGCCTGTTCCTTTAAATGATAATGAGCCACCACTCAACTACAGAATGATTAACATTTTCATTTAATCTAGGATTGTTTTTCAAATTAAAAATACAAGTAAGTGCTTCATCCAGATGCATTATGTTTTAACATTTTTCATCTGTGTATATTTAAATGAGCTTTATAGTATGTGTTCTGTCATGGATTTGTTTTTAAAGACACATCTAAGGAACTGCTTTGTTTGTTTAGACAGAACATAGAGTCAAATGGAACCCAGACCAAGGTCCAGCAGAAGACCTATGAATGGCACAAGGATGACAACATCTATGCAAATGATGTATCGGGTGGGCATATTTGGAGTACCGCCATGGTGACTTCACAGGCTCCCGAGGTAGCAACAGCACACTGCCCCCTAAAGACAAAGTAATGCCTCTACAGTTATTAATGTAGTTGTTTCTCAGTCCCAGTGCTGGACCATGGGCCATGCTGTCTTCGCTCCAACTGATTTCTAAACTCATCTTCTAATTATTAGGCCTTTCATGGTCTGAATCTTCATAAAGTCTATCTAGTGTGTATTAAGAACAGACCTATTTTACATATTAGTACTGGTAGGATGCCAGTCCAAAATGGAGGAGTGAGATTAGAACCTAGAAATAATAGTTTACAGTGATCACCAATCATACCTAAAGAGTCTTGTGAATATTTCATAACAGCTGTTCAGTTTATTTATTAATGTGGGCTATTTCTGGGCACCTCAGAGCAAAAAAAACAACAACAACAAATGGGGGGGGAAAAAAGGAAAGTTGAATGTATTCGTAATGATGCAGGTTTTGTGTTGATATACTGATGGTGTAAGTCATGGATGAGATGGCAAGTATCTACCTGAATGAATGTTACACTTGATGGCCTTGCATGTCCATTGCTAAGCTTCAGTATGCTTCACACCAAAATATTCTGCATTCACTGATGTCTGGGATTTTAATATTCCATGTCAGAGCTGAGTATCTGCACATTCTGCAATCTGCAAACATAAAGTTAACATTCTCTCAAATAAAAAAAAATTCTTGATTTTGTGCATATTTATATTTCTACATAAATCAAAATGTAAAATAAATAAAATATATATTCAGCGCAGTGCAAAAAGAAGAAAAAAACAGCTGAAGTTGTCCATCTGTGTCTTTCTGTGATCCACCTTGCAATCTGTCACAAGGTCTGTCAAAATAAGATGTAGGAATAAATGCCTTAGCATTGTAACAATAAGCCTCTTGGTACCGTCATTCCTTTAAATGAAGGGAAGTCACCCTAAACTTGTCAACAATCCAATCTGCAAATTCTGCTTGTCCTAAATAAGTCACAATGAGGCCCATTTTTATACAGCGTGAGTCCTAATAATCCCCTCTTGTGCCAGTCACTGTTCATACTTATACTCTACTATGTTAGGTCTGAGGTGCTCTGTTCTTCCACACTGTCATGATCAGTGATCATGATTTATTGCACCTTCTAGGCCTAGTGACTAGGCGATCCTACTGCATATCACCTCTTCAGTATACTGAGTTCCATCTGACTGGTGCCATAGTAGAGCAGTGCTTTCTTAAAGCGTCTGCTGAAATGCCTTCGGCCACCAGAGGGCCATACAGCGTCCTACTGCTACAGTGCAATAGGTGGCAGGAAAACTGACAATTCCCATTCCACAACAGTATAATATCTTAACTCTGATCCATCTTTGTGCATTTGGATTTCTATCTATGGAACCTGTATTTCCTATTAACTTCAGAAATGATTCTTTTTTTTATTTTGGAGTCTGAGTTTTGAGCTCTAACTCTGGCTGATCTCATATACATTTCAGTTTATCTTTACTGTAGCAAAGTAGGGACTGATGCCAAATGTTCTCACTGAAATCTGTCTTTACTCAGTCATAAGATTTCCTCCATTGGCTTTGTTCAAACCAACTTGACTGATACTAAACAACAGAACAACAAAAAGCATCAAATGTGTCTTTGACAATGGTATAACAAGGTTTCCAAACTGTCAATTGCACTTGGTTTTAAACAATTTTATTGACTACATGTTACATTCACCTTGATAAGAACAAAAATATTCACTCACCTAAGTAAGCTTAAAGCCAATATCTGGTCTTCGATCTTCCAAAGTTCACACATGTTACTCCACTGCTGCGCTCCCTTCATTGGCTCCCTGTAGCTGCACGTATCAGATTCAAAACCTTGATGTTTGCCTACAAAGCCAAAAATGGACCAGCCCCCTCATACACAAGGTCAATGGTCAAAGCCCGATCCGTACCTCGAGTACTTCGAACCTCAAGTACGGCTAGGCTTGAAATACCTTGCTTCAGGTCTCATGGACGACAAGCATTGAGACTATTTTCTGTCCTGGCTCCAAGATGGTGGAATGAACTCCCGCTTGCTGTCTGGACAGCAGAATCCCTTGCAGTCTTCAAACGCAGACTGAAGACCTATCTATTTGCAGAATATTTAAAGGACAACTATTATTATTATACAACTATTATTTAAAGGTGGGGTGGGGGGTTACAAGTTTGCAGTTAGTAAAGATGACCCCTTAGTTCAGTTCAGTTAGCTTTACTGGCATGACCATAAGCACTTACAATATTGCCAAATCAGTATTACAACATGAATTGTTCTATTGTAATCCATAACCCGACAATCACAATCACTATCCAAACTTTTCTTTTTTTACCAGTATTTACGGCCCTAACAAAGATGAATCAGCTTTTATTTTTCATGATTTCTGTTCACAACTAATGAACTGTTCTGGACTGTAATACAGTTTGGGACTCTAATACTGACAATCTAATATTCCTCCCTCTATCAAAATATGACATTTAATTGAAGTTATAAAACCATGTGTGAAGATCACAAAACTCACTGACAAAATAAATTTTTTTCCCCTTCACAGGTAACTATTGCTGTAGCTGATGTTTGTAAAATGTAAATGTACCCAATTATCATTTCAGTACATTCTGGCAAACCATATTCGAGACCTTTTCTAGGATATTTAATAAGGCAGTAGAGCCATCATCTCTCATTGCATTGTTTGGTGTGGCTCCAACAGGCACCCATCTTTGTAAGGGGGAACTGTTATGCTCACCTTCTGCTCTCTCTTTGCCAGGGGTATGATCTTGTTTAAAGTCTAAGTACCAAATGGACCTCCCTGAAGATTTCACATTATCTTAGCTACTGCAAAAATGCATATGTGAATTAAAATGAAAATATGTTCACTTTAAAAATGACAAATTCAAGTAAATTTTGACGGAAAAACCCTATGTTGCACTGGAAATTCCAGAACGTTTCCGAGTGAAGTCATTGGTGGACATCAGTGAAAAAAGCCGCGCACAAACACCATTATGACTGACTTGGACTGCGAATTTTCCAGTGCTGGTTCTTCAGATTCCGAAGACATTTTTTTTAATTCGATGAAGATTATGAATCTGCAGTGACAATGTGGTGGACTGAATATCATCAATAGTGAAATTCAACCATTTATATTTTAGCTAGAGATGGAAGAAGATACTCCAGAGAGCAATGAACAACCTGACCCAGTAGACAGAACTGGGAATTCCAACTGGTAAAAACCTTTATATTGGCCATTATTCTGAAAACTAATTCTAAAAGTAAAAACTATTACTAAATGTAATCTTGTCTATTAACAATCGCCAACTTCCCGGCTCACCAGATAGAGATGGGGGGTGGGGGGTTATGTCTGGTAAGAGACTTGTGTGGGGTTGGGCTTGTTTGCTTTCAACTAACTGAGAAATCTGTATATGACCTTGTATTCTGTCCCTGATTTTAGAGTTAATGTTATGCCTCTAATAGTTGGCTGCCTTGTATATACAGTTTTAGCCTGCTCTGTTTGTTTGTTTTGTTGGCCTTGGTCCCTCCTGATGTTGTAACACTAGTTCCCTGTATAGTTGTATGTTATTCCAACACTTTGTAATACATTTGCTGTGCACCGTATTCACTTTGTCCGTTTTGTTTGTCATATCACGCACCAGTCGCTCGGACACTCCTGCCTAGACTGAGATGTAACAGCCTTGAAATGCATGCATTATCATTTCCTTCTCTTTTGCATGGCTGACTTCAGTGAATGTCTAGTGCTAACTCCATACATTGACAAAAAAACAAAAACAAAAAACATAACCCTGAAATAAACTGACGAAGTGTTAACCACACAAGTGTTTGGGTGTTTGGAAAGATGCTGGTTAATTATGGGAAATGCAGCTAACTAGATAAATAATGAACATTAGAAATTCATTAGAAAATTAGCTATTAATGACAATAGCTAGCTATCTAAGCGCAAACATTCAGTTATTGTTATTGCTGTAAAAGCGATCTTTGTTGAATTCAAATTCATAAGATACTCTATAAATCTCCGTAATACAACTACATGCAGTAGTTTTAGCCTAGTATGGCACCAAGCTTCGAAAGTCTGTTAGTTAGCTAATGTAATCTAAAATAGGCAAAGTAATTGAGTATGAGAAAGGTGCTATATAAATGTAAATAATAATAATAATAATAATTGCACTTACCCTGTTTACTTCCATTCACACAGAGTCTCATGAACACCTCTCTTTAACAAGTTTCTTTAAATTCCCATATTGTTAGAAAAGCAGCAGCTCAAGTTATCGTGTGAGCGTGGCTTTCCACATCCCACAGTTGTGGTAAAGAACTACTGCTAACGAAATAAGCGAATGATCCTTTCCAATGTGCCCTTTTAACTTGGACAAACTTTGTCCATTTTTAAAATATTTATGGATCTTTGGACTATTAGTGCACGGGATTCCCACTATACATTGAATTTTTGCAGCCAAAGACAACACAGCCTTTTGTCATTTTGTATCATCTTTAATTGAACTTGAGTTTCTTGAGTTGCTGTCCACCATCACACGGATGAAATTTATGACAGAATCTGAAAAACACAATTTTTAAGCCGTATTACTTGAATTTGTAAAAAAAAAAAAAATAAAAAAAAAAAAAAAAAAAAAAAAAAAAAAATAAAGTTTTCTAACTATCGATAATCACAGGTTAGATACTCAGCTTTCGCTGCAGTTATGTGTTATACACTTTCATATCAGCTGGTGCTTAGCCATTAAATGGAAAGATTCTGCTCCACCCAGATACAGCCACTGTGTCAGGGACGTCATCTGCCATTTCAAATTGGAGATCAGATACACCGTCAGAGAAGTTTAATTTATATTTCTTTTATTCTATACAATATCATTTTGTTTTGTGTATGGTACTTTGGTGTTGGTTACTGGTAGTAGGAATTGGCTGCCAAATTTGTTGGGTGGGGTTTTTTGCTTCTGTTTATGTGTAGGTAGTGAGGGTAGTCGTTTGTATGTTTCTTTTTTGTTAGGATTATATAGTGTGTGTTTATTTTTTTCATTCGTATGGGTCTCGTTTGTTGTTTTGGCCTGGGTCACTTCCGAAGCAATTACAGCAGTTTGTTTACTTGTTTCTAAATATTAACCTCTGTACTACACACTAGTACACCAAAGAAGAGACTACCATTTGTGCTTCCGTTTCTTTTTGTCATTCTTTACCAGGGGCATTCTCCATTCCGTTAGGCGTTTATCGTTGCTTTTCGCTGGTACGGCCTCCAAGCCTAGACGGAGGTTCATAACAGTTGGCGGCTCCTCCAATACGCGCATTGTAACGGTCAGTAATTTGCGTACCGTCTCCTTAAGTTACGTTTACGTAAAAGGCGTGTGCATGTAGCCCACGCAGAGGAGTTTTTGGTTGGTACTATACGTGACGGGCATTACTAGACCCAGCTCTTCTTTTGTCATTATTTACTTCTTTAGTAACGCGTTATGAGCTTTGGACGTCTCCACAACTCATGTATGAGCTGTTTACAATACTCCAAGAGCGAGCCTAGGTGGCGTGGCGAATAAACCAGCAAGATTACTACAAAACTGAGTGAGTGTGGCTCACGTCTACACCGCATGCTTCACAGGCTTCTCTATACCGGTCCCAAAGCTCTGCTCATCTGGGGTGGAGTGTAACTTAAATAGCACTAACTCCAAGCGTTACAGTATCCAGTCGTGCTCCAGCCCCATCGTATCCTTTGTTTTGATCAGTGTGTTGCTATTTTCAGAAGAGAAAGTTGCTGTTCGTCCTGAATTGCCAGTGAATGGCGTTTCCTTTATACTTGGGAACGGCATAGCTTGTGGTATCGCGTTCCCTGTACCCGAAGTGGTGGAAAACCCTGTTGACTCGGAGCCTGACTTGAGTGCTGACCCGTGCTCAGACATGCACGTTAGGTGATGTTCAGACACTTTCGCGTGTAATCCTTCTGATGATTTGGCTGTTTCTGAGTCTGTTCGTGAACCTGACCCTACTGTACCTGATCCGATCATTGCGCCTCACCTGATGCCATTAAGTCTAAGATTAGCATAAAACAAAACCCTTTACTATCACCACCTTTAACGCAAGCCATTAGCGCCCTCAGCCCAAAAAAGGATCTGCTTTCAAAATCCATAAAAGCATTTACCCCCTCAATGATACCACACCTACTCCACACAAAGAATAGGATTTAGACATTTCAAAGAACATAGATATTCCTCGGTGGACTCAGACTTTCACTAATATTTTCTGGCACATAATGCAAACATACAGATGATGAAACAAACAGTATGATGTTGTTCACAGAACACATCACAGAATGTTTAAAATGAAATATTTCCATGTGTTCTGGATATGTGCAGTAGTCAAACTTTACTGGAGTGAGGTAGTTATATATATATTTCAGTCCCAGGAATTCTATATCATCATCTCATGATATAATCTAAGATCAAAATTAGTATATGAGATCAAAAACATTTTTTCTTAATGAGTTTTCTTAATGATAAATATTTCTAGATCACTAAGTCACCAAGCATAATTGCTTGTAAATAATGTGTTGAAAGGAAAGTTGGTGACATTTTGATATTTTTGTGGAAAAAATTATTTCAGAGGTGTTTCAGCCGAGGGGGCTTTATACATCGCAATGCCCAGATAAAAGGGCAGTGATAAATTTAGTGGTGTGAATATATATGCCTGCAAAACCACAAACACCAGTACGTTTAAATGCAAAGAGGAGAACTGATCTATTTCCTGTGTAACACTGCCATTGTCTTGAAGTTTGTATTAAGAACTACTTGCTATATGCACTGTGCATATAACTGCAGCATGACAGAAAGTGGCAACACTATGGCAATCAAGTGTCAGTGGTAAAGTGTGAAGATAACAGATGCTAATAGAGTTCAATTCAAGGAAACAGGAAGTCCGAACTATGAGAGAGTGTTCAAATCAGCATGTCAAAAATATCTTTGGTTGTGTTTTTATATAAAGAAAATGATTAAAGGACAGTTCTTTACTTGCCAGTGAGTGTGGTGTCTACAGCAGAGGAAGGTAAGAAACCATAATAATAATAATTATAATAATAATAATAATAATAATAATAATAATAATTCATTTCATACACTAAAATGCAGCTTAAATGCTTTACAGAAGTTATGCAGTTGTGCAAAGCCATGGAATTAACAAAAATATAATAAAAATGAATCTATCAATATATCTAAAAATGAAGTAATTTTAAAACATTACATATATAAACCAGACATAAACTGATTTCACAAGCTGTACTGAAACCTGTTTGAAATGGAGTCCAGAAGACTGTTAATAGGAGAAAATAAACTGAAATATTGGGTTAAGTTCATAAACATTTACAGCCAGAGGTTTTGAAAAAGTTGGTGAAAGTTTATATAATTAGCTAATCGATAATTTTAACAAAGCATTTCTGAAGAATATGTAAACAGTTTATATTACTGTAGAAAGCACTGGCCTATATAATATTACAGTATGAGAAGTATGTATAAATGAATACACAATATAGGTTAAGTAAATGTCCTTCCTAGCATAGTTTCTCATCAATGAATATACCAAGAAATTTAGTATAGTGGACCTGCATTGTGTTAATGTAGGATTAGACATACGGACTGGTGGAAGTATATTGATGCCTTTTCAATTTTAGTACTCGAAATCATTTATGAACTCTTTAATACTGAGAGATAATTTTACAGCTTTAAACCACAGATCAATAAGGGATCATTTGATTTTTGATGTAATTTTATTAAGAACATCAGTTAAGTCTTTTAAATATATAACTATTTAAAATTGGAACTCTATACATACACTATGACATTTTTACTAAATAAAAAATGCTTATGCTTATTGATCACAACATCTATACTAGATTGTGTCACTGTCACTTCCATAGAAAGAACAAGAATTGTTGGTGTACAGCCATTTTCAGCTCTCCAGAGACGCTCTATAGGGTTGATGTTTGGACACTGACTGGGCCGCTCCAGGGATTTCACAGCTTTCCTGAAGCCACTCCTGGGTTTTCTGGGTGGAATGTTTTCAGTTGATGTCTTTTCCAAAATATAAACCTTCGCCCCAGCCTGAGATCTTGAGCATTTTGCAAAAGGTTTTCACCTAGGATCACTCTATATTTTCTGCATCCGACTTCCCCTCCGGCCTAACTCATCTTTGCGTTTTTATAAACTCCAAGCAGCCTCTTATGTGCTTTTTAGTGAGGAGTGGCTTCTGCCTGGTCACTGCCATAAAAGTCCTAATTAGTGGAGTGCTGCACTGATAGTTGTCCTTCTGTAAGGAACCCTAGATCTCATTTATATTGATAATTCATTATTTGTCTGATGATGGCAATTTATCCCAAATAACTCATTTATTGCTGGGTTGTCAAATCGCCGAAGAATATTGCTTGTTACATGTGAGTATGATTGAGCCTACTAAGCTCTTGGGCACTGCAGAAATGTGTAGATTGAAGAGATGAAAGTGAGTTAAATCCATTTGAAGATGAATCTGGAACAAGAAAAAATGAATAACTTGGAAGGGTCTGAAAGCTTTTTGCATACACTGTATATAAATGCTTTCAAAAGCACAAGTCAATATAAGAGGATAAAATGTCTAACTTGTGTGATGCTTCATAAGTAAAATAGTTCTGGCCTTAGACATTTTTAGTATGTCATTTACATGTCAACTCATAATTGCCAAAAAATAAATAAACTGCCAGATTATTCAATTCAGATTGCTTAGTACTGTTTTAGTGGTTGCTTCATTACAGAATGAAAGCAAGCACACCATGTCACTGAGATGCAAACTGAATTGGGTTGAAAATGGCTTTGGGAGAAAATCACCAGCAGCAAGTGCACTTCCACCATGTTTGTTTTCCATCTCTTTTCTAGGTTACAGTGCGCAGTAATGGACAGAGTGCTTAAACTCTTTCTAACAGGTAAAGATCAACAGACCATGATTTTACCTGTCTGTGAACGTGATGATGAGCGTCCCATGGGAGACAGGTGGAAAACTTACTCAGGGTGGTCCAATTATGACTATTCTTTTCAAAATAGTCCTGGAATACCTACAGTAATAGATGTTTTTCCTAATGATTGGTTTGAGAGTGGCAGATGGGGCCAAATTACACTAGAATATTCTTGTAGTAAAGCTCCAGTAATATTCCAGTAAGGTTTGAATAAATATGTGAAGGATGACAGTTTATAAAGGAAGGCTTTATTATTTATTAATTCATTTATTTATCAGAACATGCAGTCCTTTACATTCATTAACACTTTGGTGTAACTGAGCAGTTCAAAACTAAGTGTTGTGACAATAAAAAAAACCAACAACTTTTGTTGAATCTTTGAATAGTGCCATTCCATTGACACATGTTACTGTATTTGCGGAGTTTTTCTGGTGTTTTTAGAAGAAAACTCAAAAGGTTCCCATAATATTTGCAGAACACTATGTCAATGTGATGGTCATGCTTGCATGCCGGAGTGTACCCCGTTTCCCTGGCTACCTAAAGCACTTCCTTGTTTTCCTACTATCGTCTGTTACTATGGTGTCCTGTCTCCTCCCCTTTAGCTCCAGCTGTTCCTCGTTTGTCCTTCGTTAGTGTTCCTATTTAAACCTTGTCCTCTCGTCTTGTGTTTGTTGGTCATTATCTTCTTATTCTGTGGCACTGATTCTCTGTGCTCTAGGTGAAGTCACCATGAATTTAAGCTTTATCCACTTTGAAACCAACCTCTGTAAAGCTGAAAGCCAAAGACCATCCATCACAAAAGATCTGCACTGATCTAGTGAAGCTGAATAAACTCTACACTCTGTCCTGTCTCCCAGCTTCACTCCTGAGCTGCTCATGTCGATGCTCGAAGGTGCAGGTGCCAAAATCCGTTACAGCCATCAAAGGAACCTGTGTGGTGGTGCCGTGCAGTACCACATCTCACACATATGCGACTTGGTACAAGTATCAGCACTCTGGATACCCTCCAGTGTATTCTAATGACACCAAAGATATAATAAATCAGTTTAGAGGAAGGACATCACTCCTGGGAAATGCTACGCAGGGAAACTGTAGCCTAAAGATTGACAATGTTCGCCAAGAGGATGGAGGAATAAGTGTGTATGTATGGATCAGTCCTCACAACATATATGGAGATTACACAGAGTTAAACGTCTGTGAGTACACAAGGAGAAACAATGTTCAAAACCTACACGCAGACAAGTTTATTAAGTAAATTTAATAAATAATTATGAAAATAATCATGACTTTGGCCCAGGTAATCATATTGACCACTGATTTTAACATTTGCATTTTTCATACAGTGGCACCTTCTGAGACTCACATTTCTGTAGAAAGCACACAAGTGGAGGGAACGCTTTTCTCTGCCAACTGCACAGTCCGGCACTCCTGTCCAGTGTCTCCACCTCTGCTGGAATGGCTGGGCCTGTCTTCTGTTTCTAATGAGGTGACCACTACACAGGACTCGGGTGGCTTGTGGGTTTCTGTGGCACACGCTCAGTTCAATGCCAGCCGTCGCAACCATGGTAAAAGGGTCACATGCAGGAGAATGTCAGATGGAAACACTGTGACTGGTGATGCACTTAACATCTTATGTGAGTAAGGACTACGCTAATGTTTTCCTCATTTTATACTAACAAATAGTTTTGAAAAATGTAAATTAAATATCAGGTTGGGTGGTGAGGGGGAAGTCATGAGTTTTAATTCATTGTTAAAAATCAAACCACCCTAAACATGCAGAAAAGAATGCCGGAGAAATTCAAACCATCAATGCTCAACGTGCTTTGCTGCCATCACAGTTGACACCTGTTGAGCAAAGGCTGTCAAACAACAGTTCTTACAGGCCACATTGTATTAATGTTATTACATCTAACAGCGCCAGGATGGCATGACTTATACATTTTCTTCAAGGACAGTTGCATAACCTTTTTATTTTATGTAGTGCTTTTCAGGATTTCCACCAGTGTCCAAATCATGCATTATTTATCATATGCAAATTGCTATTCAATACTTGGACCAATCAGTGTTTGGTACCATTATATTCAACTGAAACGGTTTTATTTTTAAAAAGTGATCTTATTCAAACCACTTGGTGCCCATCGGGATAACATTGTTTCTTCTGGTGCTAGGCCGAGATGTCCCGACCTTAGACCAAGACCTGACACGGAGGCCTTCTGAGACCTCACACTGAAGCCTACAGAGACCTTTTTTCTATATGAACCCAGTTTATTTTAAACCATCCATACTTTCTGATTACATTCTCTCACAAGTGATTTGCTGTGGCCTCATGATGCTTTGTCACTCTAGAGACTTGAATAGCCAAACTGTGCATGACAGTCAAACCTTCACTGCCTCTTGCCCCTTTAAACGTGGGATATTGGGTTGGGTGCCACAGCAGTAAGATTTTGTGATTGTGTTGCTGATGACTTTGTCTCCGTGTCTCAGTCCCTCCCACCATCCTGCCAGACTCAGCCTGCTGGGAGAGGGAAGGATCTCTGCACTGCATGTGCTGGGTGGAGGCGGAGCCAAACGCCAGCATCTCCTGGACTGTTGATGGAAGAAGTGCTCTCCTTCCACACTTCAACATGACAAATAACTATACGGGAATGACGACAGTGTCAGTGATGACAGGGCCACCGGGCCAATTTGTAACTTGTGAGGCAGCAAACTACTTGGGCAATGACACTTACCAGATGTCTGGCTTTCCACAGCTGGCAAAAGGTACTGGATACTTCTCACTTGTGTGTAGGGGAAACCGCAGAAGGACATTGCTGCTTGTTCTTAAGTCATTTCCTCCATTCTTTCCAGGCACTGTTGGATTTTACTATTTCATTCTGGCGGCCATAGTTTTAATTGTGGTTGGAATTGTGCTAGTTGTCCACAGAAGACTGAAAAAGAGGTAGTTTTGTATGATTCATTTATACAGTCACAATTACATTTATCTGGTGTCTTAGTACTGGGCTAAAGTTAAACCCTAGCAGCACCTTCAATGGAGGAGTAGATATAAGGAGAGTGGAACGATAAACAAATGTTCTTATAAACTACAGCATTTCTCACATTTTCAGTGCTCTTCAATCTGCTTTAATTTCAGACATGAACACTTGAGAGGACCTAGAAAGGCAACAAGTTCAGAGTACACAACCCAGGCTAGGTAAGTCTAAAAGCTCCATCAATCATTTTAATGTTTAAAATATGAAAATTCAACGTTCTGGTGCACAGAAGAGATGGATGCATAGGGAAGGGAAAAAAAACATGGACTTCAGTCAGACAAAAAAAGTTTTATCTTGAAATAAAAGTATGGACAGTCTTTGACTATATTTGTCCTTGAATAATTTGAACATTGGGGGAATTCAAATTGCATATTAGAATGCAAAAAAAAAAAAATGTCTAGAAGATTGGGGATGTTTAATCCAAGGAAAACCAGCGTCAAAATTACAGAAAACTGAACACTAAAATGTAATTATCAAAAATGCTTTGCTGTCTTATTGGCCATTTTGAAGGTGTGGGTGTGCTTGGTGAGTATTCCTCCTTTACATTTTTGCCAAATCACAATACTTCACACATACATACAGTACAGACATACTTAAAGGGTTTCTTTAAGTACAGTCACAATTACATTTATCTGGTGTCTTAGTACTGGGCTAAAGTTAAAACCAGCAGCATCCCTTAATGGAACAGTAGATATAAGGAGAGAGGAACAATAAACCTTTTAAGGTCTATTGTTACCTTTTTTCTTTTTTAATAGACCAGATTTCTGTCTCACATATTTATAGTCTGTTTGCTCTTCAATCTGTACATACTGATTTAATTTCAGACATGAAAACTCAGGAGGAGCTAAAAATACAAGTTCAGAGAACCCAACCCAGTGTAGGTAAGTCCAAAAGCTCCTCTGCAGTCATGTTTGTAATCATTTTAATACAGAAATGACTCATTCTGGGTTGAACTGTAGCAAAGGAAAATATGCACTTCAGTCAGACAAAAGTCTTATTACCTAGAAATAGTGTGGACACAATCTTTATGGCCATATTTTTTTCCTTGAATAATCTGAATATTTGTTGAATTCAGAAACAAGTTGTATATTTGAATACAAAAACACCCAGAGGAATCTGCCCCTTCAAGGAAAACGTTTCTGAATGTTCATAGTTTTCTGTCATTTTGATCATTAAAAAATCTACAAATATGAACTTAGACACTGTAAATAATGTGAAAAACAACCTAATTCATCAGATTATAAACAAATCTTATTTAAACAGTTAAATTAATTGTCTCTTGATTAATCTACTGAATGTATTCAGATGCTTCACTACTGCTCCATCGTCTACTACTAGGCCTCAGTCCTCCACTGACCTGCCCACTTTAGACTCTAATTCCAGTTAGACTGTACACAAAAAATAAATTAATCTATTTAATTTTCAAATTAATTTAACTAGAGAATATTAACATTTTCATTTAACCTCGATTTGATTTGCAAATGAATAATGTAAGAAGTAATTGCTTCATGCAAATGTATTGTTCTAACATTTTTCAACTGTGTATATGTACAATAACAGTAAATATATTTTAAGTTATTACAATACTTAATTTTAATATGTTGTAGATGTTTTTTTCTAAGGAACACTGTTTTATTTATTTAGGCAGAACATAGAGTCAAGTAGAACCCAGACCAACACCCAACAGATGATGATCAATCATTTGTACAACTGATTTCTAAACTCATCATCTAATTATTAGGCCTTTCATAGTCTGAATCAGGTGGGCTGGGGCAGTGAAAATACAAACATTCAGAGCAGGGTGCCCCCCATATCTGGAACTGATGAACTCTAGTACTGAAGAAATTAGTGTTCCTCACATTCAACCCTGGAGAGTAAAAGCACTGTGTAGTTTACAGTTGACCCTGCTCAGACGCATCTATTAATTTTAAGTTTACTATTAAGTTTATTTTGTATGTATTAAGAACAGAGTCATGATGTTTTTTGTTTGATTGTTTGTTTCTTAGGATGACATGTCCAATATCTACCTGAAGGAATGATACTCTGCAAATATCCTGATGGCCTCAGCTGTCCATTTCTTCAGTACTCTTCAACCCAAAATGTTCAGAAATAGAATTCAGAGTATTGTGAACGGGGCAGGTGCGATGAGTAGTCCCTAGCAGGGGTGGGTGTGTCTCCCCTGCTAATTGGCTGACCAACCGTGACACATGGAGGCTTCAACATGCGCAGAAAAGGGCAGTGCTAAATTAATGTGAATGTTGTATGGATATGTGTGCTTGCAAAGCACAAACCATGTCTAAAAATAACAAGAGAAGAATTGATCTATTTCTTATACAACACTGCCCTGTTTTTATTAAGCCAGTGGACACAATAGGTATTCAACTTCATTTTTGGAAACGTTTTAATTTTACATGGGGCTATACAACTCTCTTTGGCTGTTCTGTGACTTAGCCCTTTCTGACTGAGTGCTTCCTGAATGACAGGAAACTCATATCTAAAAAGCAGAGTTAACGTGAGGCAGACGTTTCTCTTTCCTGCGATCATCGTCTTTGTAGACCTTTCACATACTTACTGGCTCATCTCTTCTGTGCTTTTAACACATGCCTTCAGTGTTCTATTGATTTCTGCTGTGGACAGCTGGATAATGCTATCCCAAAACAGATTTTCTGTGCAAATATTTTTGACATAAGGTATTTTTTACTCAAAATGTATAGTCATAAGCAAGTATAGGGTTAAATGAGGGGTTAATGCCCCGCTTTTAAGGAAAAAGTCAAATTTAGAAGAGAAACAAGGTTATAACATTTTTATTTTTTAATGCTATATAACAAGATGGTGGTATTTTAGTAGCAAGTAAATGCAGCAAAATTAACATTTAAAATATTCAAGTCTTAAAGTCTATAGTTTTTATCAGTAATAATGTAATAATACATTAAAGGGCTTAAACACATACAAAATGTTCTCATGATATAATGTAAAATCAAAAATGATATCACAGAAGACCAAACCCACCTCACTTAATGGATGAGATGTATGATAAGAGAAGATGTATCAGTAAATATTTCTGGAGTATATTTGCTTATAAATAATATGTTGAAAGGAAATCTGGTGACTTTTTTTTTTGTTGTGGATAAATGATTTCATGAGCGTATTAGCCATGGAGGCTTCAACATGCACAGAAAAGGGCAGTGCTAAATTAATGTGAATGTTGTATGGATATGTGTGCTTGCAAAGCACAAACCATGTCTAAAAATAACAAGAGAAGAATTGATCTGTTTCTTATACAACACTGCCCTATTTTTATTATGAACTACTTGCCATATGCTTAGTGCATATAATTGGATCATGACAGAGAACGGCACCAGTATGGTCATGTATTGATCAAATCTCAAAAAGAAAGTGTAAAGTCGTCTGAGCCACTAACCACATTTAGTTCAAAGAAATAGGAAGTCAGAACTATGACAGAGTTCAGGAAGTCAAATATCTATCATTAAGTGTTTTGTTTAAAGAAAGTAACCAAAGGACAGGTCTTTCTCACCGAGAGTGTGGTGTCTACACCAGACAAAGGTAAAATTTCTGCACAAAAACAACCACCACAATAATCAAAATAATAATAATAATAATAATAATAATAATAATGATACTTTTCGTATACTTTTCATTCTTCTGGAAGCCAGTGGACACAATAGGTATTCAACTTAATTTTTGGAAATGTTTTAATTTTACATGGGGCTATACAACTCTCTTTGGCTGTTCTGTGACTTAGCCCTTTCTGACTGAGTTCTTCCTGAATGACAGGAAACTCATATCTAAAAAGCAGAGTTAACGTGAGGCAGAAGTTTCTCTTTCCTGCGATCATCTTCTTTGTAGACCTTTCACATACTTACTGGCTCATCTCTTCTGTGCTTTTAACACATGCCTTCAGTGTTCTATTGGTTTCTGCTGTGGACAGCTGGATAATGCTATCCCAAAACAGATTTTCTGTGCAAATATTTTTGACATAAGGTATTTTTTACTCAAAATGTATAGTCATAAGCAAGTATAGGGTTAAATGAGGGGTTAATGCCCCGCTTTTAAGGAAAAAGTCAAATTTAGAAGAGATACAAGGTTATAACATTTTTATTTTTTAATGCTATATAACAAGATGGTGGTATTTTAGTAGCAAGTAAATGCAGCAAAATTAACATTTAAAATATTCAAGTCTTAAAGTCTATAGTTTTTATCAGTAATAATGTAATAATACATTAAAGGGCTTAAACACATACAAAATGTTCTCATGATATAATGTAAAATCAAAAATGATATCACAGAAGACCAAACCCACCTCACTTAATGGATGAGATGTATGATAAGAGAAGATGTATCAGTAAATATTTCTGGAGTATATTTGCTTATAAATAATATGTTGAAAGGAAATCTGGTGACTTTTTTTTTTGTTGTGGATAAATGATTTCATGAGCGTATTAGCCATGGAGGCTTCAACATGCACAGAAAAGGGCAGTGCTAAATTAATGTGAATGTTGTATGGATATGTGTGCTTGCAAAGCACAAACCATGTCTAAAAATAACAAGAGAAGAATTGATCTGTTTCTTATACAACACTGCCCTATTTTTATTATGAACTACTTGCCATATGCTTAGTGCATATAATTGGATCATGACAGAGAACGGCACCAGTATGGTCATGTATTGATCAAATCTCAAAAAGAAAGTGTAAAGTCGTCTGAGCCACTAACCACATTTAGTTCAAAGAAATAGGAAGTCAGAACTATGACAGAGTTCAGGAAGTCAAATATCTATCATTAAGTGTTTGTTTAAAGAAAGTAACCAAAGGACAGGTCTTTGTTACTGAGAGTGTGGTGTCTACAGCAGACAAAGGTAAGAAACATCAGCACAACAACAACCACCAATAATAATAATAATAATAATAATAATACTTTTCATAAGTTAAAACACAGCTCAAATGCTTTACAAACGTTTTGCAGTTGTGCACGTAAGACATGAAAGTATAGCCTATATAATAAAAATAAATCTACTATATACAATGTATATAAAAATGAAGTTAAATAAAAGTACATATCAAATTCAAAAGTGCTTCAAAAAGCACTTTCCTTGCATATGCGATAGAGGATCTAATCATATTTTCTGTGGACACTATAGCAGGGGGTTCTGCTCATCAACAGAAGAACATTTTAAGAAACAACAAAAACAGAAACCCACATGGCTCAGCTAACATAACATGACCAAAGGACTGGTATTTATTTGCCAGCGCGTGTGGAAACATCAACACAACAACAACAACTACAATAATAATAATAATAATAATAATATAAAAATACTAATAAGAATGATATTTCATAGATTAAAATGCAGAAGTAGTGCATTTGTGCAAATATATATATACATATATAAACCAGACATAAACTGGTTTCACCATTTAGAGCTACAAAAAACAATTTCCCTGCATATGTGATAAAAGATCTGATAAGATTTTCTGTGGACACTATAGCAGGGGGATTCTGCTTATTAACAGAAAAACATTCTAAGAAAAACAACAAAAACAGAAATCCACATGGCTCAGCTAACATAACTAAAAGGTAACTAAAAACCAACAGTAATGAGGAATGCCTAAAACCTAGTCTAAGCTAATGCTGTTGACTGATGCTAATCCCCCAAAACAGGAACATGAAAACCACACTAGGCAAATAAGAAACTCAAGGCAAGATGCACTCAGACTTTATACAAGTGTGCTTTTACAGCTGTTTTGCACTGGTCAACGGAACACGCCATAGGTGCCAATATTGTTATGTTTCACACTCGTCTTAAAATTAATTCAACACAATTTTTTTGTTCCATAGTATTTGTTTAAAGCACCTTTTGCAGCAGTGACTGCCTTAACGCTTGCAAGCTTGATGCACCTTTCTATTGGAGGTTTCCCCAATTAATTAAAAAATAGAACATTTAATTAAACAATAAGGAATAATAAAAGATAAAGCAGATAAACACACCAAATTGATATACAAATAATTTTTTTAGATTGAGAAATTATTTTTGATCTGTTTTTTGAACCTGGTGAGACTGTTCCAGAATTATACTGTATATGTGTTGGAAAACTGATCTAGGCTGAGGGTCTGAAATTCTAATGAAAAATGTGTAGACCTTGTTGTACTGAAACCTGTTTGTAAAGCATGGTGGCAGCTCAGTGGTTTAAGCTGTTTGTTTTTGGTCTTGTAATTAGACGTTCACACCCCACCACCAAGCTGCAACTGTTCGGTCCCTGAGCAAAGTTATATTCGGTCTTAAATGTAAAGGAGTCCAAAAGAAGACTGTGAGAAAATAAACAGGAATATTTGGTTAATTTCATAAATATTTATATATCAGAAGTTCTGAAAATGTGGATGAAAGTTTACATAATTAGCTAAAGACATCATTCTAACAAACCATTTCTGTAGAATATGTAAAGAGATTTTATTACTTTTGAAAGTACTGACCTGGATAATATTACAGTAAGATAAGTACTAACATAGTTTCTCATGAATGAGTATACCAAGAAATTTAGTACAGTGGACCTGTGTTCATATTGAATTAGAAATATAAACTGGGGGGAGTGTATCAATAGATACAGATTATTCAACTAAGATTGCTTAGTAGTGTTTTAGTGATTGCTTCTGTATCAACTGGGAAGAAGTTTGGTTTTCACCTGCATTACAGTGTCTTATAGAATATAGTTACAGAATGAAAGCAAGCACTCCGTCACTGAGATTCAAACTGAATTGGGTTGGGAATGGCTTAGAAAAAGAATCACCACCTGCCAGTACAAGCAGTATGTTCCAACTTCCACCATGTTTTTCCATCTCTTATCTAGGTTACAGTGTGCAGTAATGGACAGAGTGATTAAACTCTTTCTAACAGGTAAAGATCAACAGACCATGCTTTTACCTGTCTGTGAATGTGATGATGAATGTCCCATGTTATGCCCCACAGAGTAGAAAACGTACTCAGAATGTTCACTGTAGGTTACTGATATATTCATCAGTAGTCAGTAAAGGAAGACAGTGCGCAGTGAAACTCACAGACTGCATATCCCCTCATATCCGCAAGACTTTCTGTAAAAGCAGCAATGACCAACAGAGACAGAGTAAGCGTCCAGCAGGGTGGAGATAAGATGCAACTCAAGGATGGTAACAAGTTCAACATCAAAAAGTACAACAGTCTGTACTTCTTGAACATTGTACAATGTATTATAGAAAGTGCAAGGACGAGCTGAAGTTACAGGCCTACAGCAATGCTGACTAGGCAGCAGACAGGCGAGATAGTGTTTCAGTCTAAGTAAAACAGATGGTTTGATTTCATGGAAAACTAAGAAACAACCCACAGTTGCACAAATGTTAAGCGGAGTATATGGCCATTACTGCTACTGCACAGGTGGGTATATACCTCATTCAGTTACTTGCTGGAATTGATAGTGAAACTCGCCATATGACAATGAAAATATCCAAGGTTAATCAAGCTGCAATTGCATTAACACAAGAGCTTGTAAGCAGACAGAGGTGCAAGGATATTAATAAGTATAACTTTATCAGAGCTACGTTGAGTAATGAGAAAATTTCTTCGACATTTTATTTAACAGAAGAAATGGTCGCTGAAAGGGTATGTTTCCCAGTTCAAAAGCTGAGACCCCCCCTTTCAATTTGAGTCAAGTTGTTAAGGAGAATGTTGCCATCGTCACAGTCCCTTGCAAGTGAATTATTTCTTGTCACCAATCTACTATCCAAAGTGCACGTCAACAAGCTGAATAAACTCTGCACTCTGTCCTGTCTCCCAGCTTCACTCCTGAGCTGCTCATGTCGATGCTCAAAGGTGCGGGTGCCAAAATCCGTTACAGCCATCAAAGGAACCTGTGTGGTTGTGCCGTGCAGTACCACATCTCACACATATGCGACTTGGTACAAGTATCAGCGCTATGGATACCCTCCAGTATATTCTAAAGACACCAAAGATATAATAAATCAGTTTAGAGAAAGGCCATCACTCCTGGGAAATACTATGCAGGGAAACTGTAGCCTAAAGATTGACAATGTTCGCCAAGAGGATGGAGGAATAAGTGTGTATGTATGGATCAATCCTCACAACATATATGGAGATTACACAGAGATAAAAGTCTGTGAGTACACAAGGAGAAACAATGTTCAAAACCTACACGCAGATAAGTTTATTAAGTAAATTTAATAAATAATTATGAAAATAATTATGACTTTGGCCCAGGTAATCATATTGACCACTGATTTTAACATTTGTATTTTTCATACAGTGGCACCTTGAGAGACTCGCATTTCTGTAAAAAGCAGACAAGTGGAGGGAACGCTTTTCTCAGCCAAATGCACAGTCCGGCAATCCTGTCCAGTGTTTCCACCTCTGCTGGAATGGCTGGGCCTGTCTTCTGTTTCTAATGAGGTGACCACTACACAGGACTCGGGTGGCTTGTGGGTTTCTGTGGCACACGCTCAGTTCAATGCCAGCCGTCGAGACCATGGTAAAAGGCTCACATGCAGGAGAATGTCAGATGGAAACACTGCGACTGGTGATGCACTTAACATCTTATGTGAGTAAAGACTACGCTAATGTTTTCCTCATTTTACATTATCTAAACGTTTTGAAAAATGTAAATTAAATATCAGGTTGGGTGGTAGGGGGATTGATGAGAATAAATTTAATTCATCGTTAAAAATAAAACCACATTAAAAATGCAACAAAGAATGCCAGAGCATTTCAAACCATCAAATGAACTGCTAAACTCTAATTGAGATAAACTCTGTATTGTATCCTTGCATAATCTAGTTTGTGGACTATATGAAATAAGGCTTTATGAATATATATAGTTTATATTAAATTCATTTCTGCAGATGCCCCAACAAATGTGAACATACATACCAGTGGAACAACGCCTGTGGTTGAGGGTAGTAACATCTCATTAACATGTAGTAGTGACAGCAACCCTCCAGTGGCCAGCTATGAGTGGCGCATCATCCAAATGAATAGCAACATTAACCACAAGACAAGAAGTTTATTGCTTCAAGATGTCAGACGAGATATAAAAATCTCCTGCATTGCCCATAACTCCATCGGACTGGGTGAATCAGACCAACTGTCTCTGAATGTCCATTGTGAGTAGCTGGTGCATTTACTTTTTCAACGTGCTTTGCTGCTATCACAGTTGATACCTGTTGAGCAAAGGCTGTCAAACAACAGTTCTTACAGGCCACATTATTACACTGATATAATGTGGCCTGCTTTCATTTCAGACATGAACACTCGAGAGGAGCTAAAAATACAAGAGGTTCCGAGAACACAAGCCAGTGTAGGTGAGTCCAAAAGTTCCTCACCAATCATTTTAATGATTGTAGAATGAAAATTAAACATTCTGATGCACATGCGTTTGAACAATGGGGAAGGAAAAAACATGCACTTCAGTCAGGCAAAAAATGTTTTATTATCATGAAATAAACAAAGCGTGAACACAGACTATATTTTATTCCTTGAATAATTTGGATATCTGTTGAGTTCAGAAACACACTACTTATTTGAATGCAAATGTCCAGAGGTTTAGGGTCATGTGTATGGGTGGTCTGGGATGGGTGTTGTCCACCTAGGGGAATCACCCCATACAAGGAAAACTAAGCTTTTTTTTTTTAGTGTTCATAGTTTTCTGTAATTTTGACATCAATTATCATCAATGGTCATCGATGGTCATCAAATGCTCAGCTTTCCTATTAGCCATTTTGAAGGTGTGAGTGTGCTACGTCAGTGTTTCCCCTTTACAATATTGCCAAATCATGACATTTCTTCACACATGGAGTACAGACAGTTGAAGGGGGGCCTTTTACAATAGGGAAAACAGTTCCCTGGGGTCTTAGTGAAATGTCTGATATTTTTTGGACCAAATACTACCAGGATCATCCAGCACAACATGCTTCTCTGTCTGTCCAAACAACCCTGTTCATAACTATTTGTTTGAGTGCCTGTTCCTTTAAATGATAATGAGCCACCACTCAACTAGAGAATGATTAACATTTTCATTTAATCTAGGATTGTTTTTCAAATTAAAAATACAAGTAAGTGCTTCATCCAGATGCATTATGTTTTAACATTTTTCATCTGTGTATATTTAAATGAGCGTTATAGTATGTGTTCTGTCATGGATTTGTTTTTAAAGACACTTCTAAGGAACTGCTTTGTTTGTTTAGACAGAACATAGAGTCAAATGGAACCCAGACCAAGGTCCGGCAGAAGACCTATGAATGGCACAAGGATGACAACGTCTATGCAAATGATGTATCGGGTGGGCATATTTGGAGTACCGCCATGGTGACTTCACAGGCTCCCGAGGTAGCAACAGCACACTGCCCCCTAAAGACAAAGTAATGCCTCTACAGTTAGTAATGTAGTTGTTTCTCAGTCCCAGTGCTGGACCATGGGCCATGCTCTTTTCGCTCCAACTGATTTCTAAACTCTTCTTCTAATTATTAGGCCTTTCATAGGCTGAATCTTCATAAAGTCTATCTAGTGTGTATTAAGAACAGACCTATTTTACATATTAGTACTGGTAGGATGCCAGTCCAAAATGGAGGAGTGAGATTAGAACCTAGAAATAATAGTTTACAGTGATCACCAATCATACCTAAAGAGTCTTGTGAATATTTCATAACAGCTGTTCAGTTTATTTATTAATGTGGGCTATTTCTGGGCACCTCAGAGCAAAAAAAACAACAACAACAAATGGGGGGGAAAAAAGGAAAGTTGAATGTATTCGTAATGATGCAGGTTTTGTGTTGATATACTGATGGTGTAAGTCATGGATGAGATGGCAAGTATCTACCTGAATGAATGTTACACTTGATGGCCTTGCATGTCCATTGCTAAGCTTCAGTATGCTTCACACCAAAATATTCTGCATTCACTGATGTCTGGGATTTTAATATTCCATGTCAGAGCTGAGTATCTGCACATTCTGCAATCTGCAAACATAAAGTTAACATTCTCTCAAATAAAAAAAAATTCTTGATTTTGTGCATATTTATATTTCTACATAAATCAAAATCTAAAATAAATAAAATATATATTCAGCGCAGTGCAAAAAGAAGAAAAAAACAGCTGAAGTTGTCCATCTGTGTCTTTCTGTGATCCACCTTGCAATCTGTCACAAGGTCTGTCAAAATAAGATGTAGGAATAAATGCCTTAGCATTGTAACAATAAGCCTCTTGGTACCGTCATTCCTTTAAATGAAGGGAAGTCACCCTAAACTTGTCAACAATCCAATCTGCAAATTCTGCTTGTCCTAAATAAGTCACAATGAGGCCCATTTTTATACAGCATGAGTCCTAATAATCCCCTCTTGTGCCAGTCACTGTTCATACTTATACTCTACTATGTTAGGTCTGAGGTGCTCTGTTCTTCCACACTGTCATGATCAGTGATCATGATTTATTGCACCTTCTAGGCCTAGTGACTAGGCGATCCTACTGCATATCACCTCTTCAGTATACTGAGTTCCATCTGACTGGTGCCATAGTAGAGCAGTGCTTTCTTAAAGCGTCTGCTGAAATGCCTTCGGCCACCAGAGGGCCATACAGCGTCCTACTGCTACAGTGCAATAGGTGGCAGGAAAACTGACAATTCCCATTCCACAACAGTATAATATCTTAACTCTGATCCATCTTTGTGCATTTGGATTTCTATCTATGGAACCTGTATTTCCTATTAACTTCAGAAATGATTCTTTTTTTAATTTTGGAGTCTGAGTTTTGAGCTCTAACTCTGGCTGATCTCATATACATTTCAGTTTATCTTTACTGTAGCAAAGTAGGGACTGATGCCAAATGTTCTCACTGAAATCTGTCTTTACTCAGTCATAAGATTTCCTCCATTGGCTTTGTTCAAACCAACTTGACTGATACTAAACAACAGAACAACAAAAAGCATCAAATGTGTCTTTGACAATGGTATAACAAGGTTTCCAAACTGTCAATTGCACTTGGTTTTAAACAATTTTATTGACTACATGTTACATTCACCTTGATAAGAACAAAAATATTCACTCACCTAAGTAAGCTTAAAGCCAATATCTGGTCTTCGATCTTCCAAAGTTCACACATGTTACTCCACTGCTGCGCTCCCTTCATTGGGTCCCTGTAGCTGCACGTATCAGATTCAAAACCTTGATGTTCGCCTACAAAGCCAAAAATGGACCAGCCCCCTCATACACAAGGTCAATGGTCAAAGCCCGATCCGTACCTCGAGTACTTCGAACCTCAAGTACGGCTAGGCTTGAAATACCTTGCTTCAGGTCTCATGGACGACAAGCATTGAGACTATTTTCTGTCCTGGCTCCAAGATGGTGGAATGAACTCCCGCTTGCTGTCTGGACAGCAGAATCCCTTGCAGTCTTCAAACGTAGACTGAAGACCCATCTATTTGCAGAATATTTAAAGGACAACTATTATTATTATACAACTATTATTTAAAGGTGGGGTGGGGGGTTACAAGTTTGCAGTTAGTAAAGATGACCCCTTAGTTCAGTTCAGTTAGCTTTACTGGCATGACCATAAGCACTTACAATATTGCCAAATCAGTATTACAACATGAATTGTTCTATTGTAATCCATAACCCGACAATCACAATCACAATCAAAACTTTTCTTTTTTTACCAGTATTTACGGCCCTAACAAAGATGAATCAGCTTTTATTTTTCATGATTTCTGTTCACAACTAATGAACTGTTCTGGATTGTAATACAGTTTGGGACTCTAATACTGACAATCTAATATTCTTCCCTCTATCAAAATATGACATTTAATTGAAGTTATAAAACCATGTGTGAAGATCACAAAACTCACTGACAAAATAAATTTTTTTTCCCCTCACAGGTAACTATTGCTGTAGCTGATGTTTGTAAAATGTAAATGTACCCAATTATCATTTCAGTACATTCTGGCAAACCATATTCGAGACCTTTTCTAGGATATTTAATAAGGCAGTAGAGCCATCATCTCTCATTGCATTGTTTGGTGTGGCTCCAACAGGCACCCATCTTTGTAAGGGGGAACTGTTATGCTCACCTTCTGCTCTCTCTTTGCCAGGGGTATGATCTTGTTTAAAGTCTAAGTACCAAATGGACCTCCCTGAAGATTTCACATTATCTTAGCTACTGCAAAAATGCATATGTGAATTAAAATGAAAATATGTTCACTTTAAAAATGACAAATTCAAGTAAATTTTGACGGAAAAACCCTATGTTGCACTGGAAATTCCAGAACGTTTCCGAGTGAAGTCATTGGTGGACATCAGTGAAAAAAGCCGCGCACAAACACCATTATGACTGACTTGGACTGCGAATTTTCCAGTGCTGGTTCTTCAGATTCCGAAGACATTTTTTTTAATTCGATGAAGATTATGAATCTGCAGTGACAATGTGGTGGACTGAATATCATCAATAGTGAAATTCAACCATTTATATTTTAGCTAGAGATGGAAGAAGATACTCCAGAGAGCAATGAACAACCTGACCCAGTAGACAGAACTGGGAATTCCAACTGGTAAAAACCTTTATATTGGCCATTATTCTGAAAACTAATTCTAAAAGTAAAAACTATTACTAAATGTAATCTTGTCTATTAACAATCGCCAACTTCCCGGCTCACCAGATAGAGATGGGGGGTGGGGGGTTATGTCTGGTAAGAGACTTGTGTGGGGTTGGGCTTGTTTGCTTTCAACTAACTGAGAAATCTGTATATGACCTTGTATTCTGTCCCTGATTTTAGAGTTAATGTTATGCCTCTAATAGTTGGCTGCCTTGTATATACAGTTTTAGCCTGCTCTGTTTGTTTGTTTTGTTGGCCTTGGTCCCTCCTGATGTTGTAACACTAGTTCCCTGTATAGTTGTATGTTATTCCAACACTTTGTAATACATTTGCTGTGCACCGTATTCACTTTGTCCGTTTTGTTTGTCATATCACGCACCAGTCGCTCAGACACTCCTGCCTAGACTGAGATGTAACAGCCTTGAAATGCATGCATTATCATTTCCTTCTCTTTTGCATGGCTGACTTCAGTGAATGTCTAGTGCTAACTCCATACATTGACAAAAAAACAAAAACAAAAAACATAACCCTGAAATAAACTGACGAAGTGTTAACCACACAAGTGTTTGGGTGTTTGGAAAGATGCTGGTTAATTATGGGAAATGCAGCTAACTAGATAAATAATGAACATTAGAAATTCATTAGAAAATTAGCTATTAATGACAATAACTAGCTATCTAAGCGCAAACATTCAGTTATTGTTCTTGCTGTAAAAGCCATCTGTGTTGAATTCAAATTCATAAGATACTCTATAAATCTCCGAAATACAACTACATGCAGTAGTTTTAGCCTAGTATGGCACCAAGCTTCGAAAGTCTGTTAGTTAGCTAATGTAATCTAAAATAGGCAAAGTAATTGAGTATGAGAAAGGTGCTATATAAATGTAAATAATAATAATAATAATAATTGCACTTACCCTGTTTACTTCCATTCACACAGAGTCTCATGAACACCTCTCTTTAACAAGTTTCTTTAAATTCCCATATTGTTAGAAAAGCAGCAGCTCAAGTTATCGTGTGAGCGTGGCTTTCCACATCCCACAGTTGTGGTAAAGAACTACTGCTAACGAAATAAGCGAATGATCCTTTCCAATGTGCCCTTTTAACTTGGACAAACTTTGTCCATTTTTAAAATATTTATGGATCTTTGGACTATTAGCGCACGGGATTCCCACTATACATTGGATTTTTGCAGCCAACGACAACACAGCCTTTTGTCATTTTGTATCACCTATAATTGAACTCGAGTTTCTTGAGTTGCTATCCACCATCACACGGATGACATTTATGACAGAATCTGAAAAACACATTTTTTTTAGGCCGTATTCCTTGAATTTGTAAAAAAATAAAATAAAATAAAATAAAAAAGTTTTCTAACTATCGATAATCACAGGTTAGATACTCAGCTTTCGCTGCAGTTATGTGTTATACACTTTCATATCAGGTGGTGCTTAGCCATTAAATGGAAAGATTCTACTCCACCCAGATACAGCCACTGTGTCAGGGACGTCATCTGCCATTTCAAATTGGAGATCAGATACACCGTCAGAGAAGTTTAATTTATATTTCTTTTATTCTATACAATACCATTTTGTTTTGTGTATGGTACTTTGGGGTTGGTTACTGGTAGTAGGAATTGGCTGCCAAATTTGTTGGGTGGGGGTTTTTGCTTCTGTTTATGTGTAGGTAGTGAGGGTAGTCGTTTGTATGTTTCTTTTTTGTTAGGATTATATAGTGTGTGTTTATTTTTTTCATTCGTATGGGTCTCGTTTGTTGTTTTGGCCTGGGTCACTTCCGAAGCAATTACAGCAGTTTGTTTACTTGTTTCTAAATATTAACCTCTGTACTACACACTAGTACACCAAAGAAGAGACTACCATTTGTGCTTCCGTTTCTTTTTGTCATTCTTTACCAGGGGCATTCTCCATTCCGTTAGGCGTTTATCGTTGCTTTTCGCTGGTACGGCCTCCAAGCCTAGACGGAGGTTCATAACAGTTGGCGGCTCCTCCAATACGCGCATTGTAACGGTCAGTAATTTGCGTACCGTCTCCTTAAGTTACGTTTACGTAAAAGGCGTGTGCATGTAGCCCACGCAGAGGAGTTTTTGGTTGGTACTATACGTGACGGGCATTACTGGACCCAGCTCTTCTTTTGTCATTATTTACTTCTTTAGTAACGCGTTATGAGCTTTGGACGTCTCCACAACTCATGTATGAGCTGTTTACAATACTCCAAGAGCGAGCCTAGGTGGCGTGGCGAATAAACCAGCAAGATTACTACAAAACTGAGTGAGTGTGGCTCACGTCTACACCGCATGCTTCACAGGCTTCTCTATACCGGTCCCAAAGCTCTGCTCATCTGGGGTGGAGTGTAACTTAAATAGCACTAACTCCAAGCGTTACAGTATCCAGTCGTGCTCCAGCCCCATCGTATCCTTTGTTTTGATCAGTGTGTTGCTATTTTCAGAAGAGAAAGTTGCTGTTCGTCCTGAATTGCCAGTGAATGGCGTTTCCTTTATACTTGGGAACGGCATAGCTTGTGGTATCGCGTTCCCTGTACCCGAAGTGGTGGAAAACCCTGTTGACTCGGAGCCTGACTTGAGTGCTGACCCGTGCTCAGACATGCACGTTAGGTGATGTTCAGACACTTTCGCGTGTAATCCTTCTGATGATTTGGCTGTTTCTGAGTCTGTTCGTGAACCTGACCCTACTGTACCTGATCCGATCATTGCGCCTCACCTGATGCCATTAAGTCTAAGATTAGCATAAAACAAAACCCTTTACTATCACCACCTTTAACGCAAGCCATTAGCGCCCTCAGCCCAAAAAAGGATCTGCTTTCAAAATCCATAAAAGCATTTACCCCCTCAATGATACCACACCTACTCCACACAAGGAATAGGATTTAGACATTTCAAAGAACATAGATATTCCTCGGTGGACTCAGACTTTCACTAATATTTTCTGGCACATAATGCAAACATACAGATGATGAAACAAACAGTATGATGTTGTTCACAGAACACATCACAGAATGTTTAAAATGAAATATTTCCATGTGTTCTGGATATGTGCAGTAGTCAAACTTTACTGGAGTGAGGTAGTTATATATATATTTCAGTCCCAGGAATTCTATATCATCATCTCATGATATAATCTAAGATCAAAATTAGTATATGAGATCAAAAACATTTTTTCTTAATGAGTTTTCTTAATGATAAATATTTCTAGATCACTAAGTCACCAAGCATAATTGCTTGTAAATAATGTGTTGAAAGGAAAGTTGGTGACATTTTGATATTTTTGTGGAAAAAATTATTTCAGAGGTGTTTCAGCCGAGGGGGCTTTATACATCGCAATGCCCAGATAAAAGGGCAGTGATAAATTTAGTGGTGTGAATATATATGCCTGCAAAACCACAAACACCAGTACGTTTAAATGCAAAGAGGAGAACTGATCTATTTCCTGTGTAACACTGCCATTGTCTTGAAGTTTGTATTAAGAACTACTTGCTATATGCACTGTGCATATAACTGCAGCATGACAGAAAGTGGCAACACTATGGCAATCAAGTGTCAGTGGTAAAGTGTGAAGATAACAGATGCTAATAGAGTTCAATTCAAGGAAACAGGAAGTCCGAACTATGAGAGAGTGTGTTCAAATCAGCATGTCAAAAATATCTTTGGTTGTGTTTTTATATAAAGAAAATGATTAAAGGACAGTTCTTTACTTGCCAGTGAGTGTGGTGTCTACAGCAGAGGAAGGTAAGAAACCATAATAATAATAATTATAATAATAATAATAATAATAATAATAATAATAATTCATTTCATACACTAAAATGCAGCTTAAATGCTTTACAGAAGTTATGCAGTTGTGCAAAGCCATGGAATTAACAAAAATATAATAAAAATGAATCTATCAATATATCTAAAAATGAAGTAATTTTAAAACATTACATATATAAACCAGACATAAACTGATTTCACAAGCTGTACTGAAACCTGTTTGAAATAGAGTCCAGAAGACTGTTAATAGGAGAAAATAAACTGAAATATTGGGTTAAGTTCATAAACATTTACAGCCAGAGGTTTTGAAAAAGTTGGTGAAAGTTTATATAATTAGCTAATCGATAATTTTAACAAAGCATTTCTGAAGAATATGTAAACAGTTTATATTACTGTAGAAAGCACTGGCCTATATAATATTACAGTATGAGAAGTATGTATAAATGAATACACAATATAGGTTAAGTAAATGTCCTTCCTAGCATAGTTTCTCATCAATGAATATACCAAGAAATTTAGTATAGTGGACCTGCATTGTGTTAATGTAGGATTAGACATACGGACTGGTGGAAGTATATTGATGCCTTTTCAATTTTAGTACTCGAAATCATTTATGAACTCTTTAATACTGAGAGATAATTTTACAGCTTTAAACCACAGATCAATAAGGGATCATTTGATTTTTGATGTAATTTTATTAAGAACATCAGTTAAGTCTTTTAAATATATAACTATTTAAAATTGGAACTCTATACATACACTATGACATTTTTACTAAATAAAAAATGCTTATGCTTATTGATCACAACATCTATACTAGATTGTGTCACTGTCACTTCCATAGAAAGAACAAGAATTGTTGGTGTACAGCCATTTTCAGCTCTCCAGAGACGCTCTATAGGGTTGATGTTTGGACACTGACTGGGCCGCTCCAGGGATTTCACAGCTTTCCTGAAGCCACTCCTGGGTTTTCTGGGTGGAATGTTTTCAGTTGATGTCTTTTCCAAAATATAAACCTTCGCCCCAGCCTGAGATCTTGAGCATTTTGCAAAAGGTTTTCACCTAGGATCACTCTATATTTTCTGCATCCGACTTCCCCTCCGGCCTAACTCATCTTTGCGTTTTTATAAACTCCAAGCAGCCTCTTATGTGCTTTTTAGTGAGGAGTGGCTTCTGCCTGGTCACTGCCATAAAAGTCCTAATTAGTGGAGTGCTGCACTGATAGTTGTCCTTCTGTAAGGAACCCTAGATCTCATTTATATTGATAATTCATTATTTGTCTGATGATGGCAATTTATCCCAAATAACTCATTTATTGCTGGGTTGTCAAATCGCCGAAGAATATTGCTTGTTACATGTGAGTATGATTGAGCCTACTAAGCTCTTGGGCACTGCAGAAATGTGTAGATTGAAGAGATGAAAGTGAGTTAAATCCATTTGAAGATGAATCTGGAACAAGAAAAAATGAATAACTTGGAAGGGTCTGAAAGCTTTTTGCATACACTGTATATAAATGCTTTCAAAAGCACAAGTCAATATAAGAGGATAGAATGTCTAACTTGTGTGATGCTTCATAAGTAAAATAGTTCTGGCCTTAGACATTTTTAGTATGTCATTTACATGTCATAATTGCCAAAAAATAAATAAACTGCCAGATTATTCAATTCAGATTGCTTAGTACTGTTTTAGTGGTTGCTTCATTACAGAATGAAAGCAAGCACACCATGTCACTGAGATGCAAACTGAATTGGGTTGAAAATGGCTTTGGGAGAAAATCACCAGCAGCAAGTGCACTTCCACCATGTTTGTTTTCCATCTCTTTTCTAGGTTACAGTGCGCAGTAATGGACAGAGTGCTTAAACTCTTTCTAACAGGTAAAGATCAACAGACCATGATTTTACCTGTCTGTGAACGTGATGATGAGCGTCCCATGGGAGACAGGTGGAAAACTTACTCAGGGTGGTCCAATTATGACTATTCTTTTCAAAATAGTCCTGGAATACCTACAGTAATAGATGTTTTTCCTAATGATTGGTTTGAGAGTGGCAGATGGGGCCAAATTACAGTAGAATATTCTTGTAGTAAAGCTCCAGTAATATTCCAGTAAGGTTTGAATAAATATGTGAAGGATGACAGTTTATAAAGGAAGGCTTTATTATTTATTAATTCATTTATTTATCAGAACATGCAGTCCTTTACATTCATTAACACTTTGGTGTAACTGAGCAGTTCAAAACTAAGTGTTGTGACAATAAAAAAAAACAACAACTTTTGTTGAATCTTTGAATAGTGCCATTCCATTGACACATGTTACTGTATTTGCGGAGTTTTTCTGGTGTTTTTAGAAGAAAACTCAAAAGGTTCCCATAATATTTGCAGAACACTATGTCAATGTGATGGTCATGCTTGCATGCCGGAGTGTACCCCGTTTCCCTGGCTACCTAAAGCACTTCCTTGTTTTCCTACTATCGTCTGTTACTATGGTGTCCTGTCTCCTCCCCTTTAGCTCCAGCTGTTCCTCGTTTGTCCTTCGTTAGTGTTCCTATTTAAACCTTGTCCTCTCGTCTTGTGTTTGTTGGTCATTATCTTCTTATTCTGTGGCACTGATTCTCTGTGCTCTAGGTGAAGTCACCATGAATTTAAGCTTTATCCACTTTGAAACCATCCTCTGTAAAGCTGAAAGCCAAAGACCATCCATCACAAAAGATCTGCACTGATCTAGTGAAGCTGAATAAACTCTACACTCTGTCCTGTCTCCCAGCTTCACTCCTGAGCTGCTCATGTCGATGCTCGAAGGTGCAGGTGCCAAAATCCGTTACAGCCATCAAAGGAACCTGTGTGGTGGTGCCGTGCAGTACCACATCTCACACATATGCGACTTGGTACAAGTATCAGCACTCTGGATACCCTCCAGTGTATTCTAATGACACCAAAGATATAATAAATCAGTTTAGAGGAAGGACATCACTCCTGGGAAATGCTACGCAGGGAAACTGTAGCCTAAAGATTGACAATGTTCGCCAAGAGGATGGAGGAATAAGTGTGTATGTATGGATCAATCCTCACAACATATATGGAGATTACACAGAGTTAAACGTCTGTGAGTACACAAGGAGAAACAATGTTCAAAACCTACACGCAGACAAGTTTATTAAGTAAATTTAATAAATAATTATGAAAATAATCATGACTTTGGCCCAGGTAATCATATTGACCACTGATTTTAACATTTGCATTTTTCATACAGTGGCACCTTCTGAGACTCACATTTCTGTAGAAAGCACACAAGTGGAGGGAACGCTTTTCTCTGCCAACTGCACAGTCCGGCACTCCTGTCCAGTGTCTCCACCTCTGCTGGAATGGCTGGGCCTGTCTTCTGTTTCTAATGAGGTGACCACTACACAGGACTCGGGTGGCTTGTGGGTTTCTGTGGCACACGCTCAGTTCAATGCCAGCCGTCGCAACCATGGTAAAAGGGTCACATGCAGGAGAATGTCAGATGGAAACACTGTGACTGGTGATGCACTTAACATCTTATGTGAGTAAAGACTACGCTAATGTTTTCCTCATTTTATACTAACAAATAGTTTTGAAAAATGTAAATTAAATATCAGGTTGGGTGGTGAGGGGGAAGTCATGAGTTTTAATTCATTGTTAAAAATCAAACCACCCTAAACATGCAGAAAAGAATGCCGGAGAAATTCAAACCATCAATGCTCAACGTGCTTTGCTGCCATCACAGTTGACACCTGTTGAGCAAAGGCTGTCAAACAACAGTTCTTACAGGCCACATTGTATTAATGTTATTACATCTAACAGCGCCAGGATGGCATGACTTATACATTTTCTTCAAGGACAGTTGCATAACCTTTTTATTTTATGTAGTGCTTTTCAGGATTTCCACCAGTGTCCAAATCATGCATTATTTATCATATGCAAATTGCTATTCAATACTTGGACCAATCAGTGTTTGGTACCATTATATTCAACTGAAACGGTTTTATTTTTAAAAAGTGATCTTATTCAAACCACTTGGTGCCCATCGGGATAACATTGTTTCTTCTGGTGCTAGGCCGAGATGTCCCGACCTTAGACCAAGACCTGACACGGAGGCCTTCTGAGACCTCACACTGAAGCCTACAGAGACCTTTTTTCTATATGAACCCAGTTTATTTTAAACCATCCATACTTTCTGATTACAATGCCATTTTATTACCTCAATAGAATACATTCTCTCACAAGTGATTTGCTGTGGCCTCATGATGCTTTGTCACTCTAGAGACTTGAATAGCCAAACTGTGCATGACAGTCAAACCTTCACTGCCTCTTGCCCCTTTAAACGTGGGATATTGGGTTGGGTGCCACAGCAGTAAGATTTTGTGATTGTGTTGCTGATGACTTTGTCTCCGTGTCTCAGTCCCTCCCACCATCCTGCCAGACTCAGCCTGCTGGGAGAGGGAAGGATCTCTGCACTGCATGTGCTGGGTGGAGGCGGAGCCAAACGCCAGCATCTCCTGGACTGTTGATGGAAGAAGTGCTCTCCTTCCACACTTCAACATGACAAATAACTATACGGGAATGACGACAGTGTCAGTGATGACAGGGCCACCGGGCCAATTTGTAACTTGTGAGGCAGCAAACTACTTGGGCAATGACACTTACCAGATGTCTGGCTTTCCACAGCTGGCAAAAGGTACTGGATACTTCTCACTTGTGTGTAGGGGAAACCGCAGAAGGACATTGCTGCTTGTTCTTAAGTCATTTCCTCCATTCTTTCCAGGCACTGTTGGATTTTACTATTTCATTCTGGCGGCCATAGTTTTAATTGTGGTTGGAATTGTGCTAGTTGTCCACAGAAGACTGAAAAAGAGGTAGTTTTGTATGATTCATTTATACAGTCACAATTACATTTATCTGGTGTCTTAGTACTGGGCTAAAGTTAAACCCTAGCAGCACCTTCAATGGAGGAGTAGATATAAGGAGAGTGGAACGATAAACAAATGTTCTTATAAACTACAGCATTTCTCACATTTTCAGTGCTCTTCAATCTGCTTTAATTTCAGACATGAACACTTGAGAGGACCTAGAAAGGCAACAAGTTCAGAGTACACAACCCAGGCTAGGTAAGTCTAAAAGCTCCATCAATCATTTTAATGTTTAAAATATGAAAATTCAACGTTCTGGTGCACAGAAGAGATGGATGCATAGGGAAGGGAAAAAAAACATGGACTTCAGTCAGACAAAAAAAGTTTTATCTTGAAATAAAAGTATGGACAGTCTTTGACTATATTTGTCCTTGAATAATTTGAACATTGGGGGAATTCAAATTGCATATTAGAATGCAAAAAAAAAAAAATGTCTAGAAGATTGGGGATGTTTAATCCAAGGAAAACCAGCATCAAAATTACAGAAAACTGAACACTAAAATGTAATTATCAAAAATGCTTTGCTGTCTTATTGGCCATTTTGAAGGTGTGGGTGTGCTTGGTGAGTATTCCTCCTTTACATTTTTGCCAAATCACAATACTTCACACATACATACAGTACAGACATACTTAAAGGGTTTCTTTAAGTACAGTCACAATTACATTTATCTGGTGTCTTAGTACTGGGCTAAAGTTAAAACCAGCAGCATCCCTTAATGGAACAGTAGATATAAGGAGAGAGGAACAATAAACCTTTTAAGGTCTATTGTTACCTTTTTTCTTTTTTAATAGACCAGATTTCTGTCTCACATATTTATAGTCTGTTTGCTCTTCAATCTGTACATACTGATTTAATTTCAGACATGAAAACTCAGGAGGAGCTAAAAATACAAGTTCAGAGAACCCAACCCAGTGTAGGTAAGTCCAAAAGCTCCTCTGCAGTCATGTTTGTAATCATTTTAATACGGAAATGACTCATTCTGGGTTGAACTGTAGCAAAGGAAAATATGCACTTCAGTCAGACAAAAGTCTTATTACCTAGAAATAGTGTGGACACAATCTTTATGTCCATATTTTTTTCCTTGAATAATCTGAATATTTGTTGAATTCAGAAACAAGTTGTATATTTGAATACAAAAACACCCAGAGGAATCTGCCCCTTCAAGGAAAACGTTTCTGAATGTTCATAGTTTTCTGTCATTTTGATCATTAAAAAATCTACAAATATGAACTTAGACACTGTAAATAATGTGAAAAACAACCGAATTCATCAGATTATAAACAAATCTTATTTAAACAGTTAAATTAATTGTCTCTTGATTAATCTACTGAATGTATTCAGATGCTTCACTACTGCTCCATCGTCTACTACTAGGCCTCAGTCCTCCACTGACCTGCCCACTTTAGACTCTAATTCCAGTTAGACTGTACACAAAAAATAAATTAATCTATTTAATTTTCAAATTAATTTAACTAGAGAATATTAACATTTTCATTTAACCTCGATTTGATTTGCAAATGAATAATGTAAGAAGTAATTGCTTCATGCAAATGTATTGTTCTAACATTTTTCAACTGTGTATATGTACAATAACAGTAAATATATTTTAAGTTATTACAATACTTAATTTTAATATGTTGTAGATGTTTTTTTTCTAAGGAACACTGTTTTATTTATTTAGGCAGAACATAGAGTCAAGTAGAACCCAGACCAACACCCAACAGATGATGATCAATCATTTGTACAACTGATTTCTAAACTCATCATCTAATTATTAGGCCTTTCATAGTCTGAATCAGGTGGGCTGGGGCAGTGAAAATACAAACATTCAGAGCAGGGTGCCCCCCATATCTGGAACTGATGAACTCTAGTACTGAAGAAATTAGTGTTCCTCACATTCAACCCTGGAGAGTAAAAGCACTGTGTAGTTTACAGTTGACCCTGCTCAGACGCATCTATTAATTTTAAGTTTACTATTAAGTTTATTTTGTATGTATTAAGAACAGAGTCATGATGTTTTTTGTTTGATTGTTTGTTTCTTAGGATGACATGTCCAATATCTACCTGAAGGAATGATACTCTGCAAATATCCTGATGGCCTCAGCTGTCCATTTCTTCAGTACTCTTCAACCCAAAATGTTCAGAAATAGAATTCAGAGTATTGTGAACGGGGCAGGTGCGATGAGTAGTCCCTAGCAGGGGTGGGTGTGTCTCCCCTGCTAATTGGCTGACCAACCGTGACACATGGAGGCTTCAACATGCGCAGAAAAGGGCAGTGCTAAATTAATGTGAATGTTGTATGGATATGTGTGCTTGCAAAGCACAAACCATGTCTAAAAATAACAAGAGAAGAATTGATCTATTTCTTATACAACACTGCCCTGTTTTTATTAAGCCAGTGGACACAATAGGTATTCAACTTCATTTTTGGAAACGTTTTAATTTTACATGGGGCTATACAACTCTCTTTGGCTGTTCTGTGACTTAGCCCTTTCTGACTGAGTGCTTCCTGAATGACAGGAAACTCATATCTAAAAAGCAGAGTTAACGTGAGGCAGACGTTTCTCTTTCCTGCGATCATCGTCTTTGTAGACCTTTCACATACTTACTGGCTCATCTCTTCTGTGCTTTTAACACATGCCTTCAGTGTTCTATTGATTTCTGCTGTGGACAGCTGGATAATGCTATCCCAAAACAGATTTTCTGTGCAAATATTTTTGACATAAGGTATTTTTTACTCAAAATGTATAGTCATAAGCAAGTATAGGGTTAAATGAGGGGTTAATGCCCCGCTTTTAAGGAAAAAGTCAAATTTAGAAGAGAAACAAGGTTATAACATTTTTATTTTTTAATGCTATATAACAAGATGGTGGTATTTTAGTAGCAAGTAAATGCAGCAAAATTAACATTTAAAATATTCAAGTCTTAAAGTCTATAGTTTTTATCAGTAATAATGTAATAATACATTAAAGGGCTTAAACACATACAAAATGTTCTCATGATATAATGTAAAATCAAAAATGATATCACAGAAGACCAAACCCACCTCACTTAATGGATGAGATGTATGATAAGAGAAGATGTATCAGTAAATATTTCTGGAGTATATTTGCTTATAAATAATATGTTGAAAGGAAATCTGGTGACTTTTTTTTTTGTTGTGGATAAATGATTTCATGAGCGTATTAGCCATGGAGGCTTCAACATGCACAGAAAAGGGCAGTGCTAAATTAATGTGAATGTTGTATGGATATGTGTGCTTGCAAAGCACAAACCATGTCTAAAAATAACAAGAGAAGAATTGATCTGTTTCTTATACAACACTGCCCTATTTTTATTATGAACTACTTGCCATATGCTTAGTGCATATAATTGGATCATGACAGAGAACGGCACCAGTATGGTCATGTATTGATCAAATCTCAAAAAGAAAGTGTAAAGTCGTCTGAGCCACTAACCACATTTAGTTCAAAGAAATAGGAAGTCAGAACTATGACAGAGTTCAGGAAGTCAAATAGCTATCATTAAGTGTTTTGTTTAAAGAAAGTAACCAAAGGACAGGTCTTTCTCACCGAGAGTGTGGTGTCTACAGCAGACAAAGGTAAGAAACATCAGCACAACAACAACCACCAATAATAATAATAATAATAATAATAATAATAATAATAATACTTTTCATAAGTTAAAACACAGCTCAAATGCTTTACAAACGTTTTGCAGTTGTGCACGTAAGACATGAAAGTATAGCCTATATAATAAAAATAAATCTACTATATACAATGTATATAAAAATGAAGTTAAATAAAAGTACATATCAAATTCAAAAGTGCTTCAAAAAGCACTTTCCTTGCATATGCGATAGAGGATCTAATCATATTTTCTGTGGACACTATAGCAGGGGGTTCTGCTCATCAACAGAAGAACATTTTAAGAAACAACAAAAACAGAAACCCACATGGCTCAGCTAACATAACATGACCAAAGGACTGGTATTTATTTGCCAGCGCGTGTGGAAACATCAACACAACAACAACAACTACAATAATAATAATAATAATAATATAAAAATACTAATAAGAATGATATTTCATAGATTAAAATGCAGAAGTAGTGCATTTGTGCAAATATATATATACATATATAAACCAGACATAAACTGGTTTCACCATTTAGAGCTACAAAAAACAATTTCCCTGCATATGTGATAAAAGATCTGATAAGATTTTCTGTGGACACTATAGCAGGGGGATTCTGCTTATTAACAGAAAAACATTCTAAGAAAAACAACAAAAACAGAAATCCACATGGCTCAGCTAACATAACTAAAAGGTAACTAAAAACCAACAGTAATGAGGAATGCCTAAAACCTAGTCTAAGCTAATGCTGTTGACTGATGCTAATCCCCCAAAACAGGAACATGAAAACCACACTAGGCAAATAAGAAACTCAAGGCAAGATGCACTCAGACTTTATACAAGTGTGCTTTTACAGCTGTTTTGCACTGGTCAACGGAACACGCCATAGGTGCCAATATTGTTATGTTTCACACTCGTCTTAAAATTAATTCAACACAATTTTTTTGTTCCATAGTATTTGTTTAAAGCACCTTTTGCAGCAGTGACTGCCTTAACGCTTGCAAGCTTGATGCACCTTTCTATTGGAGGTTTCCCCAATTAATTAAAAAATAGAACATTTAATTAAACAATAAGGAATAATAAAAGATAAAGCAGATAAACACACCAAATTGATATACAAATAATTTTTTTAGATTGAGAAATTATTTTTGATCTGTTTTTTGAACCTGGTGAGACTGTTCCAGAATTATACTGTATATGTGTTGGAAAACTGATCTAGGCTGAGGGTCTGAAATTCTAATGAAAAATGTGTAGACCTTGTTGTACTGAAACCTGTTTGTAAAGCATGGTGGCAGCTCAGTGGTTTAAGCTGTTTGTTTTTGGTCTTGTAATTAGACGTTCACACCCCACCACCAAGCTGCAACTGTTCGGTCCCTGAGCAAAGTTATATTCGGTCTTAAATGTAAAGGAGTCCAAAAGAAGACTGTGAGAAAATAAACAGGAATATTTGGTTAATTTCATAAATATTTATATATCAGAAGTTCTGAAAATGTGGATGAAAGTTTACATAATTAGCTAAAGACATCATTCTAACAAACCATTTCTGTAGAATATGTAAAGAGATTTTATTACTTTTGAAAGTACTGACCTGGATAATATTACAGTAAGATAAGTACTAACATAGTTTCTCATGAATGAGTATACCAAGAAATTTAGTACAGTGGACCTGTGTTCATATTGAATTAGAAATATAAACTGGGGGGAGTGTATCAATAGATACAGATTATTCAACTAAGATTGCTTAGTAGTGTTTTAGTGATTGCTTCTGTATCAACTGGGAAGAAGTTTGGTTTTCACCTGCATTACAGTGTCTTATAGAATATAGTTACAGAATGAAAGCAAGCACTCCGTCACTGAGATTCAAACTGAATTGGGTTGGGAATGGCTTAGAAAAAGAATCACCACCTGCCAGTACAAGCAGTATGTTCCAACTTCCACCATGTTTTTCCATCTCTTATCTAGGTTACAGTGTGCAGTAATGGACAGAGTGATTAAACTCTTTCTAACAGGTAAAGATCAACAGACCATGCTTTTACCTGTCTGTGAATGTGATGATGAATGTCCCATGTTATGCCCCACAGAGTAGAAAACGTACTCAGAATGTTCACTGTAGGTTACTGATATATTCATCAGTAGTCAGTAAAGGAAGACAGTGCGCAGTGAAACTCACAGACTGCATATCCCCTCATATCCGCAAGACTTTCTGTAAAAGCAGCAATGACCAACAGAGACAGAGTAAGCGTCCAGCAGGGTGGAGATAAGATGCAACTCAAGGATGGTAACAAGTTCAACATCAAAAAGTACAACAGTCTGTACTTCTTGAACATTGTACAATGTATTATAGAAAGTGCAAGGACGAGCTGAAGTTACAGGCCTACAGCAATGCTGACTAGGCAGCAGACAGGCGAGATAGTGTTTCAGTCTAAGTAAAACAGATGGTTTGATTTCATGGAAAACTAAGAAACAACCCACAGTTGCACAAATGTTAAGCGGAGTATATGGCCATTACTGCTACTGCACAGGTGGGTATATACCTCATTCAGTTACTTGCTGGAATTGATAGTGAAACTCGCCATATGACAATGAAAATATCCAAGGTTAATCAAGCTGCAATTGCATTAACACAAGAGCTTGTAAGCAGACAGAGGTGCAAGGATATTGATAAGTATAACTTTATCAGAGCTACGTTGAGTAATGAGAAAATTTCTTCGACATTTTATTTAACAGAAGAAATGGTCGCTGAAAGGGTATGTTTCCCAGTTCAAAAGCTGAGACCCCCCCTTTCAATTTGAGTCAAGTTGTTAAGGAGAATGTTGCCATCGTCACAGTCCCTTGCAAGTGAATTATTTCTTGTCACCAATCTACTATCCAAAGTGCACGTCAACAAGCTGAATAAACTCTGCACTCTGTCCTGTCTCCCAGCTTCACTCCTGAGCTGCTCATGTCGATGCTCAAAGGTGCGGGTGCCAAAATCCGTTACAGCCATCAAAGGAACCTGTGTGGTTGTGCCGTGCAGTACCACATCTCACACATATGCGACTTGGTACAAGTATCAGCGCTATGGATACCCTCCAGTATATTCTAAAGACACCAAAGATATAATAAATCAGTTTAGAGAAAGGCCATCACTCCTGGGAAATACTATGCAGGGAAACTGTAGCCTAAAGATTGACAATGTTCGCCAAGAGGATGGAGGAATAAGTGTGTATGTATGGATCAATCCTCACAACATATATGGAGATTACACAGAGATAAAAGTCTGTGAGTACACAAGGAGAAACAATGTTCAAAACCTACACGCAGACAAGTTTATTAAGTAAATTTAATAAATAATTATGAAAATAATTATGACTTTGGCCCAGGTAATCATATTGACCACTGATTTTAACATTTGTATTTTTCATACAGTGGCACCTTGAGAGACTCGCATTTCTGTAAAAAGCAGACAAGTGGAGGGAACGCTTTTCTCAGCCAAATGCACAGTCCGGCAATCCTGTCCAGTGTTTCCACCTCTGCTGGAATGGCTGGGCCTGTCTTCTGTTTCTAATGAGGTGACCACTACACAGGACTCGGGTGGCTTGTGGGTTTCTGTGGCACACGCTCAGTTCAATGCCAGCCGTCGAGACCATGGTAAAAGGCTCACATGCAGGAGAATGTCAGATGGAAACACTGCGACTGGTGATGCACTTAACATCTTATGTGAGTAAAGACTACGCTAATGTTTTCCTCATTTTACATTATCTAAACGTTTTGAAAAATGTAAATTAAATATCAGGTTGGGTGGTAGGGGGATTGATGAGAATAAATTTAATTCATCGTTAAAAATAAAACCACATTAAAAATGCAACAAAGAATGCCAGAGCATTTCAAACCATCAAATGAACTGCTAAACTCTAATTGAGATAAACTCTGTATTGTATCCTTGCATAATCTAGTTTGTGGACTATATGAAATAAGGCTTTATGAATATATATAGTTTATATTAAATTCATTTCTGCAGATGCCCCAACAAATGTGAACATACATACCAGTGGAACAACGCCTGTGGTTGAGGGTAGTAACATCTCATTAACATGTAGTAGTGACAGCAACCCTCCAGTGGCCAGCTATGAGTGGCGCATCATCCAAATGAATAGCAACATTAACCACAAGACAAGAAGTTTATTGCTTCAAGATGTCAGACGAGATATAAAAATCTCCTGCATTGCCCATAACTCCATCGGACTGGGTGAATCAGACCAACTGTCTCTGAATGTCCATTGTGAGTAGCTGGTGCATTTACTTTTTCAACATGCTTTGCTGCTATCACAGTTGACACCTGTTGAGCAAACGCTGTCAAACAACAGTTCTTACAGGCCACATTATTACACTGATATATTCTTTAGATTATTTAACACAATAGATTCAATAAAATCTCAATATCAATTCCTTTATTTTGTACATAAGGTATGTTATGGGGAAGAAATCCCTAAATTGATGTGCGTCTGTTCTGAATTGTAGTCTGACACCTCAGCCTCAGGGAATTATTAGTCTATTTTACGTACTTTGGAATGACTCATGGTAAGAGATGATTGGACACATGGACCTGCTCAATCTACTCTCATATACTGTGTTAGAATTACTGCACATGTTTTAATCATGGGAGGGTTGATTTATATCTTCGAGAGATAAGATGTGTATGTCCATAATCCATCAAGCATTCATACAAGAGTCACTCTTGGTCAAGTGAACTGTTTGTTGACCGTGGTCTTTGTTAACCTCTCTCCAGAGACTCTCTGTGACTGTACTGTCACTATTGTGTCATACCAGAAGCTTCAGTACTTCCTGCCCCTTTAACTCTTTGTTAGTGGACTGGGTGTTACAATATATTCATACAGTCTTATAGTAACAGAGTTTGTTACTTAATTGTGCTGCTATAGACATTTACATTTATAGCATTTAGCTGACTGAGTACAACCTGAGCAATTGAGGGTTAAGGGTTTTGCTCAGGGACCCAACAGTGGCAACTTGGCAGTCATGGGGCTTGAAACAGCAACCTTCCAATTATAAGTCAAGTACCTTAATCACTGGCTGTATGCACTCAATGCACATCTAAACAGATCTGAAAATTAATGCCCCAGAAACAGAATCTATATGTGAGGGACATTTCGCTTTGAGATGACAAGGGAAACATGAAAGTCTCTTGCAAGTATTTTGCTGTGGCCCCATGATTCTTTGTCCTTCTAGAGCCAGACTGTGGCTGTAATGACACCAGTGTGTCATGCAAACCTTCACTGCCTCTTGCCCCTTTAAACGTGGGATATTGGGTTAGGTGCCACAGCAGTAAGATTTTGTGATTGTGTTGCTGATGACTTTGTCTCCGTGTCTCAGTCCCTCCCACCATCCTGCCAGACTCAGCCTGCTGGGAGAGGGAAGGATCTCTGCACTGCATGTGCTGGGTGGAGGCGGAGCCAAACGCCAGCATCTCCTGGACTGTTGATGGAAGAAGTGCTCTCCTTCCTCACTTCAACATGACAAATAACTATACGGGAAGGACCACAGTGTCAGTGATGACAGGGCCACCGGGCCACTTTGTAACTTGTGAGGCAGCAAACTACTTTGGCAATGACACTTACCAGATGTCTGGCTTTCCACAGCTGGCACAAGGTACTGGATACTTCTCACTTGTGTGTAGGGGAAACCGCAGAAGGACATTGCTGCTTGTTCTTAAGTCATTTCCTCCATTCTTTCCAGCCACTGTTGGATTGACCTATTTCATTCTGGTGGCCATAGTTTTAATTGTCCTTGGAATTGTTGTGCTAGGTGTCCACAGAAGAATGAAAAAGAGGTAGTTTTGCATGATTTGTTTATTCAGTCACAATGTAAGGGGCGGTGCCATGCTGAGGCCCCCTCTGGCCACGAGTCAGGTACACCACTAATCAGGCTTAATGCCCAACAGCTGGGCTAGGCCTATATAAGCCCAGTGACTCAGTCACCAAAGTTCTGAGCAAAGTGCCTAGCTGGTAACTTTGGGTATTGAGGTCTGTGAGCCCTTGTGCTATACCCCACTTCTGTGCTGTGAGGGTGTACCTGCTTTTACATGTTCCCTCCCCTCTCCAGTTTTCCCCCTCAAATCTGTCTCTCTCCTAAGGCTCCCCTTAGCCATTACCGTTCCTCCCTGTTTTCTGGTATCGAGGCTGCCCTCTTTCCCGTGGCATCCTTGGTTCTCCCTTTTCCCACGCTCGGCATGGTGTTTAGTTTTTCTAGATTTGTCATGTTCCATTCCTTTGAAGAGCGATTATACGTGCAGGTGGTTTTTTGGCCACCGCAGTCTAGCAGGTGCGTGTTCACCTCGCAACACAACGGCTGGGGTTGGACTCCCCCCTTTGGTTGTTTACTTTACTTTTCTTCTTTACCTGTTCTAACTGTTCTGCACACGGGCCCACCATTAGAGCATGATTGCTCTCCCAGTAGGCTGTCGATGTCATCACCTTGCTGGGTTCGAACCGCCTTACATACAATTACGTTTATCTGGTATCTTAGTACTGAGCTAAACTTAAAACCCAGCAGCACCTTCAATAGAGTAGTAGATTTAAAAAGGGAGGAACAGACCTTTTTCATTAAGCTTAAAAGTTCTCTTATGCATTACAGTTTTCTCTCACATATTTACAGGACTCTTCAATCTGCTTTCATTTCAGACATGAACACTCGAGAGGAGCTAAAAATACAAGAGGTTCCGAGAACACAAGCCAGTGTAGGTGAGTCCAAAAGTTCCTCACCAATCATTTTAATGATTGTAGAATGAAAATTAAACATTCTGATGCACATGCGTTTGAACAATGGGGAAGGAAAAAACATGCACTTCAGCCAGGCAAAAGATGTTTTATTATCATGAAATAAACAAAGCGTGAACACAGACTTTATGGCTATATTTTATTCCTTGAATAATTTGGATATCTGTTGAGTTCAGAAACACACTGCTTATTTGAATGCAAATGTCCTGAGGTTTAGGGTCATGTGTATGGGTGGTCTGGGGTGGGTGTTGTCCACCTAGGGGAATCACCCCATACAAGGAAAACTAAGCTTTTTTTTTTTAGTGTTCATAGTTTTCTGTAATTTTGACATCAATTATCATCAATGGTCATCGATGGTCATCAAATGCTCTGCTTTCCTATTAGCCATTTTGAAGGTGTGAGTGTGCTACGTCAGTGTTTCCCCTTTACAATATTGCCAAATCATAACATTTCTTCACACATGGAGTACAGACAGTTGAAGGGGGGCCCTTTACAATAAGGAAAACAGTTCCCTGGGGTCTTAGTGAAATGTCTGATATTTTTTGGACCAAATACTACCAGGATCATCCAGCACAACATGCTTCTCTGTCTGTCCAAACAACCCTGTTCATAACTATTTGTTTGAGTGCCTGTTCCTTTAAATGATAATGAGCCACCACTCAACTAGAGAATGATTAACATTTTCATTTAATCTAGGATTGTTTTTCAAATTAAAAATACAAGTAAGTGCTTCATCCAGATGCATTATGTTTTAACATGTTTCATCTGTGTATATTTAAATGAGCTTTATGTGTTCTGTCATGGATTTGTTTTTAAAGACACTTCTAAGGAACTGCTTTGTTTGTTTAGACAGAACATAGAGTCAAATGGAACCCAGACCAAGGTCCGGAAGAAGACCTATGAATGACACAAGGATGACAACGTCTATGCAAATGATGTATCGGGTGGGCATATTTGGAGTACCGCCATGGTGACTTCATAGGCTCCCGAGGTAGCAACAGCACACTGCCCCCTAAAGACCATGTAATGCCTCTACAGTTAGTAATGTAGTTGTTTCTCAGTCCCAGTGCTGGACCATGGGCCATGCTCTCTTCGCTCCAACTGATTTCTAAACTCTTCTTCTAATTATTAGGCCTTTCATAGTCTGATTCTTCATAAAGTCTATCTAGTGTGTATTAAGAACAGACCTATTTTGCATATTAGTACTGGTAGGATGCCAGTCCAAAATGGAGGAGTGAGATTAGAACCTAGAAATAATAGTCTACAGTGATCACCAATAGTCTTGTGAATCACCTAAAGAGTCTTGTGAATATTTCATAACAGCTGTTCAGTTTATTTATTAATGTGGGCTATTTCTGGGCACCTTAGAGCAATAAAACCCCAAAACAACAACAAATGCGGGGAAAATGTATTCGTAATGATGCAGGTTTTGTGTTGATATACTGATGGTGTAAGTCATGGTGGTTTTTTTTGTTTTTTGTTTTTTTTGGTAGGATGAGATGGCAAGTATCTACCTGAATGAACGATACTCTTGATGGCCTCGCAAGTCCATTGCTAAGCTTCAGTATGCTTCACACCAAAATATTCTGCATTCACTGATGTCCGGGATTTTAATATTCCATGTCAGAGCTGAGTATTTGCACATTCTGCAATCTGCAAACATAAAGTTAACATTCTCTCAAATAAAAAAAAAATTCTTGATTTTGTGCATATTTATATTTCTACATAAATCAACATCTAAAATAAATAAAATATATTTTCAGCGCAGTGCAAAAAGAAGAAAAAAACAACTGAAGTTGTGCATCTGTGTCTTTCTGTGATCCACCTTGCAATCTGTCACAAGGTCTGTCAAAATAAGATGTAGGAATAAATGCCTTAGCATTGTAACAATAAGCCTCTTGGTACCGTCATTCCTTTAAATGAAGGGAAGTCACCTTAAACTTGTCAACAATCCAATCTGCAAATTCTGCTTGTCCTAAATAAGTCACAATGAGGCCCATTTTTATACAGTGTGAGCCCTAATAATCCCCTCTTGTGCCAGTCACTGTTCATACTTATACTCTACTAGGTTAGGTCTGAGATGCTCTGTTCTTCCACACTGTCATGATCAGTGATCATGATTTATTGCACCTTCTAGGCCTAGTGACTAGGCGATCCTACTGCATATCACCTCTTCAGTATACTGAGTTCCATCTGACTGGTGCCATAGTAGAGCAGTGCTTTCTTAAAGTGTCTGCTGAAATGCCTTCGGCCACCAGAGGGCCATACAGCGTCCTACTGCTACAGTGCAATAGGTGGCAGGAAAACTGACAATTCCCATTCCACAACAGTATAATATCTTAACTCTGATCCATCTTTGTGCATTTGGATTTCTATCTATGGAACCTGTATTTCCTATTAACTTCAGAAATGATTCTTTTTTTATTTTGGAGTCTGAGTTTTGAGCTTTAACTCTGGCTGATCTCATATACATTTCAGTTTACCTTTACTGTAGCAAAGTAGGGACTGATGCCAAATGTTCTCACTGAAATCTGTCTTTACTCAGTCATAAGATTTCCTCCATTGGCTTTGTTCAAACCAACTTGACTGATGCTAAACAACAGAACAACAAAAAACATCAAATGTGTCTTTGACAATGGTATAACAAGGTTTCCAAACTGTCAATTGCACTTGGTTTTAAACAATTTTATTGACTACATGTTACATTCACCTTGATAAGAACAAACATATTCACTCACCTAAGTAAGCTTAAAGCCAATATCTGGTCTTCAATCTTCCAAAGTTCACACGTTACTCTACTGCTGCGCTCCCTTCATTGGCTCCCTGTAGCTGCACGTATCAGATTCAAAACCTTGATGTTTGCCTACAAAGCCAAAAATGGGCCAGCCCCCTCATACACAAGGTCAATGGTCAAAGCCCGATCCGTACCTCGAGTACTTCGAACCTCAAGTACGGCTAGGCTTGAAATACCTTGCTTCAGGTCTCATGGACGACAAGCATTGAGACTATTTTCTGTCCTGGCTCCAAGATGGTGGAATGAACTCCCGCTTGCTGTCTGGACAGCAGAATCCCTTGCAGTCTTCAAACGCAGACTGAAGACCCATCTATTTGCAGAATATTTAAAGGACAACTGAAACTGCTCCCTTATTGACTGACTAATTTAGTAATTATTGTAGGGCACTGTTTATGTTTTTTAACAAACTCTAGCACTTATTGTTTATAGCACTTATCATTGTTTAAGATAGACCTAATCTATTTTGCACTTCTAGGTATCAGCATTCATCCCTGTATTCTACAGTATTCTAGTTCATTGGTATGTTTAATTCTAATAATAATAATGTACTTGGATATATTCTATGAGTAAATGACAAAGCACTTTTGTAAGTCGCTCTGGATAAGAGCGTCTGCTAAATGCTATAAATGTAAAACATCTCACAGACTTTGAACTTCAAAATTTGAAAAAATAATTTACTTTGCATCCTTTAACTCTTAAAATTTTTTATTTATTTATTTATTTTTTTAAAGGTGGGGGGGGGTTACAAGTTTGTAGTTAGTAAAGATGACCCCTTAGTTCAGTTCAGTTAGCTTTACTGGCATGACCATAAGCACTTACAATATTGCCAAATCAGTATTACAACATGAATTGTTCTATTGTAATCCATAACCCGACAATCACAGACCCAGAGGGTCATTGTTTGTTATTAATAATACAACAATCAAAAACTTTTTTTTTTTTTTTACCAGTATTTACGGCCCTAACAAAGATGAATCAGCTTTTTTTTTTTTCATGATTTCTGTTCACAACTAATGAACTGTTCTGGATTGTAATACAGTTTGGGACTCTAATAGTGACAATCTAATATTCCTCCCTCTATCAAAATATGACATTTATTTGAAGTTATAAAACCATGTGTGAAGATCACAAAACTCACTGACAAAATAATTTTTTTTCCCCTCACAGGTAACTATTGCTGTAGCTGATCTTTGTAAAATGTAAATGTACCCAATTATCATTTCAGTACATTCTGGCAAACCATATTCGAGACCTTTTCTAGGATATTTCATAAGGAAGTAGAGCCATCATCTCTCACTGCATTGTTTGGTGTGGCTCCAACAGGCACCCATCTTTGTAAGGGGGAACTGTTATGCTCACCTTCTGCTCTCTCTTTGCCAGGAGTATGATCTTGTTTAAAGTCTAAGTACCAAATGGACCTCCCTGAAGATTTCACATTATCTTAGCTACTGCAAAAATGTATATGTGAATTAAAATGAAAATTTGTTCACTTTAAAAATGACAAATTCAAGTAAATTTTGACAGAAAAACCCGATGTTGCACTGGAAATTCCAGAACGTTTCCGAATGAAGTCATTGGTGGACATCGGTGAAAAAAGCCACGCACAAACACCATTATGACTGACTTGGACTGCGAATTTTCCAGTGCTGGTTCTTCAGATTCCGAAGACATTTTTTTAATTCGATGAAGATTATGAATCTGCAGTGACAATGTGGTGGACTGAATATCATCAATAGTAAAATTCAACCATTTATATTTTAGCTAGAGATGGAAGAAGATACTCCAGAGAGCAATGAACAACCTGAACCAGTAGACAGAACTGGGAATTCCAACTGGTAAAAACCTTTATATTGGCCATTATTCTGAAAACTGATTCTAAAAGTAAAAACCATTACAAAATGTAATCTTGTCTATTAACAATCGCCAACTTCCCGGCTCACCAGATAGAGATGGGGGGTGGGGGGTTGTGTCTGGTAAGAGACTTGTGTGGTGTTGGGCTTGTTTGCTTTCAACTAACTGAGAAATCTGTGTATGACCTTGTATTCTGTCCCTGATTTTAGAGTTAATGTTATGCCTCTAATAGTTGGCTGCCTTGTATATACAGTTTTAGCCTGCTCTGTTTGTTTGTTTTGTTGGCCTTGGTCCCTCCTGATGTTGTAACACTAGTTCCCTGTATAGTTGTATGTTATTCCAACACTTTGTAATACATTTGCTCTGCACCGTATTCACTTTGTGTTTTGTTTGCCATATCACGCACCAGTCGCTCGGACACTCCTGCCTAGACTGAGATGTAACAGCCTTGAAATGCATGCATTATCATTGCCTTCTCTTTTGCATGGCTGACTTCAGTGAATGTCTAGTGCTGACTCCATACATTGACAAAAAAAACAAAAACAAAAAACATAACCCTGAAATAAACTGACGAAGTGTTAACCACACAAGTGTTTGGGTGTTTGGAAAAATGCTGGTTAATTATGGGTAATGTAGCTAACTAGCTAAATAATGAACATTAGAAAATTAGCTATTAATGACAATAGCTAGCTATCTAAACGCAAACATTCAGTTATTGTTATTGTTACTGCTGTAAAAGCGATCTTTGTTGAATTCAAATTCATAAGATACTCTATAAATCTCCGTAATACAACTACATGCAGTAGTTTTAGCCTAGTATGGCACCAAGCTTCGAAAGTCTGTTAGTTAGCTAATGTAATCTAAAATAGGCAAAGTAATTGAGTATGAGAAAGGTGCTATATAAATGTAAATAATAATAATAATAATTGCACTTACCCTGTTTACTTCCATTCACACAGAGTCTCATGAACACCTCTCTTTAACAAGTTTCTTTAAATTCCCATATTGTTAGAAAAGCAGTAGCTCAAGTTATCGTGTGAGCGTGGCTTTCCACATCCCACAGTTGTGATAAAGAACTACTGCTAACGAAATAAGCGAATGATCCTTTCCAATGTGCCCTTTTAACTTGGACAAACTTTGTCCATTTTTAAAATATTTTTGGATCTTTGGACTATTAGCGCACGGGATTCCCACTATACATTGGATTTTTGCAGCCAACGACAACACAGCCTTTTGTCATTTTGTATCACCTATAATTGAACTCGAGTTTCTTGAGTTGCTATCCACCATCACACGGATGACATTTATGACAGAATCTGAAAAACACATTTTTTTTAGGCCGTATTCCTTGAATTTGTAAAAAAATAAAATAAAATAAAATAAAAAAGTTTTCTAACTATCGATAATCACAGGTTAGATACTCAGCTTTCGCTGCAGTTATGTGTTATACACTTTCATATCAGCTGGTGCTTAGCCATTAAATGGAAAGATTCTACTCCACCCAGATACAGCCACTGTGTCAGGGACGTCATCTGCCATTTCAAACTGGAGATCAGATACACCGTCAGAGAAGTTTAATTTATATTTTTTTTATTCTATACAATATCATTTTGTTTTGTGTATGGTACTTTGGTGTTGGTTACTGGTAGTAGGAATTGGCTGCCAAATTTGTTGGGTGGGGGTTTTTGCTTCTGTTTATGTGTAGGTAGTGAGGGTAGTCGTTTGTATGTTTCTTTTTTGTTAGGATTATATAGTGTGTGTTTATTTTTTTCATTCGTGTGGGTCTCGTTTGTTGTTTTGGCCTGGGTCACTTCCGAAGCAATTACAGCAGTTTGTTTACTTGTTTCTAAATATTAACCTCTGTACTACACACTAGTACACCAAAGAAGAGACTACCATTTGTACTTCCGTTTCTTTTTGTTATTCTTTACCAGGGGCATTCTCCATTCCGTTAGCCATTTATCGTTGCTTTTCCCTGGTACGGCCTCCAAGCCTAGACGGATGTTCATAACAGTTGGACGGAGGTTCATAACAGTTGGCGGCTCCTCCAATACGCGCATTGTAACGGCCAGTAACTTGCGTACCGTCTCCTTAAGTTGCGTTTACGTAAAAGGCGTGTGCATGTAGCCCACGCAGAGGAGTTTTTGGTTGGTACTATACATGACGGGCATTACTGGACCCAGCTCTTCTTTTGTCATTATTTACTTCTTTAGTAACGCGTTATGAGCTTTGGACGTTTGCAAATGAGCTGTTTACAAAACTCCAACAGCGAGCCTAGGTGGCGTGGCGAATAAACCAGCAAGATTACTACAAAACTGAGTGAGTGTGGCTCACGTCTACACCGCATGCTTCACAGGCTTCTCTATACCGGTCCCAAAGCTCTGCTCATCTGGGGTGGAGTGTAACTTAAATAGCACTAACTCCAAGAGTTACAGTATCCAGTCGTGCTCCAGCCCCATCGTATCCCTTGTTTTGTTTAGTGTGTTGCTATTTTCAGAAGAGAAAGTAGCTGTTCGTCCTGAATTGCCATTGAGTGGCGTTTCCTTTATACTTGGGAACGGCATAGCTTGTGGTATCGCGTTCCCTGTACCCGAAGTGGTGGAAACCCCTGTTGACTCGGAGCCTGACTTGTATGCTGACCCGTGCTCAGACATGCACGTTAGGTGATGTTCAGACACTTTCGCGTGTAATCCTTCTGATGATTTGGCTGTTTCTGAGTCTGTTCGTGAACCTGACCCTACTGTACCTGATCCGATCATTTCGCCTAACCTGATGCCATTAAGTCTAAGATTAACATAAAACAAAACCCTTTCCTATCACCACCTTTAACGCAAGTCATTCGCGCCCTCAGCCCAAAAAAGGGTCTGCTTTCAAAATCCATAAAAACATTTACCCACTCAATGATACCACACCTACTCCACACAAGGAATAGGATTTAGACATTTCAAAGAACATAGATATTCCTCGGTGGACTCAGACTTTCACTAATATTTTCTGGCACATAATGCAAACATACAGATGATGAAACAAACAGTATGATGTTGCTCACAGAACACTTCACAGAATATAAGATGTTTAAAATGAAATGTTTTCATGTGTTCTGGATATGTGCAGTAGTCAAACTTTACTGGAGTGAGGTAGTTATATATATATTTCAGTCCCAGGAATTCTATATCATCATCTCATGATATAATCTAAGATCAAAATTAGTATATGAGATCAAAAACATTTTTTCTTAATTAATTTTCTTAATGATAAATATTTCTAGATCACTAAGTCACCAAGCATAATTGCTTGTAAATAATGTGTTGAAAGGAAAGTTGGTGACATTTTGATATTTTTGTGGAAAAAATTATTTCAGAGGTGTTTTAGCCGAGGGGGCTTTATACATCGCAATGCCCAGATAAAAGGGCAGTGATAAATTAAGTGGTGTGGATATATATGCCTGCAAAACCACAAACACCAGTACCTTTAAATGCAAAGAGGCGAACTGATCTATTTCCTGTGTAACACTGCCATTGTCTTGAAGTTTGTATTAAGAACTACTTGCTTTATGCACAGTGCATATAACTGCAGCATGACAGAAAGTGGCAACACTATGGCAATCAAGTGTCAGTGGTGTCAAGTGTGAAGATAACAGATGCTAATAGAGTTCAATTCAAGGAAACAGGAAGCCAGAACTATGAGAGTGTGTGTTCAAATCAGGATGTCAAAAATATCTTTGGTTGTGTTTTTATATAAAGAAAATGATTAAAGGACAGTTCTTTACTTGCCAGTGAGTGTGGTGTCTACAGCAGAGGAAGGTAAGAAACCATAATAATAATAATTCATTTCATACACTAAAATGCAGCTTAAATGCTTTACAGAAGTTATGCAGTTGTGGCAAGCCATGGAATTACCAAAAATATAATAAAAATGAATCTATCAATATATCTAACAATGAAGTAATTTTAAAACATTACATTTATAAACCAGACATAAACTGATTTCACAAGCTGTACTGAAACCTGTTTGAAATGGAGTCTAGAAGACTATTAATAGGAGAAAATAAACTGAAATATTGGGTTAAGTTAATAAACATTTACAGCCAGAGGTTTTGAAAAAGTTGGTGAAAGTTTATATAATTAGCTAATCGATAATTTTAACAAAGCATTTCTGAAGAATATGTAAACAGTTTATATTACTGTAGAAAGCACTGGCCTATATAATATTACAGTATGAGAAGTATGTATAAATGAATACACAATATAGGTTAAGTAAATGTTCTAACAAGAGGAATTGATCTCTTACCATAACACTAATATTTTCTATTTTCTCTGATATTAAGTAAATGTGCCCTTCCTAGCATAGTTTCTCATCAATGAATATACCAAGAAATTTAGTATAGTGGACCTGCATTGTGTTAATGTAGGATTAGACATACGGACTGGTGGAAGTATATCGATGCCTTTTCAATTTTAGTACTCAAAATCATTTATGAACTCTTTAATATTGAGAGATAATTTAACAGCTTCAAACCACAGATCAATAAGGGATCATTTGATTTTTCCTATGTAATTTTATTAAGAACATCAGTTAAGTCTTTTAAATATATAACTATTTAAAATTGGAACTCTATACATACACTGACATTTTTACTAAATAAAATATGATTATGCTTATTGATCACAACACCTATACTAGATTGTGTCACTGTCACTTCCATAGAAAGAACAAGAATTGTTGGTGTACAGCCATTTGCAGCTCTCCAGAGACGCTCTATAGGGTTGATGTTTGGACACTGACTGGGCCGCTCCAGGGATTTCACAGCTTTCCTGAAGCCACTCCTGGGTTTTCTGGGTGGAATGTTTTCAGTTGATGTCTTTTCCAAAATATAAACCTTCGCCCCAGCCTGAGATCTTGAGCATTTTGCAAAAGGTTTTCACCTTGGATCACTCTATATTTTCTGCATCCGACTTCCCCTCCGGCCTAACTCATCTTTGCGTTTTTATAAACTCCAAGCAGCCTCTTATGTGCTTTTTAGTGAGGAGTGGCTTCTGCCTGGTCACTGCCATAAAAGTCCTAATTAGTGGAGTGCTGCACTGATAGTTGTCCTTCTGTAAGGAACCCTAGATCTCATTTATATTGATAATTCATTATTTGTCTGATGATGGCAATTTATCCCAAATAACTCATTTATTGCTGGGTTGTCAAATCGCAGAAGAATATTGCTTGTTACATGTGAGTATGATTGAGTCTACCAAGCTCTTGGGCACTGCAGAAATGTTCCTGTATCCTTCCCCAGATCTGTGCTTGTGTGTCACTTTCATGTGTGTCGTTGCTTTGTCATTGTTGAGTATTGTGTGTAGATTGATGAGATGAAAGTGAGTTAAATCCATTTGAAGATGAATCTGGAACAAGAAAAAATGAATAACTTGGAAGGGTCTGAAAGCTTTTTGCATACACTGTATATAAATGCTTTCAAAAGCACAAGTCAAAATAAGAGGATAAAATGTCTAACTTGTGTGATGCTTCATAAGTAAAATAGTTCTGGCCTTAGACATTATCAGTATGTCATTTACATGTCAACTCATAATTGCAAAAAAATAAATAAACTGCCAGATTATTCAATTCAGATTGCTTAGTACTGTTTTAGTGGTTGCTTCATTACAGAATGAAAGCAAGCACACCATGTCACTGAGATGCAAACTGAATTGGGTTGAAAATGGCTTTGGGAGAAAATCACCAGCAGCAAGTGCACTTCCACCATGTTTGTTTTCCATCTCTTTTCTAGGTTACAGTGCGCAGTAATGGACAGAGTGCTTAAACTCTTTCTAACAGGTAAAGATCAACAGACCATGATTTTACCTGTCTGTGAACGTGATGATGAGCGTCCCATGGGAGACAGGTGGAAAACTTACTCAGGGTGGTCCAATTATGACTATTCTTTTCAAAATAGTCCTGGAGTACCTACAGTAATAGATGTTTTTCCTAATGATTGGTTTGAGAGTGGCAGATGGGGCCAAATTACAGTAGAATATTCTTGTAGTAATATTCCAGTAAGGTTTGAATAAATATGTGAAGGATGACAGTTTATAAAGGAAGGCTTTATTATTTATTAATATATTTATTTATCAGAACATGCAGTCCTTTACATTCATTATCACTTTGGTGTAACTGAGCAGTTCAAAACTAAGTGTTGTGACTATAAAAAAACAACAACTTTTGTTGAATCTTTGAATAGTGCCATTCCATTGACACGTTACTGTATTTGCGGAGTTTTTCTGGTGTTTTTAGAAGAAAACTCAAAAGGTTCCCATAATATTTGCAGAACACTATGTCAATGTGATGGTCATGCTCGCATGCCGGAGTGTCCCCCGTTTCCCTGGCTACCTAAAGCACTTCCTTGTTTTCCTACTATCGTCTGTTACTATGGTGTCCTGTCTCCTCCCCTTTAGCTCCAGCTGTTCCTTGTTTGTCCTTCGTTAGTGTTCCTATTTAAACCTTGTTGGTCATTATCTAATTATTCTGTGGCACTGATTCTCTGTGCTCTATGCTAAGTCATCATGAATTTAAGCTTCATCCACTTTGAAACCAACCTCTGTAAAGCTGAAAGCCAAAGACCATCCATCACAAAAGATCTGCACTGATCTAGTGAAGCTGAATAAACTCTACACTCTGTCCTCGCTCCCAGCTTCACTCCTGAGCTGCTCATGTCGATGCTCGAAGGTGCAGGTGCCAAAATCCGTTACAGCCATCAATGGAACCTGTGTGGTGGTGCCGTGCAATACCACATCTCACACATATGCGACTTGGTACAAGTATCAGCACTCTGGATACCCTCCAATGTATTCTAATGACACCAAAGATATAATAAATCAGTTTAGAGGAAGGACATCACTCCTGGGAAATGCTACGCAAGGAAACTGTAGCCTAAAGATTGACAATGTTCGCCAAGAGGATGGAGAAATAAGTGTGTATGTATGGATCAATCCTCACAACATATATGGAGACTACACAGAGATAAAAGTCTGTGAGTACACAAAGAGAAACAATATTCAAAACCTATTAAGTAAATTTAATAAATAATTATGAAAATAATTATGACTTTGGCCCAGGTAATCATATTGACCACTGATTTTAACATTTGTGTTTTTCATACAGTGGCACCTTCAGAGACTCGCATTTCTGTAGAAAGCACACAAGTGGAAGGAACGCTTTTCTCAGCCAAATGCACAGTCCGGCACTCCTTCTGTTTCTAATGAGGTGACCACTACACAGGACTCGGGCGGCTTGTGGGTTTCTGTGGCACACGCTCAGTTCAATGCCAGCCGTCGAGACCATGGTAAAAGGCTCACATGCAGGAGAATGTCAGATGGAAACACTGCGACTGGTGATGCACTTAACATCTTATGTGAGTAAAGACTACGCTAATGTTTTCCTCATTTTATATTATCTAAACGTTTTGAAAAATGTAAATTAAATATCAGGTTTGGTGGTAGGGGGATAGATGAGAATAAATTTAATTCATCGTTAAAAATAAAACCACATTAAAAATGCAACAAAGAATGCCAGAGCATTTCAAACCATCAAATGAACTGCTAAACTCTAATTGAGAGAAACTCTGTATTGTATCCTTGCATAATCTAGTTTGTGGACTATATGAAATAAGGCTTTATGAATATATATAGTTTATATTAAATTCATTTCTGCAGATGCCCCAACAAATGTGAACATAAATACCAGTGGAACAAAGCCTGTGGTTGAGGGTGGTAACATCTCATTAACATGTAGTAGTGACTAGCTATGAGTGGCGCATCATCCAAATGAATAGCACCATTAAGCACAAGACAAGAAGTTTATTGCTTCAAGATGTCAGACGAGATATGAAAATCTCCTGCATTGCCCATAACTCCATCGGACTGGGTGAATCAGACCAACTGTCTCTGAATGTCCATTGTGAGTAGCTGGTGCATTTACCTGTTGAGCAAAGGCTGTCAAACAACAGTTCTTACAGGCCACATTATTACACTGATATATTCTTTAGATTATTTAACACAATAGATTCAATAAAATCTCAATATCAATTCCTTTATTTTGTACATCAGGTATGTTATGGGGAAGAAATCCCTAAATTGATGTGTCTGTTCTGAATTGTAGTCTGACACCTCAGTCTCAGGGAATTATTGCTCTATTTTACGTACTTTGGAATGACTCATGGTAAGAGATGATTATACACATGGACCTGCTCAATCTACTCTCATATACTGTGTTAGAATTACTGCACATGTTTTAATCATGGGAGGGTTGATTTATATCTTCGAGAGATAAGATGTGCATGTCCATAATCAATCAAGCATTCATAAAAAAGTCAGTCTTGGTCAAGTGAACTGTTTGTTGACCGTGATCTTTGTTAAGATTTTGCGATTGTGTTGCTGATGACTTTGTCTCCGTGTCTCAGTCCCTCCCACCGTCCTGCCAGACTCAGCCTGCTGGGAGAGGGAAGGATCTCTGCACTGCATGTGCTGGGTGGAGGCGGAGCCAAACGCCAGCATCTCCTGGACTGTTGATGGAAGAAGTGCTCTCCTTCCTCACTTCAACATGACAAATAACTGTACGGGAAGGACCACAGTGTCAGTGATGACAGGGCCACCGGGCCACTTTGTAACTTGTGAGGCAGCAAACTACTTGGGCAATGACACTTACCAGATGTCTGGCTTTCCACAGCTGGCACAAGGTCCTGGATACTTCTCACTTGTGTGTAGGGGAAACCGCAGAAGGACATTGCTGCTTGTTCTTAAGTCATTTCCTCCATTCTTTCCAGGCACTGTTGGATTTTACTATTTCATTCTGGCTGCCATAGTTTTCATCTTCCTTGGAATTGTTATAGTTGTCCACAGAAGACTGAAAAAGAGGTAGTTTTGTATGATTCATTTATACAGTCACAATTACATTTATCTGGTGTCTTAGTACTGGGATAAATTTAAAACCAGCAGCATCCCTTAATGGAACAGTAGATATAAGGAGAAAGGAACAATAAACCTTTTAAGGTCTATTGTTACCTTTTTTCTTTTTTAATAGACCAGATTTCTGTCTCACATATTTATAGTCTGTTTGCTCTTCAATCTGTACATACTGATTTAATTTCAGACATGAAAACTCAGGAGGAGCTAAAAATACAAGTTCAGAGAACCCAACCCAGTGTAGGTAAGTCCAAAAGCTCCTCTGCAGTCATGTTTGTAATCATTTTAATATGGAAATGACTCATTCTGGGTTGAACTGTAGCAAAGGAAAATATGCACTTCAGTCAGACAAAAGTCTTATTACCTAGAAATAGTGTGGATACAATCTTTATGGCCATATTTTTTTCCTTGAATAATCTGAATATTTGTTGAATTCAGAAACAAGTTGTATATTTGAATACAAAAACACCCAGAGGAATCTGCCCCTTCAAGGAAAACTTTTCTGAATATTCATAGTTTTCTGTCATTTTGATCATTAAAAAATCTACAAATATGAACTTAGACACTGTAAATAATGTGAAAAACAACCGAATTCATCAGATTATAAACAAATCTTATTTAAACAGTTAAATTAATTGTCTCTTGATTAATCTACTGAATGTATTCAGATGCTTCACTACTGCTCCATCGTCTACTACTAGGCCTCAGTCCTCCACTGACCTGCCCACTTTAGACTCTAATTCCAGTTAGACTGTACACAAAAATGAATTAATCTATTTACTTTTCAAATTAATTTAACTAGAGAATATTAACATTTTCATTTAACCTCGATTTGATTTGCAAATGAATAATGTAAGAAGTAATTGCTTCATGCAAAAGTATTGTTCTAACATCTTTCAACTGTGTATATGTACAGTACATATATTTTAAGTTATTACAATACTTAATATGTTGATGTTTTTTTCTAAGGAACACTGTTTTGTTTATTTAGGCAGAACATAGAGACAAGTGGAACCCAGACCAACACCCAACAGATGATGAGCAATCATTTGTACAACTTTGATATTATCTATGCAAATACTGCATGTGGTGGGAATATTTACAATAACTCCATGGTGACTTCACAGGCTCCTGAGGTAGCAACAGCACACTGTCCAATAAAGACAATGCAATGTTAGTACAGTTAGTAATGTAGTGGTTTCTCAGTTCCAGTGCTGGGCCATCTGCCATGTTCTCTCTGCTCCAACTGATTTCTAAACTCATCATCTAATTATTAGCCCTTTCATAGTCTGAATCAGGTGGGCTGGGGCAGAGAAAATACACACATTCAGAGCAGGGTGCCCCCCATATCTGGAACTGATGAACTCTAGTAATGAAGAAATTAGTGTTCCTCACATTCAACCCTGGAGAGTAAAAGCACTGTGTAGTTTACAGTTGACCCTTATCAGATGCATCTATTAATTTTAAGTTTACTATTAAGTTTATCTTGTATGTATTAAGAACAGAGTCATGATGTTTTTTGTTTGATTGTTTGTTTCTTAGGATGACATGTCCAATATCTACCTGAACGAATGATACTCTGCAAATATCTTGATGGCCTCAGCTGTCCATTTCTTCAGTACTCTTCAACCCAAAATGTTCAGAAATAGAATTGAGGTTTTTTGACTCTGGCAATTTTGAGCTCTAACTCTGCCTGATCTTACATCAATTTCTGTTGAACTTTACTGTTGCAAGGTTAGGATGGATGGCAAACTTCTGGTCTTTTTTCTCTTTCTGTATCTCCCTTGGAGAAGGTTGTTGGAAAGATGAGTGCAACACAGAGGGATGTTAGCCAGCTATCAGAACTGCAGAAAGGTGTAAGATACTTGAAGCTACCTGAGAGGTATAACAAGCTGTCCATAAATAAGGCCTTGGAGACTGCCAAGCAAATATTACCAGCTCTGGCTGCCCACCTGAAGAGGTAGAGAAAAGTAAAAGCCAGGAGAATAAACAGCTTCTCCCACAAGCCAAGTGTACTCTCTGTGGCAGGCTAAGAGCCTAAGAACAGACCCACCAAAGCTGGAAATTGAACAATATTGGAAAAGCGTGTGTGTGTATGTATGTGTGTGTGTGTGTGTGTGTATATATATATATAAAAAAATTTCCCAATACACCCCTGTTTTCTTTTTCCTCAGTTTGGACAGAGCACTCTCAAACCATTTCACTGCGAGTTATACTGTGTATGACTATGTATGTGACAAACTTGAAACTTGAAAACTTGAAACTATGTATGTCGCACCTGACATGGACTTGGGCAGTAGACCCGGGGGTGAGTGGAGATGTGCACAGCATGGACTGCCATGTTTCTCTCTTCAGTCCTTATTTAGTTAAAAATTTAATTGTGGTAAATATTTGAAAATGGTGAATTTGTATATGGTATGTTTGATTTCAGCAGTTTGTCTTTTTTCTTAGTTTGCTTAGATGTGTTGCCTTCGTCGTGTGTCATTTTGGTCTCCCCCTTCATTTTCCATTTGTTCTTAAAATGAGCAGTTCAATTTCATTTCTGCTTTTTTTTTTATAGTGTTCACATCAGACAGTTGCTGTTTTGAGCAGAAATGGCATTCTGTGGCCCTTCTTCTGTACCAATGATACAATGTTGACTGGACTGTTGAATTATGTCTTGCTAGTTTGAAACTGATGCTGTTCAGAGTACCTTGTCTGAAATGTCTCCTTGGTACTAGTGTTTCTCTTAAATTGTGGTGCCAAATATGTTTCTGTTTTCCTGGTTACACTACCCCATACCATCAAATCTAAACCACAGCTCCATATCCTGGCAAGAATACAACTTAACTAAATTTCATCTTGGATAATCTTTTAAATTTTATATGGGGCTATACAACTCACTCTGGCTGTGCTGTGATGTAATCCTTTCTGACTGAGTTCTTCCTGAATGACAGGAAACTCCTTTCCAAAAAGGCAGAGTTACTGTAAGGCAGAAGTTTCTCTTTCGTGAGATCATCGTTGTAGACCTTTTCCACTGCTTTAAGACTTCCGATACTTACTGGCTCATCTTTTCTGTGCTTTTATCACATGGCTTCAGTGTTCTATTGTTTTCTGCTATGGACAGCTGGACACTGGTGTCTCAAAACAGATTTTCTGTGAATATTTTTTTGATGTAAGACATTTTTACATTAAAAAAAATGAATTGCAGCATGACAGAAACTGGCACTAATATGGTCATGCAGAGATTAAATGTCAAAGATAAAATGAAGTCTCCTGAGGTGATAATGTTTAATTGAAGGAAAGAGGAAGTCAGAAATATGAGAGTGTGTTCAAATCAGGAAGTCAGAAATGGCTTTCGTTAGTGTTTTCTATAAAGAACATGACCAAAGGACTGGTATTTATTTGCCAGCGCGTGTGGTGTCTACAGGAAGGAAGGTAAGAAACATCAACACAACAAAAAACACTACTATAATAATAATAATATAAAAATACTAATAAGAAGAATGATATTTCATACATTAAAATGCAGAAGTAGTGCATTTGTGCAAGTATATATATCTATATATAAACCAAAAACTGGTTTTACTATTTAGAGCTACAAAAAGCAATTTCCCTGCATATGTGATAAAGGATCTGATGAGATTTTCTGTGGACACTATAGCAGGGGGATTCTGCTTATTAACAGAAAAACAACAAAAACAGAAGCCCACATGGCTCAGCTAACATAACTAAAAGGTAACTAAAAACCAACAGTAATGAGGAATTCCTAAAACCTAGTCTAAGCTAATGCTGTTGACTGATGCTAATCCCCCAAAACAGGAACATGAAAACCACACTAGGCAAATAAGAAACTCAAGGCAAGATTCATTTAGATTTTATGCAAGTGAGCTTTTACAGCTGTTCTGTACTGGGCAAGGGAACACACCATAGTTACTAATATTGGTATGTTTCGCATTCATCTTTAAATTATTTCAACACAATTTTTTTGCTCATAAATCTAGACACAAAGTCCAAAGTCACAATGCAAAAACAAGTTCTTGGATGTTTTATAACTTTATTTTCAAATAAAAACAAATATCTATTTAGCATAAGTATTCAGTCCCTATCCTTAGCACTTGGTTAAAGCACCTTGTGCAGCAGTGACAGCCTCAGATCTTTGTTTTGGTAATTACCCCACAAACTCAGTGCAGCTTTCTGTTGGAAATGTATTTATTTAATATGTGTACTGTGTGTGTGTGTGTGTATATATATATATATATATATATATATATATATATATATATATGAGGGAAAATACAACTAGCAACCAATACATTGTGTTGAAAAAATACAACAATAAAACACTTTAAAGAAAGAAAGAAAAAAGTGAGAAAAATTAAACTGTAAGGAATAAGAAAAAAGACACACAAAAGCCACATTAAATTGATATACAGATGATCTACTTTAGGTTAAGAGGAAATGAGTTTTGATCTTCTGTTGAACCTGAAGAGATGATTTCAGCTTTTTAGATGTGTTGGTAAAATGATCCAGACTGGAGTTCCTCTATAAGAAAGAGTAATCTGAAGTTCTAAAGAAACATTTGTAGAGCTTATCAGAATATCTTGTGAAATAAAGACAAACTGTACTGAAATCGGTTTACAAGGGAGTCCAGAAAAAGGAAAAAATAAACTGAAATAAATGGTTAATTTCATAAAAATGTATTATCAGAAGATCTGAAAAAGTGCATGAAAGTTGACATAAAAATGAGATAAAGAGTTCATTCTAACAAAGCATTTCTGAATATGCTTATATATTCAAACAGCTTATATTACTTTTGAAAGTACTGGCCTAGATAATATTATAGTAAGAAAAGTATGGATAAATCAATGCATACAGGTTACAGGTTAAGTAATATTCTTTTAACTAGTGGAATTTAACTCTTCTTATGAGCAATATTTTCATTTTTTGTCTTTTTGTCTATTTTTTTGTCTTTTGTTTTTCCTAATATATGTGCCCTTCCTAACATAGTTTCTCATTATTGAACATACTGATGTATGATTAGACATATGGACTGGGGGGAGTGTACAAATGGCTTTTTCATTTATTCTGCTTGCATTAACTCTTGTGAAGCGTAATCTCTCAGGTTTAAATGAGTTATCAATAAGGAATAATTAGATTTTTCCTGTGTAATCTTATTAGGAATATCAGTTAATATATTTAATGTTTAACTGTTTGAAATTGGAAGTCTGCAAATACAACAAAATACAACATTTTTACCAAATTTAAAAAATCTTTAGCTCATTGATCACTAGCTCTGCTTTGTTAGCTAGCATCTCTATTGTATTATGGCACTTTAGAAAAGGTATGTGATTTTTAACAAAAAACAGGTCTCTCACTTCTATAGCTTTCCTGAAGCCACTCCTCGGTTTGCTGGGTGGAATATCTCCAGTCTTTTTCAAAATCTAAACCTTCACCTCAGCCTGAGGTCTCAGGCATTTTGCAAAAAGTTTTCACCTAAGATGCTCTATATTTTCTGCATCTATTTTTTCCTTCTGTCTTAACTCGTGTTCCAGTCGCTGTTGCAGAAAAACACCCCACAGCAGGATGCTGCCATCACCGTGTTGGACTGTAGAGAAGGTGTTAATGAGATGATGCTCTATCTGATTTCCTCCATACACATCACAGGGAATTGTGGAAAAATAGTTCAATCTTTGTTTAATCAAACCAGAGGATCTTACTTTTACTGATCTGAGAGTTCTTTAGATCCCTTTTTTAATCTCCAATCATATACTAATGTTCTTTTTAGTAAGGAATGCCTTCTAGCTTGTCAGTCTCCCATAAAAGTCCTAATTAGTGGAGTGGTGCACTAAGAGTTAACTTTCTGTAAGGTTATGCCATCTCCACAAAGGAACTCTAGATCTCATTTATACTGACCGTTGGGTGCTTGGTTAATTGTATGATAAAAGCCCTTCATCCGTAATTACTCATTTGTGGCTGGGTTGCCAAATCTACAAAGAATGTTGATGATTCCAAATGTTTTGCATTTGAGCAAGATCGAGGCACTTTCATTGCTGCATTGCAGATCCGTGATTTGATGCAGTCCTGTGTTGCAGGTCTATGCACATTTTACTCTATCTTGGTTTTCAATCTAACATGCACCATCAACTGAGAGATCGTATATAGTTACCTACAGGTATACGCACAGGTGTAGACTCTGCCAAGAGGTGAAGGCATATAGACACAGGTAGACACCACTGAATTTGTAGCAGTATTTCAAGGATCACTGTAAGAAGTAGGATACAACAATGCTCATCTGCAACTGTTTGAACAACGAGTCTGCAAATTAAGTAATTGCAATATTTTTTTTAATTTTTAATTTATTTATGAAACATTCCAAAACCTTTTTTTTTGCTTTGTCATTGTGGAGCATTGTGTGCACATTGATGAGACAAAAAATTGCTGAATCCATTTTAAGATGTGTCTGGTACATAAGAAAAAGTCACTAACTTGAAAGGGTCTGAAAACCTTCTGTATGCACTTTATGTAAAGGCTTTAAAAGTCACAAGTCTACCTAAACAGAATAAAATGTTTAACTTTGATACTTCCTAAGTAAAATAATGCTAGTCTTTAACATTATTATGTGATTTATATGTCAACTCACAATTAGGAACAATAAATAAACTGCCATCTTCCTATTTGTTCTGTAGATAGAGATAATTCAACTTAGATTGCTTAGTACTGCTTTGGTGGTTGCTTCTGTACCAACTTGGAAGAAGTTTGGTTTTCACCTGCATTACAGTGTCCTATAGAATATACTTAAAAATAAAAGCAAGCACTCCATGTCACTGAGATGCAAACTGAATTGGGTTGGGAATGGCTTAGAATGAAACTCACCAGCTGCGACTGAACTCAGTTTGTTTCAACTTCCTCTATGTTTTTCCATCTATTTCCTAGGTTGAAGTGTGCAGTAATGGACAGAGTGCTTAAACTCTTTCTAACAGGTAAAGATCAAAAGACCATGATTTTACCTGATTGTGAAAGTGATGATGAATGTCCCATGTTACGCCCCACAGGGTAGAAAACTTAGGATGTTCACTGTAGGTTCTTGATATATTCAACAGTCGTCCAGTTATAAGTATTCTTTTATAATTGTCCTGGGATACCTGCAGTAATACATGTTTTGCCAAATAATTGGTTTGATAGTTGCAGATGGGGCAAAAATACACTCGAGCATTCCTGTAGAAAAGCTCCAGTAATATTCCAGTAAGGTTTGAATAAATATGTGAAGGATGAGAACTTATAAAGGAAAGCTTCATTATTTATTAATTCATTTGAATGTCATTATTTATAGGGCACATTCTAAAAAGCAGAACATGCAGGTTTGCACTTCCATTATCTCATTGGTGCAACTGACAGAGCAGATCAAACTATCGGTTTTTTAAAACAATTTTTAAGCTGCTTTTTGGCTTTATCAAAAACCTTTGCTTAATCTTTGAATAGTGCAATTTCATGGGAGCATGTCACTGTCACGATTGGCCACCCTGCTGACGTCCCTGCTACTGTGGTTTCCCTGCCGTGTCTGTTTTCCTTTGTTTCCTGTTTGTTCCATTTCTTGGTTTCGTTTTTTCTCTGCGCCTCGTCTGTTCCTCAATTCCAGTCTTTGATTTGGTTCTCTCTGTTCATATGGTTACCTGTGTCTGGTTAGTGCTTGATTGTTTTGGTTATTTAAGCCCTGTGTTTGGTTTCCCCTGTGGTCAGTTAGTTGTAGCTGTAGCTTAATTCTTAGTTTTGTTTCAGTTTAGTAAAAAGCTCGTGCATTCTGCCTCTCACCTTGTCCCTGCTATAATGTTACACATACAGGGTTTAGCTTGGTGGCTAAGATACTTGACTAGTATTCAGAAGGTTACCCGGTGCTGCCAAAATGTAATGGTTGGGCCCCTGAGCAAGGCCCTTAACCCTCAATTGCTCAAGTTGTATTCAGTAATAATTGTGAGTAGCTTTGCATAAAAGGATCAGCTAAACTCATTTTACATCCACTTTGAAACCAACCTCTGTAAAGCTGAAAGCCAAAGTCCATCCATCACAAAAGATCTGCACTGATCTAGTGAAGCTGAATAAACTCTACACTCTGTCCTGTCTCCCAGCTTCACTCCTGAGCTGCTCATGTCGATGCTCGAAGGTGCAGGTGCCAAAATCCATTACAGCCATCAAAGGAACCTGTGTGGTGGTGCCGTGCAGTACCACATCTCACACATATGCGACTTGGTACAAGTATCAGCGCTCTGGATACCCTCCAGTGTATTCTAAAGACACCAAAGATATAATAAATCAGTTTAGAGGAAGGACATCACTCCTGGGAAATGCTATGCAGGGAAACTGTAGCCTAAAGATTGACAATGTTCGCCAAGAGGATGGAGGAATAAGTGTGTATGTATGGATCAATCCTCACAACATATATGGAGAATACACAGAGATAAAAGTCTGTGAGTACACAAGGAGAAACAATGTTCAAAACCTACACGCAGACAAGTTTATTAAGTAAATTTAATAAATAATTATGAAAATAATTATGACTTTGGCCCAGGTAATCATATTGACCACTGATTTTAACATTTGTATTTTTCATACAGCGGCACCTTCAGAGACTCGCATTTCTGTAGAAAGCACACAAGTGGAAGGAACGCTTTTCTCAGCCAAATGCACAGTCCGGCACTCCTGTCCAGTGTCTCCACCTCTGCTGGAATGGCTGGGCCTGTCTTCTGTTTCTAATGAGGTGACCACTACACAGGACTCGGGTGGCTTGTGGGTTTCTGTGGCACACGCTCAGTTCAATGCCAGCCATCGAGACCATGGTAAAAGGCTCACATGCAGGAGAATGTCAGATGGAAACACTGCAATTAGTGATGCAATTCACATCTTATGTGAGTGTTGACTATACAAATGTGCTTTCCTCATGTTATACCATCAAACATATTTTAAAAATGTAAATTAAATATCAGGTTGGGTTGCAGGGGGGAATAATGAGATTAGTTCATTGTATTAGTCCATACAAGAATACAAGAGAATTTCAAAGCAATTGTGATGAACTCTGTGTTGTATACAGTTACATAATTTAGTTGGTAGACTATTTATGAATATATAGTTTATATTAAATTCATTTCTGCAGATGCCCCAGCACATGCAACCATAAATATCAGTTGAACAAGGCCTGTGGTTGAGGGTGGTAACATCTCATTAACATGCAGTAGTGACAGCAATCCCCTAGTGGCCAACTACGAGTGGCCTTCATCCTGCTCCAGAATTCCAGGCCCATGTAGCTCTGTATCTTCTTTTCATTGTGGGACCCCGGTTTCTCTGTATCAGTAACTCCAGTAAATATGAATTAAGGTGTACTTTGTAGAATAGATCTTATTCAAGTTAACCCAACTGTAGTTTGGAGTGTCATTAAAACTAAATGAAGATGTATAGCTAGGATAGCATAATTTAATTGATACTGTTATTGTATTCTTATTTTATTGTGGTATCATTTATACTGTTATTGTATTGTATGTCTATTATAAATTGGAGTCTGACACCTCAGCCTTAGGGAATTATTACTGTATTTTATGTACTTTGGAGTGACTCACAGTGAGAGATGATTGGACACATGGACCTGCTCAATCTACTCTCATATACTGTCTTAGAATTACTGCACATGATTTAATCCTGGGAGGGTTGATTTACGTCTTCGAGAGATAAGATGTGCATGTCCATAATCCATCAAGCATTCAAAAGAGAGTCACTCTTGGTCAAGTGATCTACTGTGCTGCCTTAATGATTGGTTACCTTGGCCTTTGTTAAATTCTCTCTAGAGACATGATCAGACAGACCACAGTCAAATGTGACTTATGCACTCAATGCACTTCTAAACAGATCTGAAAATGAATGTGCCAGAAACAAAACCTGTTTGTTGGTTTTTCTTTTTCTCACTTTGAGATGACAAAGGAAACATGAAAGTCTCTTGCAAGTATTTTGCTGTGGCCCCATGATTCTTTGTCCTTCTAGAGCCAGACTGTGGCTGTAATAACACCAGTGTGTCATGCAAACCTTCACTGCCTCTTGCCCCTTTAAACGTGGGATATTGGGTTGGGTGCCACAGCAGTAAGATTTTGTGATTGTGTTGCTGATGACTTTGTCTCCGTGTCTCAGTCCCTCCCACCATCCTGCCAGACTCAGCCTGCTGGGAGAGGGAAGGATCTCTGCACTGCATGTGCTGGGTGGAGGCGGAGCCAAACGCCAGCATCTCCTGGACTGTTGATGGAAGAAGTGCTCTCCTTCCTCACTTCAACATGACAAATAACTATACGGGAATGACGACAGTGTCAGTGATGACAGGGCCACCGGGCCACTTTGTAACTTGTGAGGCAGCAAACTACTTGGGCAATGACACTTACCAGATGTCTGGCTTTCCACAGCTGGCACAAGGTACTGGATACTTCTCACTTGTGTGTAGGGGAAACCGCAGAAGGACATTGCTGCTTGTTCTTAAGTCATTTCCTCCATTCTTTCCAGGCACTGATGGATTGACCTATTTCATTCTGGCGGCCATAGTTTTAATTGTCCTTGGAATTGTTGTGCTAGGTGTCCACAGAAGAATGAAAAAGAGGTAGTTTTACATGATTTATTTATTCAGCCACAATGTAAGGGTCGGTGCCATGCCGAGGCCCCCTCTGGCCACCAGAGGGAGGTCTCGAGTCAGGTACACCACTAATCAGGCATAATGCCCAACAGCTGGGCTAGGCCTATATAAGCCCAGTGACTCAGTCACCAAAGTTCTGAGCAAAGTGCCTAGCTGGTAACTTTGGGTATTGAGGTCTGTGAGCCCTTGTGCTATACCTCACTTCTGTGCTGTGGGGGTGTACCTGCTTTTACATGTTCCCTCCCCTCTCCAGTTTTCCCCCTCAAATCTGTCTCTCTCCTAAGACTCCCCTTCGCCATTACCGTTCCTCCCTGTTTTCTGGTATCGATTCTGCCCTCCTTCCCGTGGCATCCTTGGTTCTCCCTTTTTCCACGCTCGGCATGGTGTTTAGTTTTGTTTTCCTTCTAGATTTGTCATCTTCCATTCCTTTGAAGAGCGATTATACGTGCAGGTGGTTTTTTGGCCACCGCAGTCTAGCAGGTGTGCGTTCACCTCGCAACACAACAGCCGGGGTTCGACTCCCCCCTTTGGTTGTTTACTTTACTTTTCCACATGGGCCTACCATTAGAGCATGATTGCTCTCCCAGTAGGCTGCCTACTTGCTGGGTTCGAACCGACCTTACATACAATTACGTTTATCTGGTATCTTAGCACTGAGCTAAACTTAAAACCCAGCAGCACCTGCAATAGAGTAGTAGATTTAAAAGGGAGGAACAGACCTTTTTCATTAAGCTTAAAAGTTCTCTTATGCATTACAGTTTTCTCTCACATATTTACAGGACTCTTCAATCTGCTTTCATTTCAGACATGAACACTCGAGAGGAGCTAAAAATACAAGAGGTTCCGAGAACACAAGCCAGTGTAGGTGAGTCCAAAAGTTCCTCACCAATCATTTTAATGATTGTAGAATGAAAATTAAACATTCTGATGCACATGCGTTTGAACAATGGGGAAGGAAAAAACATGCACTTCAGTCAGGCAAAAAATGTTTTATTATCATGAAATAAACAAAGCGTGAACACAGACTATATTTTATTCCTTGAATAATTTGGATATCTGTTGAGTTCAGAAACACACTACTTATTTGAATGCAAATGTCCAGAGGTTTAGGGTCATGTGTATGGGTGGTCTGGGATGGGTGTTGTCCACCTAGGGGAATCACCCCATACAAGGAAAACTAAGCTTTTTTTTTTTAGTGTTCATAGTTTTCTGTAATTTTGACATCAATTATCATCAATGGTCATCGATGGTCATCAAATGCTCTGCTTTCCTATTAGCCATTTTGAAGGTGTGAGTGTGCTACGTCAGTGTTTCCCCTTTACAATATTGCCAAATCATGACATTTCTTCACATATGCTGTACAGACAGTTGAAGGGGGGCCCTTTACAATAAGGAAAACAGTTCCCTGGGGTCTTAGTGAAATGTCTGATATTTTTTGGACCAAATACTACCAGGATCATCCAGCACAACATGCTTCTCTGTCTGTCCAAACAACCCTGTTCATAACTATTTGTTTGAGTGCCTGTTCCTTTAAATGATAATGAGCCACCACTCAACTACAGAATGATTAACATTTTCATTTAATCTAGGATTGTTTTTCAAATTAAAAATACAAGTAAGTGCTTCATCCAGATGCATTATGTTTTAACATTTTTCATCTGTGTAAATTTAAATGAGCTTTATAGTATGTGTTCTGTCATGGATTTGTTTTTAAAGACACTTCTAAGGAACTGCTTTGTTTGTTTAGACAGAACATAGAGTCAAATGGAACCCAGACCAAGGTCCGGCAGAAGACCTATGAATGGCACAAGGATGACAACATCTATGCAAATGATGTATCGGGTGGGCATATTTGGAGTACCGCCATGGTGACTTCACAGGCTCCCGAGGTAGCAACAGCACACTGCCCCCTAAAGACAAAGTAATGCCTCTACAGTTAGTAATGTAGTTGTTCTCAGTCCCAGTGCTGGACCATGGGCCATGCTCTTTTCGCTCCAACTGATTTCTAAACTCTTCTTCTAATTATTAGGCCTTTCATAGTCTGAATCTTCATAAAGTCTATCTAGTGTGTATTAAGAACAGACCTATTTTACATATTAGTACTGGTAGGATGCCAGTCCAAAATGGAGGAGTGAGATTAGAACCTAGAAATAATAGTTTACAGTGATCACCAATCATACCTAAAGAGTCTTGTGAATATTTCATAACAGCTGTTCAGTTTATTTATTAATGTGGGCTATTTCTGGGCATCTCAGAGCAAAAAAAAAAAAACAACAAATGGGGGAAAAAAGGAAAGTTGAATGTATTCGTAATGATGCAGGTTTTGTGTTGATATACTGATGGTGTAAGTCATGGTGGTTTTTTTTTTGTTTTTTGTTTTTTTTGGTAGGATGAGATGGCAAGTATCTACCTGAATGAATGATACTCTTGATGGCCTCGCATGTCCATTGCTAAGCTTCAGTATGCTTCACACCAAAATATTCTGCATTCACTGATGTCTGGGATTTTAATATTCCATGTCAGAGCTGAGTATCTGCACATTCTGCAATCTGCAAACATAAAGTTAACATTCTCTCAAATAAAAAAAAAATCTTGATTTTGTGCATATTTATATTTCTACATAAATCAAAATGTAAAATAAATAAAAATATATATTCAGCGCAGCGCAAAAAGAAGAAAAAAACAACTGAAGTTGTCCATCTGTGTCTTTCTGTGATCCACCTTGCAATCTGTCACAAGGTCTGTCAAAATAAGATGTAGGAATAAATGCCTTAGCATTGTAACAATAAGCCTCTTGGTACCGTCATTCCTTTAAATGAAGGGAAGTCACCCTAAACTTGTCAACAATCCAATCTGCAAATTCTGCTTGTCCTAAATAAGTCACAATGAGGCCCATTTTTATACAGCGTGAGCCCTAATAATCCCCTCTTGTGCCAGTCACTGTTCATACTTATACTCTACTATGTTAGGTCTGAGATGCTCTGTTCTTCCACACTGTCATGATCAGTGATCATGATTTATTGCACCTTCTAGGCCTAGTGACTAGGCGATCCTACTGCATATCACCTCTTCAGTATACTGAGTTCCATCTGACTGGTGCCATAGTAGAGCAGTGCTTTCTTAAAGCGTCTGCTGAAATGCCTTCGGCCACCAGAGGGCCATACAGCGTCCTACTGCTACAGTGCAATAGGTGGCAGGAAAACTGACAATTCCCATTCCACAACAGTATAATATCTTAACTCTGATCCATCTTTGTGCATTTGGATTTCTATCTATGGAACCTGTATTTCCTATTAACTTCAGAAATGATTCTTTTTTTTTATTTTGGAGTCTGAGTTTTGAGCTCTAACTCTGGCTGATCTCATATACATTTCAGTTTATCTTTACTGTAGCAAAGTAGGGACTGATGCCAAATGTTCTCACTGAAATCTGTCTTTACTCAGTCATAAGATTTCCTCCATTGGCTTTGTTCAAACCAACTTGACTGATGCTAAACAACAGAACAACAAAAAACATCAAATGTGTCTTTGACAATGGTATAACAAGGTTTCCAAACTGTCAATTGCACTTGGTTTTAAACAATTTTATTGACTACATGTTACATTCACCTTGATAAGAACAAAAATATTCACTCACCTAAGTAAGCTTAAAGCCAATATCTGGTCTTCAATCTTCCAAAGTTCACACGTTACTCCACTGCTGCGCTCCCTTCATTGGCTCCCTGTAGCTGCACGTGTCAGATTCAAAACCTTGATGTTTGCCTACAAAGCCAAAAATGGGCCAGCCCCCTCATACACAAGGTCATCGGTCAAAGCCCGATCCGTACCTCGAGTACTTCGAACCTCGAGTACTTCGAACCTCAAGTACGGCTAGGCTTGAAATACCTTGCTTCAGGTCTCATGGACGACAAGCATTGAGACTATTTTCTGTCCTGGCTCCAAGATGGTGGAATGAACTCCCGCTTGCTGTCTGGACAGCAGAATCCCTTGCAGTCTTCAAACGCAGACTGAAGACCCATCTATTTGCAGAATATTTAAAGGACAACTGAAACTGCTCCCTTATTGACTGACTAATTTAGTAATTATTGTAGGGCACTGTTTATGTATTTTAACAAACTCTAGCACTTATTGTTTATAGCACTTATCATTGTTTAAGATAGACCTTATCTATTTTGCACTTCTAGGTATCAGCATTCATCCCTGTATTCTACAGTATTCTAGTTCACTGGTATGTTTAATTCTAATAATAATAATTAATAATGTACTTGGATATATTCTATGCGTAAATGACAAAGCACTTTTGTAAGTCGCTCTGGATAAGAGCGTCTGCTAAATGCTATAAATGTAAAACATCTCACAGACTTTGAACTTCAAAATTTGAAAAAATAATTTCCTTTGCATCCTTTAACTCTTAAAAAAAAATTATAGTTTTTTAAATTTTATTTAAAGGTGTGTGTGTGGGGGGGGGGGGGGGGGAGTTAGAATATTGCCAAATCAGTATTACAACATGAATTGTTCTATTGTAATCCATAACCCGACAATCACAGACCCAGAGGGTCATTGTTTGTTATTAATAATACAACAATCAAAAACTTTTTTTTTTTTTTTACCAGTATTTATGGCCCTAACAAAGATGAATCAGCTTTTTTTTTCATGATTTCTGTTCACAACTAATGAACTGTTCTGGATTGTAATACAGTTTGGGACTCTAATAGTGACAATCTAATATTCCTCCCTCTATCAAAATATGACATTTAATTGAAGTTATAAAACCATGTGTGAAGATCACAAAACTCACTGACAAAATAATTTTTTTTCCCCTCACAGGTAACTATTGCTGTAGCTGATGTTTGTAAAATGTAAATGTACCCAATTATCATTTCAGTACATTCTGGCAAACCATATTCGAGACCTTTTCTAGGATATTTCATAAGGCAGTAGAGCCATCATCTCTCATTGCATTGTTTGGTGTGGCTCCAACAGGCACCCATCTTTGTAAGGGGGAACTGTTATGCTCACCTTCTGCTCTCTCTTTGCCAGGGGTATGATCTTGTTTAAAGTCTAAGTACCAAATGGACCTCCCTGAAGATTTCACATTATCTTAGCTACTGCAAAAATGTATATGTGAATTAAAATGAAAATATGTTCACTTTAAAAATGACAAATTCAAGTAAATTTTGACGGAAAAACCCGATGTTGCACTGGAAATTCCAGAACGTTTCCGAGTGAAGTCATTGGTGGACATCAGGGAAAAAAGCCGCGCACAAACACTATTATGACTGACTTGGACTGCGAATTTTCCAGTGCTGGTTCTTCAGATTCCGAAGACATTTTTTTAATTCGATGAAGATCATGAATCTGCAGTGACAATGTGGTGGACTGAATATCATCAATAGTGAAATTCAACCATTTATATTTTAGCTAGAGATGGAAGAAGATACTCCAGAGAGCAATGAACAACCTAACCCAGTAGAGAGAACTGGGAATTCCAACTGGTAAAAACCTTTATATTGGCCATTATTCTGAAAACTGATTCTAAAAGTAAAAACTATTACTAAATGTAATCTTGTCTATTAACAATCGCCAACTTCCCGGCTCACCAGATAGAGATGGGGGGTGGGGGGTTGTGTCTGGTAAGAGACTTGTGTGGTGTTGGGCTTGTTTGCTTTCAACTAACTGAGAAATCTGTGTATGAACTTGTATTCTGTCCCTGATTTTAGAGTTAATGTTATGCCTCTAATAGTTGGCTGCCTTGTATATACAGTTTTAGCCTGCTCTGTTTGTTTGTTTTGTTGGCCTTGGTCCCTTCTGATGTTGTAACACTAGTTCCCTGTATAGTTGTATGTTATTCCAACACTTTGTAATACATTTGCTCTGCACCGTATTCACTTTGTCTGTTTTGTTTGTCATATCACGCACCAGTCGCTCGGACAATCCTGCCTAGACTGAGATGTAACAGCCTTGAAATGCATGCATTATCATTGCCTTCTCTTTTGCATGGCTGACTTCAGTGAATGTCTAGTGCTAACTCCATACATTGACAAAAAAACAAAATAAAAAAACATAACCCTGAAATAAACTGACGAAATGTTAACCACACAAGTGTTTGGGTGTTTGGAAAGATGCTGGTTAATTATGGGTAATGTAGCTAATTAACTAAATAATGAACATTAGAAATTCATTAGAAAATTAGCTATTAATGACAATAGCTAGCTGTCTAAGCGCAAACATTCAGTTATTGTTATTGCTGTAAAAGCGATCTGTGTTGCATTCAAATTCATAAGATACTCTATAAATCTCCGTAATACAACTACATGCAGTAGTTTTAGCCTAGTATGGTACCAAGCTTCGAAAGTCTGTTAGTTAGCTAATATAATCTAAAATAGGCAAAGTAATTGAGTATGAGAAAGGTGCTATATAAATGTAAATAATAATAATAATAATAATAATAATAATAATAATAATAATAATAATAATTGCACTTACCCTGTTTACTTCCATTCACACAGAGTCTCATGAACACCTCTCTTTAACAAGTTTCTTTAAATTCCCATATTGTTAGAAAAGCAGTAGCTCAAGTTATCGTGTGAGCGTGGCTTTCCACATCCCACAGTTGTGGTAAAGAACTACTGCTAACGAAGTAAGCGAATGATCCTTTCCAATGTGCCCTTTTAACTTGGACAAACTTTGTCCATTTTTAAAATATTTTTGGATCTTTGGACTATTAGTGCACGGGATTCCCACTATACATTGAATTTTTGCAGCCAAAGACAACACAGCCTTTTGTCATTTTGTATCACCTATAATTGAACTCGAGTTTCTTGAGTTGCTGTCCACCATCACACGGATGACATTTATGACAGAATCTGAAAAACAACATTTTTTAGGCCGTATTCCTTGAATTTGTAAAAAAAAAAAAAAAAAAAAAAGTTTTCTAACTATCGATAATCACAAGTTAGATACTCAGCTTTCGCTGCAGTTATGTGTTATACACTTTCATATCAGCTGGTGTTTAGCCATTAAATGGAAAGATTCTACTCCACCCAGATACAGCCACTGTGTCAGGGACGTCATCTGCCATTTCAAATTGGAGATCAGATACACCGTCAGAGGGTCTTCCAGGAAGTTTAATTTATATTTCTTTTATTCTATACAATATCGTTTTGTTTTGTGTATGGTACTTTGGTGTTGGTTACTGGTAGTAGGAATTGGCTGCCATTTTTGTTGGGTGAGGGTTTTTGCTTCAGTTTATGTGTAGGTAGTGAGGGTAGTCGTTTGTATGTTTCTTTTTTGTTAGGATTATATAGTGTGTTTATTTTTTTCATTCGTGTGGGTCTCGTTTGTTGTTTTGGTCTGGGTCACTTCCGAACCAGTTACAGCAGTTTGTTTACTTGTTTCTAAATATTAACCTCTGTACTACACACTAGTACACCAAAGAAGAGACTACCATTTGTGCTTCCGTTTCTTTTTGTTATTCTTTACCAGGGGCATTCTCCATTCCGTTAGCCATTTATCGTTGCTTTTCCCTGGTACGGCCTCCAAGCCCAGACAGAGGTTCATAACAGTTGGCAGCTCCTCCAATACGCGCATTGTAATGGCCAGTAATTTGCGTACCGTCTCCTTAAGTTACGTTTACGTAAAAGGCGTGTGCATGTAGCCCACGCAGAGGAGTTTTTGGTTGGTACTATACATGACGGGCATTACTGGACCCAGCTCTTCTTTTGTCATTATTTACTTCTTTATTAACGCGTTATGATCTTTGGACGTTTCCACAACTCATGTATGAGCTGTTTACAAAACTCCAAGAGCGAGCCTAGGTGGCGTGGCGAATAAACCAGCAAGATTACTACAAAACTGAGTGAGTGTGGCTCACGTCTACACCGCATGCTTCACAGGCTTCTCTATACCGGTCCCAAAGCTCTGCTCATCTGGGGTGGAGTGTAACTTAAATAGCACTAACTCCAAGAGTTACAGTATCCAGTCGTGCTCCAGCCCCATCGTATCCCTTGTTTTGATCAGTGTGTTGCTATTTTCAGAAGAGAAAGTTGCTGTTCGTCCTGAATTGCCATTGAGTGGCGTTTCCTTTGTACTTGGTAACGGCATAGCTTGTGGTATCGCGTTCCCTGTACCCGAAGTGGTGGAAAACCCTGTTGACTCGGAGCCTGACTTGTGTGCTGACCCGTGCTCAGACATGCACGTTAGGTGATGTTCAGACACTTTCGCGTGTAATCCTTCTGATGATTTGGCTGTTTCTGAGTCTGTTCGTGAACCTGACCCTACTGTACCTGATCCGATCATTTCGCCTAACCTGATGCCATTAAGTCTAAGATTATCATAAAACAAAACCCTTTGCTATCACCACCTTGAACGCAAGCCATTAGCGCCCTCAGCCCAAAAAAGGATCTGCTTTCAAAATCCACAAAAACATTTACCCACTCAATGATACCACACCTACTCCACACAAGGAATAGGATTTAGACATTTCAACGAACATAGATATTCCTCGTTGGACTCAGACTTTCACTAATATTTTCTGGCACATAATGCAAACATACAGATGATGAAACAAACAGTATGATGTTGTTCACAGAACACATCACAGAATATAAGATGTTTAAAATGAAATATTTTCATGTGTTCTGGATATGTGCAGTAGTCAAACTTTACTGGAGTGAGGTAGTTATATATATATTTCAGTCCCAGGAATTCTATATCATCATCTCATGATATAATCTAAGATCAAAATTAGTATATGAGATCAAAAACATTTTTTCTTAATGAATATTCTTAATGATAAATATTTCTAGATCACTAAGTCACCAAGCATAATTGCTTGTAAATAATGTGTTGAAAGGAAAGTTGGTGACATTTTGATATTTTTGTGGAAAAAATTATTTCAGAGGTGTTTTAGCCGAGGGGGCTTTATACATCGCAATGCCCAGATAAAAGGGCAGTGATAAATTAAGTGGTGTGGATATATATGCCTGCAAAACCACAAACACCAGTACCTTTAAATGCAAAGAGGCGAACTGATCTATTTCCTGTGTAACACTGCCATTGTCTTGAAGTTTGTATTAAGAACTACTTGCTTTATGCACAGTGCATATAACTGCAGCATGACAGAAAGTGGCAACACTATGGCAATCAAGTGTCAGTGGTGTCAAGTGTGAAGATAACAGATGCTAATAGAGTTCAATTCAAGGAAACAGGAAGCCAGAACTATGAGAGTGTGTGTTCAAATCAGGATGTCAAAAATATCTTTGGTTGTGTTTTTATATAAAGAAAATGATTAAAGGACAGTTCTTTACTTGCCAGTGAGTGTGGTGTCTACAGCAGAGGAAGGTAAGAAACCATAATAATAATAATTCATTTCATACACTAAAATGCAGCTTAAATGCTTTACAGAAGTTATGCAGTTGTGCAAAGCAATGGAATTACCAAAAATATAATAAAAATGAATCTATCTATATATCTAACAATGAAGTAATTTTAAAACATTACATATATAAACCAGACATAAACTGATTTCACAAGCTGTACTGAAACCTGTTTGAAATGGAGTCTAGAAGACTATTAATAGGAGAAAATAAACTGAAATATTGGGTTAAGTTAATAAACATTTACAGCCAGAGGTTTTGAAAAAGTTGGTGAAAGTTTACATAATTAGCTAATCGATAATTTTAACAAAGCATTTCTGAAGAATATGTAAACAGTTTATATTACTGTAGAAAGCACTGGCCTATATAATATTACAGTATGAGAAGTATGTATAAATGAATACACAATATAGGTTAAGTAAATGTTTTAACAAGAGGAATTGATCTCTTACCATAACACTAATATTTTCTATTTTCTCTGATATTAAGTAAATGTGCCCTTCCTAGCATAGTTTCTCATCAATGAATATACCAAGAAATTTAGTATAGTGGACCTGCATTGTGTTAATGTAGGATTAGACATACGGACTGGTGGAAGTATATCGATGCCTTTTCAATTTTAGTACTCGAAATCATTTATGAACTCTTTACTATTGAGAGATAATTTTACAGCTTTAAACCACAGATCAATAAGGGATCATTTGATTTTTCCTATGTAATTTTATTAAGAACATCGATTAAGTCTTTTAAACATATAATTATTTAAAAATGGAACTCTATACATACACTATGACATTTTTATTAAATAAAAAATGCTTATGCTTATTGATCACAACATCTATACTAGATTGTGTCACTGTGACTTCCATAGAAAGAACAAGAATTGTTGGTGTACAGTCATTTTCAGCTCTCTCCAGAGACGCTCTATAGGGTTGATGTTTGGACACTGACTGGGCCGCTCCAGGGATTTCACAGCTTTCCTGAAGCCACTCCTGGGTTTTCTGGGTGGAATGTTTTCAGTTGATGTCTTTTCCAAAATATAAACCTTCGCCCCAGCCTGAGATCTTGAGCATTTTGCAAAAGGTTTTCACCTAGTATAGCTCTATATTTTCTGCATATGACTTCCCCTCCGGCCTAACTCATCTTTGTGTTTTTATAAACGCCAAGCAGCCTCTTATGTGCTTTTTACTGAGGAGTGGCTTCTGCCTGGTCACTCTGCCATAAAAGTCCTAATTAGTGGAGTGCTGCACTGATAGTTGTCCTTCTGTAAGGAACCCTAGATCTCATTTATATTGATAATTCATTATTTGTCTGATGATGGCAATTTATCCCTAATAACTCATTTATTGCTGGGTTGTCAAATCGCTGAAGAATATTGCTTGTTACATGTGAGTATGATTGAGCCTACCAAGCTCTTGGGCACTGCAGAAATGTTCCTGTATCCTTCCCCAGATCTGTGCTTGTGTGTCACTTTCATGTGTGTCGTTGCTTTGTCATTGTTGAGTATTATGTGTAGATTGAAGAGATGAAAGTGAGTTAAATCCATTTGAAGATGAATCTGGAACAAGAAAAAATGAATAACTTGAAAGGGTCTGAAAGCTTTTTGCATACACTGTATATAAATGCTTTCAAAAGCACAAGTCAAAATAAGAGGATAAAATGTCTAACTTCTGTGATGCTTCATAAGTAAAATAGTTCTGGCCTTAGACATTATCAGTATGTCATTTACATGTCAACTCATAATTGCAAAAAAATAAATAAACTGCCAGATTATTCAATTCAGATTGCTTAGTACTGTTTTAGTGGTTGCTTCATTACAGAATGAAAACAAGCACACCATGTCACTGAGATGCAAACTGAATTGGGTTGAAAATGGCTTTGGGAGAAAATCACCAGCAGCAAGTGCACTTCCACCATGTTTGTTTTCCATCTCTTTTCTAGGTTACAGTGATCAACAGACCATGATTTTACCTGTCTGTGAACGTGATGATGAGACAGGTGGAAAATTTACTCAGGGTGGTCCAATTATGACTATTCTTTTCAAAATAGTCCTGGAATACCTACAGTAATAGATGTTTTTCCTAATGATTGGTTTGACAGTGGCAGATGGGGCCAAATTACACTAGAATATTCTTGTAGTAATATTCCAGTAAGGTTTGAATAAATATGTGAAGGATAACAGTTTATAAAGGAAGGCTTTATTATTTATTAATTCATTTATTTATCAGAACATGCAGTCCTTTACATTCATTAACACTTTGGTGTAACTGAGCAGTTCAAAACTAAGTGTTGTGACTATAAAAAAACAACAACTTTTGTTGAATCTTTGAATAGTGCCATTCCATTGACACATGTTACTGTATTTGCGGAGTTTTTCTGGTGTTTTTAGAAGAAAACTCAAAAGGTTCCCATAATATTTGCAGAACACTGTCAATGTGATGGTCATGCTCGCATGCCGGAGTGTCCCCCATTTCCCTGGCTACCTAAAGCACTTCCTTGTTTTCCTACTATCGTCTATTTCTATGGTTTCCTGTCTCCTCCCCTTTAGCTCCAGCTGTTCCTCGTTTGTCCTTCGTTAGTGTTCCTATTTAAACCTTGTCCTCTCCTCTTGTGTTTGTTGGTCATTATCTTCTTATTCTGTGGCACTGACTCTCTGTGCTCTAGGCTAAGTCACCATGAATTTAAGCTTCATCCACTTTGAAACCAACCTCTGTAAAGCTGAAAGCCAAAGTCCATCCATCACAAAATATTTGCACTGATCTAGTGAAGCTCAATAAACTCTACACTCTGTCCTGTCTCCCAGCTTCACTCCTGAGCTGCTCATGTCGATGCTCGAAGGTGCGGGTGCCAAAATCCGTTACAGCCATCAAAGGAACCTGTGTGGTGGTGCCGTGCAGTACCACATCTCACACATATGCGACTTGGTACAAGTATCAGCGCTCTGGATACCCTCCAGTGTATTCTAAAGACACCAAAGATATAATAAATCAGTTTAGAGGAAGGACATCACTCCTGGGAAATGCTATGCAGGGAAACTGTAGCCTAAAGATTGACAATGTTCGCCAAGAGGATGGAGGAATAAGTTTGTATGTATGGATCAATCCTCACAGCATATATGGAGATTACACAGAGATAAAAGTCTGTGAGTACACAAGGAGAAACAATGTTCAAAACCTGCACGCAGACAAGTTTATTAAGTAAATTGAATAAGTAATTATGAAAATAATTATGACTTTGGCCCAGGTAATCATATTGACCACTGATTTTAACATTTGTATTTTTCATACAGCGGCACCTTCAGAGACTCGCATTTCTGTAGAAAGCACACAAGTGGAAGGAACGCTTTTCTCAGCCAAATGCACAGTCCGGCACTCCTGTCCAGTGTCTCCACCTCTGCTGGAATGGCTGGGCCTGTCTTCTGTTTCTAATGAGGTGACCACTACACAGGACTCGGGTGGCTTGTGGGTTTCTGTGGCACACGCTCAGTTCAATGCCAGCCGTCGAGACCATGGTAAAAGGCTCACATGCAGGAGAATGTCAGATGGAAACACTGCGACTGGTGATGCACTTAACATCTTATGTGAGTAAAGACTACGCTAATGATTTCCTCATTTTATATTATCTAAACATTTTGAAAAATGTAAATTAAAAATCAGGTTGGGTGGTAGAGGGATAGATGAGATTAAATTTAATTCATCCTTAAAAATAAAACCACATTAAAAATGCAACAAAGAATGTCAGAGCATTTCAAACCATCAAATGAACTGCTAAACTCTAATTGAGATAAACTCTGTATTGTATCCTTGCATAATCTAGTTTGTGGACTATATGAAATAAGGCTTTATGAATATATATAGTTTATATTAAATTCATTTCTGCAGATGCCCCAACAAATGTGAACATAAATACCAGTGGAACAACGCCTGTGGTTGAGGGTGGTAACATCTCATTAACATGTAGTAGTGACAGCAACCCTCCAGTGGCTAGCTATGAGTGGCGCATCATCCAAATGAATAGCACCATTAAGCACAAGACAAGAAGTTTATTGCTTCAAGAGGTCAGACGAGATATGAAAATCTCCTGCATTGCCCATAACTCCATCGGACTGGGTGAATCAGACCAACTGTCTCTGAATGTCCATTGTGAGTAGCTGGTGCATTTACTTTTTCAACATGCTTTGCTGCTATCACAGTTGACACCTGTTGAGCAAAGGCTGTCAAACAACAGTTCTTACAGGCCACATTATTACACTGATATATTCTTTAGATTATTTAACACAATAGATTCAATAAAATCTCAATATCAATTCCTTTATTTTGTACATCAGGTATGTTATGGGGAAGAAATCCCTAAATTGATGTGCGTCTGTTCTGAATTGTAGTCTGACACCTCAGGCTCAGGGAATTATTAGTCTATTTTACGTACTTTGGAATGACTCATGGTAAGAGATGATTGGATACATGGACCTGCTCAATCTACTCTCATATACTGTGTTAGAATTACTGCACATGTTTTAATCATGGGAGGGTTGATTTATATCTTCGAGAGATAAGATGTGCATGTCCATAATCCATCAAGCATTCATACAAGAGTCACTCTTGGTCAAGTGAACTGTTTGTTGACCGTGGTCTTTGTTAACCTCTCTCCAGAGACTCTCTGTGACTGTACTGTCACTATTGTGTCATACCAGAAGCTTCAGTACTTCCTGCCCCTTTAACTCTTTGTTAGTGGACTGGGTGTTACAATATATTCATACAGTCTTATAGTAACAGAGTTTGTTATTTAATTGTGCTGCTATAGACATTTACATTTATAGCATTTAGCTGACTGAGTACAACCTGAGCAATTGAGGGTTAAGGGTTTTGCTCAGGGACCCAACAGTGGCAACTTGGCAGTCATGGGGCTTGAAACAGCAACCTTCCAATTATAAGTCAAGTACCTTAATCACTGGCTGTATGCACTCAATGCACGTCTAAACAGATCTGAAAATGAATGCCCCAGAAACAGAATCTATATGTGAGGGACATTTCGCTTTGAGATGACAAGGGAAACATGAAAGTCTCTTGCAAGTATTTTGCTGTGGCCCCATGATTCTTTGTCCTTCTAGAGCCAGACTGTGGCTGTAATAACACCAGTGTGTCATGCAAACCTTCACTGCCTCTTGCCCCTTTAAACGTGGGATATTGGGTTAGGTGCCACAGCAGTAAGATTTTGTGATTGTGTTGCTGATGACTTTGTCTCCGTGTCTCAGTCCCTCCCACCATCCTGCCAGACTCAGCCTGCTGGGAGAGGGAAGGATCTCTGCACTGCATGTGCTGGGTGGAGGCGGAGCCAAACGCCAGCATCTCCTGGACTGTTGATGGAAGAAGTGCTCTCCTTCCTCACTTCAACATGACAAATAACTATACGGGAAGGACCACAGTGTCAGTGATGACAGGGCCACCGGGCCACTTTGTAACTTGTGAGGCAGCAAACTACTTTGGCAATGACACTTACCAGATGTCTGGCTTTCCACAGCTGGCACAAGGTACTGGATACTTCTCACTTGTGTGTAGGGGAAACCGCAGAAGGACATTGCTGCTTGTTCTTAAGTCATTTCCTCCATTCTTTCCAGCCACTGTTGGATTGACCTATTTCATTCTGGTGGCCATAGTTTTAATTGTGGTTGGAATTGTTGTGGTAGGTGTCCACAGAAGAATGAAAAAGAAGTAGTTTTACATGATTTATTTATTCAGCCACAATGTAAGGGTCGGTGCCATGCCGAGGCCCCCTCTGGCCACCAGAGGGAGGTCTCGAGTCAGGTACACCACTAATCAGGCATAATGCCCAACAGCTGGGCTAGGCCTATATAAGCCCAGTGACTCAGTCACCAAAGTTCTGAGCAAAGTGCCTAGCTGGTAACTTTGGGTATTGAGGTCTGTGAGCCCTTGTGCTATACCTCACTTCTGTGCTGTGAGGGTGTACCTGCTTTTACATGTTCCCTCCCCTCTCCAGTTTTCCCCCTCAAATCTGTCTCTCTCCTAAGACTCCCCTTCGCCATTACCGTTCCTCCCTGTTTTCTGGTATCGATTCTGCCCTCCTTCCCGTGGCATCCTTGGTTCTCCCTTTTTCCACGCTCGGCCTGGTGTTTAGTTTTGTTTTCCTTCTAGATTTGTCATCTTCCATTCCTTTGAAGAGCGATTATACGTGCAGGTGGTTTTTTGGCCACCGCAGTCTAGCAGGTGTGCGTTCACCTCGCAACACAACAGCCGGGGTTCGACTCCCCCCTTTGGTTGTTTACTTTACTTTTCCACATGGGCCTACCATTAGAGCATGATTGCTCTCCCAGTAGGCTGCCTACTTGCTGGGTTCGAACCGACCTTACATACAATTACGTTTATCTGGTATCTTAGCACTGAGCTAAACTTAAAACCCAGCAGCACCTTCAATAGAGTAGTAGATTTAAAAAGGGAGGAACAGACCTTTTTCATTAAGCTTAAAAGTTCTCTTATGCATTACAGTTTTCTCTCACATATTTACAGGACTCTTCAATCTGCTTTCATTTCAGACATGAACACTCGAGAGGAGCTAAAAATACAAGAGGTTCCGAGAACACAAGCCAGTGTAGGTGAGTCCAAAAGTTCCTCACCAATCATTTTAATGATTGTAGAATGAAAATTAAACATTCTGATGCACATGCGTTTGAACAATGGGGAAGGAAAAAACATGCACTTCAGTCAGGCAAAAAATGTTTTATTATCATGAAATAAACAAAGCGTGAACACAGACTTTATGGCTATATTTTATTCCTTGAATAATTTGGATATCTGTTGAGTTCAGAAACACACTACTTATTTGAATGCAAATGTCCAGAGGTTTAGGGTCATGTGTATGGGTGGTCTGGGATGGGTGTTGTCCACCTAGGGGAATCACCCCATACAAGGAAAACTAAGCTTTTTTTTTTTAGTGTTCATAGTTTTCTGTAATTTTGACATCAATTATCATCAATGGTCATCGATGGTCATCAAATGCTCTGCTTTCCTATTAGCCATTTTGAAGGTGTGAGTGTGCTACGTCAGTGTTTCCCCTTTACAATATTGCCAAATCATGACATTTCTTCACATATGCTGTACAGACAGTTGAAGGGGGGCCCTTTACAATAAGGAAAACAGTTCCCTGGGGTCTTAGTGAAATGTCTGATATTTTTTGGACCAAATACTACCAGGATCATCCAGCACAACATGCTTCTCTGTCTGTCCAAACAACCCTGTTCATAACTATTTGTTTGAGTGCCTGTTCCTTTAAATGATAATGAGCCACCACTCAACTACAGAATGATTAACATTTTCATTTAATCTAGGATTGTTTTTCAAATTAAAAATACAAGTAAGTGCTTCATCCAGATGCATTATGTTTTAACATTTTTCATCTGTGTAAATTTAAATGAGCTTTATAGTATGTGTTCTGTCATGGATTTGTTTTTAAAGACACTTCTAAGGAACTGCTTTGTTTGTTTAGACAGAACATAGAGTCAAATGGAACCCAGACCAAGGTCCGGCAGAAGACCTATGAATGGCACAAGGATGACAACATCTATGCAAATGATGTATCGGGTGGGCATATTTGGAGTACCGCCATGGTGACTTCACAGGCTCCCGAGGTAGCAACAGCACACTGCCCCCTAAAGACAAAGTAATGCCTCTACAGTTAGTAATGTAGTTGTTTCTCAGTCCCAGTGCTGGACCATGGGCCATGCTCTTTTCGCTCCAACTGATTTCTAAACTCTTCTTCTAATTATTAGGCCTTTCATAGTCTGAATCTTCATAAAGTCTATCTAGTGTGTATTAAGAACAGACCTATTTTACATATTAGTACTGGTAGGATGCCAGTCCAAAATGGAGGAGTGAGATTAGAACCTAGAAATAATAGTTTACAGTGATCACCAATCATACCTAAAGAGTCTTGTGAATATTTCATAACAGCTGTTCAGTTTATTTATTAATGTGGGCTATTTCTGGGCACCTCAGAGCAAAAAAAAAAAAACAACAAATGGGGGAAAAAAGGAAAGTTGAATGTATTCGTAATGATGCAGGTTTTGTGTTGATATACTGATGGTGTAAGTCATGGTGGTTTTTTTTTTGTTTTTTGTTTTTTTTGGTAGGATGAGATGGCAAGTATCTACCTGAATGAATGATACTCTTGATGGTCTCGCATGTCCATTGCTAAGCTTCAGTATGCTTCACACCAAAATATTCTGCATTCACTGATGTCTGGGATTTTAATATTCCATGTCAGAGCTGAGTATCTGCACATTCTGCAATCTGCAAACATAAAGTTAACATTCTCTCAAATAAAAAAAAAATCTTGATTTTGTGCATATTTATATTTCTACATAAATCAAAATGTAAAATAAATAAAATATATATTCAGCGCAGCGCAAAAAGAAGAAAAAAACAACTGAAGTTGTCCATCTGTGTCTTTCTGTGATCCACCTTGCAATCTGTCACAAGGTCTGTCAAAATAAGATGTAGGAATAAATGCCTTAGCATTGTAACAATAAGCCTCTTGGTACCGTCATTCCTTTAAATGAAGGGAAGTCACCCTAAACTTGTCAACAATCCAATCTGCAAATTCTGCTTGTCCTAAATAAGTCACAATGAGGCCCATTTTTATACAGCGTGAGCCCTAATAATCCCCTCTTGTGCCAGTCACTGTTCATACTTATACTCTACTATGTTAGGTCTGAGATGCTCTGTTCTTCCACACTGTCATGATCAGTGATCATGATTTATTGCACCTTCTAGGCCTAGTGACTAGGCGATCCTACTGCATATCACCTCTTCAGTATACTGAGTTCCATCTGACTGGTGCCATAGTAGAGCAGTGCTTTCTTAAAGCGTCTGCTGAAATGCCTTCGGCCACCAGAGGGCCATACAGCGTCCTACTGCTACAGTGCAATAGGTGGCAGGAAAACTGACAATTCCCATTCCACAACAGTATAATATCTTAACTCTGATCCATCTTTGTGCATTTGGATTTCTATCTATGGAACCTGTATTTCCTATTAACTTCAGAAATGATTCTTTTTTTTATTTTGGAGTCTGAGTTTTGAGCTCTAACTCTGGCTGATCTCATATACATTTCAGTTTATCTTTACTGTAGCAAAGTAGGGACTGATGCCAAATGTTCTCACTGAAATCTGTCTTTACTCAGTCATAAGATTTCCTCCATTGGCTTTGTTCAAACCAACTTGACTGATGCTAAACAACAGAACAACAAAAAACATCAAATGTGTCTTTGACAATGGTATAACAAGGTTTCCAAACTGTCAATTGCACTTGGTTTTAAACAATTTTATTGACTACATGTTACATTCACCTTGATAAGAACAAAAATATTCACTCACCTAAGTAAGCTTAAAGCCAATATCTGGTCTTCAATCTTCCAAAGTTCACACATGTTACTCCACTGCTGCGCTCCCTTCATTGGCTCCCTGTAGCTGCACGTATCAGATTCAAAACCTTGATGTTTGCCTACAAAGCCAAAAATGGGCCAGCCCCCTCATACACAAGGTCAATGGTCAAAGCCCGATCCGAACCTCGAGTACTTCGAACCTCAAGTACGGCTAGGCTTGAAATACCTTGCTTCAGGTCTCATGGACGACAAGCATTGAGACTATTTTCTGTCCTGGCTCCAAGATGGTGGAATGAACTCCCGCTTGCTGTCTGGACAGCAGAATCCCTTGCAGTCTTCAAACGCAGACTGAAGACCCATCTATTTGCAGAATATTTAAAGGACAACTGAAACTGCTCCCTTATTGACTGACTAATTTAGTAATTATTGTAGGGCACTGTTTATGTATTTTAACAAACTCTAGCACTTATTGTTTATAGCACTTATCATTGTTTAAGATAGACCTTATCTATTTTGCACTTCTAGGTATCAGCATTCATCCCTGTATTCTACAGTATTCTAGTTCATTGGTATGTTTAATTCTAATAATAATAATTAATAATGTACTTGGATATATTCTATGAGTAAATGACAAAGCACTTTTGTAAGTCGCTCTGGATAAGAGCGTCTGCTAAATGCTATAAATGTAAAACATCTCACAGACTTTGAACTTCAAAATTTGAAAAAAAAAAATTGCATCCTTTAACTCTTAAAAAAAAATTATAGTTTTTTTTATTTTATTTAAAGGTGTGTGTGGGGGGGGGGGGGGGGGGGGAGTTACAATATTGCCAAATCAGTATTACAACATGAATTGTTCTATTGTAATCCATAACCCGACAATCACAGACCCAGAGGGTCATTGTTTGTTATTAATAATACAACAATCAAAAACTTTTTTTTTTTTTACCAGTATTTATGGCCCTAATAAAGATGAATCAGCTTTTTTTTTCATGATTTCTGTTCACAACTAATGAACTGTTCTGGATTGTAATACAGTTTGGGACTCTAATAGTGACAATCTAATATTCCTCCCTCTATCAAAATATGACATTTAATTGAAGTTATAAAACCATGTGTCAAGATCACAAAACTCACTGACAAAATTTTTTTTCCCCTCACAGGTAACTATTGCTGTAGCTGATGTTTGTAAAATGTAAATGTACCCAATTATCATTTCAGTACATTCTGGCAAACCATATTCGAGACCTTTTCTAGGATATTTCATAAGGCAGTAGAGCCATCATCTCTCATTGCATTGTTTGGTGTGGCTCCAACAGGCACCCATCTTTGTAAGGGGGAACTGTTATGCTCACCTTCTGCTCTCTCTTTGCCAGGGGTATGATCTTGTTTAAAGTCTAAGTACCAAATGGACCTCCCTGAAGATTTCACATTATCTTAGCTACTGCAAAAATGTATATGTGAATTAAAATGAAAATATGTTCACTTTAAAAATGACAAATTCAAGTAAATTTTGACGGAAAAACCCGATGTTGCACTGGAAATTCCAGAACGTTTCCGAGTGAAGTCATTGGTGGACATCAGGGAAAAAAGCCGCGCACAAACACTATTATGACTGACTTGGACTGCGAATTTTCCAGTGCTGGTTCTTCAGATTCCGAAGACATTTTTTTAATTCGATGAAGATCATGAATCTGCAGTGACAATGTGGTGGACTGAATATCATCAATAGTGAAATTCAACCATTTATATTTTAGCTAGAGATGGAAGAAGATACTCCAGAGAGCAATGAACAACCTAACCCAGTAGAGAGAACTGGGAATTCCAACTGGTAAAAACCTTTATATTGGCCATTATTCTGAAAACTGATTCTAAAAGTAAAAACTATTACTAAATGTAATCTTGTCTATTAACAATCGCCAACTTCCCGACTCACCAGATAGAGATGGGGGGTGGGGGGTTGTGTCTGGTAAGAGACTTGTGTGGTGTTGGGCTTGTTTGCTTTCAACTAACTGAGAAATCTGTGTATGACCTTGTATTCTGTCCCTGATTTTAGAGTTAATGTTATGCCTCTAATAGTTGGCTGCCTTGTATATACAGTTTTAGCCTGCTCTGTTTGTTTGTTTTGTTGGCCTTGGTCCCTTCTGATGTTGTAACACTAGTTCCCTGTATAGTTGTATGTTATTCCAACACTTTGTAATACATTTGCTCTGCACCGTATTCACTTTGTCTGTTTTGTTTGTCATATCACGCACCAGTCGCTCGGACAATCCTGCCTAGACTGAGATGTAACAGCCTTGAAATGCATGCATTATCATTGCCTTCTCTTTTGCATGGCTGACTTCAGTGAATGTCTAGTGCTAACTCCATACATTGACAAAAAAACAAAATAAAAAAACATAACCCTGAAATAAACTGACGAAATGTTAACCACACAAGTGTTTGGGTGTTTGGAAAGATGCTGGTTAATTATGGGTAATGTAGCTAATTAACTAAATAATGAACATTAGAAATTCATTAGAAAATTAGCTATTAATGACAATAGCTAGCTGTCTAAGCGCAAACATTCAGTTATTGTTATTGCTGTAAAAGCGATCTGTGTTGCATTCAAATTCATAAGATACTCTATAAATCTCCGTAATACAACTACATGCAGTAGTTTTAGCCTAGTATGGTACCAAGCTTCGAAAGTCTGTTAGTTAGCTAATATAATCTAAAATAGGCAAAGTAATTGAGTATGAGAAAGGTGCTATATAAATGTAAATAATAATAATAATAATAATAATAATAATAATAATAATAATAATAATAATAATAATTGCACTTACCCTGTTTACTTCCATTCACAAAGAGTCTCATGAACACCTCTCTTTAACAAGTTTCTTTAAATTCCCATATTGTTAGAAAAGCAGCAGCTCAAGTTATCGTGTGAGCGTGGCTTTCCACATCCCACAGTTGTGGTAAAGAACTACTGCTAACGAAGTAAGCGAATGATCCTTTCCAATGTGCCCTTTTAACTTGGACAAACTTTGTCCATTTTTAAAATATTTTTGGATCTTTGGACTATTAGTGCACGGGATTCCCACTATACATTGAATTTTTGCAGCCAAAGACAACACAGCCTTTTGTCATTTTGTATCACCTATAATTGAACTCGAGTTTCTTGAGTTGCTGTCCACCATCACACGGATGACATTTATGACAGAATCTGAAAAACAACATTTTTTAGGCCGTATTCCTTGAATTTGTAAAAAAAAAAAAAAAAAAAAAAAAAGTTTTCTAACTATCGATAATCACAAGTTAGATACTCAGCTTTCGCTGCAGTTATGTGTTATACACTTTCATATCAGCTGGTGTTTAGCCATTAAATGGAAAGATTCTACTCCACCCAGATACAGCCACTGTGTCAGGGACGTCATCTGCCATTTCAAATTGGAGATCAGATACACCGTCAGAGGGTCTTCCAGGAAGTTTAATTTATATTTCTTTTATTCTATACAATATCGTTTGTTTTGTGTATGGTACTTTGGTGTTGGTTACTGGTAGTAGGAATTGGCTCCCATTTTTGTTGGGTGAGGGTTTTTGCTTCTGTTTATGTGTAGGTAGTGAGGGTAGTCGTTTGTATGTTTCTTTTTTGTTAGGATTATATAGTGTGTGTTTATTTTTTTCATTCGTGTGGGTCTCGTTTGTTGTTTTGGTCTGGGTCACTTCCGAACCAGTTACAGCAGTTTGTTTACTTGTTTCTAAATATTAACCTCTGTACTACACACTAGTACACCAAAGAAGAGACTACCATTTGTGCTTCCGTTTCTTTTTGTTATTCTTTACCAGGGGCATTCTCCATTCCGTTAGGCGTTTATCGTTGCTTTTCCCTGGTACGGCCTCCAAGCCTAGACGGAGGTTCATAACAGTTGGCAGCTCCTCCAATATGCGCATTGTAACGGCCAGTAATTTGCGTACCGTCTCCTTAAGTTACGTTTACGTAAAAGGCGTGTGCATGTAGCCCACGCAGAGGAGTTTTTGGTTGGTACTATACATGACGGGCATTACTGGACCCAGCTCTTCTTTTGTCATTATTTACTTCTTTAGTAACGCGTTATGATCTTTGGACGTTTCCACAACTCATGTATGAGCTGTTTACAAAACTCCAAGAGCGAGCCTAGGTGGCGTGGCGAATAAACCAGCAAGATTACTACAAAACTGAGTGAGTGTGGCTCACGTCTACACCGCATGTTTCACAGGCTTCTCTATACCGGTCCCAAAGCTCTGCTCATCTGGGGTGGAGTGTAACTTAAATAGCACTAACTCCAAGAGTTACAGTATCCCTCGTGCTCCAGCCCCATCGTATCCCTTGTTTTGATCAGTGTGTTGCTATTTTCAGAAGAGAAAGTTGCTGTTCGTTCTGAATTGCCATTGAGTGGCGTTTCCTTTATACTTGGGAACGGCATAGCTTGTGGTATCGCGTTCCCTGTACCCGAAGTGGTGGAAACCCCTGTTGACTCGGAGCCTGACTTGTGTGCTGACCCGTGCTCAGACATGCACGTTAGGTGATGTTCAGACACTTTCGCGTGTAATCCTTCTGATGATTTGGCTGTTTCTGAGTCTGTTCGTGTACCTGATCCGATCATTTCGCCTAACCTGATGCCATTAAGTCCAAGATTAGCATAAAACAAAACCCTTTACCATCACCACCTTGAACGCAAGCCATTAGCGCCCTCAGCCCAAAAAAGGATCTGCTTTCAAAATCCATAAAAACATTTACCCACTCAATGATACCACACCTACTCCACACAAGGAATAGGATTTAGACATTTCAAAGAACATAGATATTCCTCGGTGGACTCAGACTTTCACTAATATTTTCTGGCACATAATGCAGACATACAGATGATACCATACAGATGATGAAACAAACAGTATGATGTTATTCACAGAACACATCACAGAATATAAGATGTTTAAAATGAAATATTTTCATGTGTTCTGGATATGTGCAGTAGTCAAACTTTACTGGAGTGAGGTAGTTATATATATATTTCAGTCCAAGGAATTCTATATCATCATCTCATGATATAATCTAAGATCAAAATTAGTATATAAGATCAAAAACATTTTTTCTTAATGATAAATATTTCTAGATCACTAATTCACCAAGCAAAATTGCTTGTAAATAATGTGTTGAAAGGAAATTTGGTGACATTTTGATATTTTTGTGGAAAAGATTATTTCAGAGGTGTTTTAGCCGAGTAGGCTTTATACATCGCAATGCCCAGATAAAAGGGCAGTGATAAATTAAGTGGTGTGGATATATATGCCTGCAAAACCACAAACACCAGTACCTTTAAATGCAAAGAGGAGAACTGATCTATTTCCTGTGTAACACTGCCATTGTCTTGAAGTTTGTATTAAGAACTACTTGCTATATGCACTGTGCATATAACTGCAGAATGACAGAAAGTGGCAACAGTATGGCAATCAAGTGTCAGTGGTAAAGTGTGAAGATAACAGATGCTAATGGAGTTCAATTCAAGGAAACAGGAAGCGAGAACTATGAGAGAGTGTGTTCAAATCAGGATGTCAAAAATATCTTTGGTTGTGTGTTTATATAAAGAAAATGATTAAAGGACAGTTCTTTACTTGCCAGTGAGTGTGATGTCTACAGCAGAGGAAGGTAAGAAACCATAATAATAATAATAATAATAATTCATTTCATACACTAAAATACATCTTAAATGCTTTACAGAAGTTATGCAGTTGTGCAAAGCCATGGAATTACCAAAAATATAATAAAAATGAATCTATCAATATATCTAACAATGAAGTAATTTTAAAACATTACATATATAAACCAGACATAAACTGATTTCACAAGCTGTACTGAACCCTGTTTGAAATGGAGTCCAGAAGACTGTTAATAGGAGAAAATAAACTGAAATATTGGGTTAAGTTCATAAACATTTACAGCCAGAGGTTTTGAAAAAGTTGGTGAAAGTTTATATAATTAGCTAATCGATAATTTTAACAAAGCATTTCTGAAGAATATGTAAACAGTTTATATTACTGTAGAAAGCATATATAATATTACAGTATGAGAAGTATGTATAAATGAATACACAATATCGGTTAAGTAAATGTTTTAACAAGAGGAATTTATCTCTTACCATAACACTAATATTTTCTATTTTCTCTGATATTAAGTAAATGTGCCCTTCCTAGCATAGTTTCTCATCAATGAATATACCAAGAAATTTAGTATAGTGGACCTGCATTGTGTTAATGTAGGATTAGACATACGGACTGGTGGAAGTATATCGATGCCGTTTCAATTTTAGTACTCAAAATCATTTATGAACTCTTTAATATTGAGAGATAATTTAACAGCTTCAAACCACAGATCAATAAGGGATCATTTGATTTTTCCTATGTAATTTTATTAAGAACATCAGTTAAGTCTTTTAAATATATAACTATTTAAAATTGGAACTCTATACATACACTATGACATTTTTACTAAATAAAATATGATTATGCTTATTGATCACAACACCTATACTAGATTGTGTCACTGTCACTTCCATAGAAAGAACAAGAATTGTTGGTGTACAGCCATTTGCAGCTCTCCAGAGACGCTCTATAGGGTTGATGTTTGGACACTGACTGGGCCGCTCCAGGGATTTCACAGCTTTCCTGAAGCCACTCCTGGGTTTTCTGGGTGGAATGTTTTCAGTTGATGTCTTTTCCAAAATATAAACCTTCGCCCCAGCCTGAGATCTTGAGCATTTTGCAAAAGGTTTTCACCTTGGATCACTCTATATTTTCTGCATCCGACTTCCCCTCCGGCCTAACTCATCTTTGCGTTTTTATAAACTCCAAGCAGCCTCTTATGTGCTTTTTAGTGAGGAGTGGCTTCTGCCTGGTCACTGCCATAAAAGTCCTAATTAGTGGAGTTCTGCACTGATAGTTGTCCTTCTGTAAGGAACCCTAGATCTCATTTATATTGATAATTCATTATTTGTCTGATGATGGCAATTTATCCCAAATAACTCATTTATTGCTGGGTTGTCAAATCGCCAAAGAATATTGCTTGTTACATGTGAGTATGATTGAGCCTACCAAGCTCTTGGGCACTGCAGAAATGTTCCTGTATCCTTCCCCAGATCTGTGCTTGTGTGTCACTTTCATGTGTGTCGTTGCTTTGTCATTGTTGAGTATTGTGTGTAGATTGATGAGATGAAAGTGAGTTAAATCCATTTGAAGATGAATCTGGAACAAGAAAAAATGAATAACTTGGAAGGGTCTGAAAGCTTTTTGCATACACTGTATATAAATGCTTTCAAAAGCACAAGTCAAAATAAGAGGATAAAATGTCTAACTTGTGTGATGCTTCATAAGTAAAATAGTTCTGGCCTTAGACATTATCAGTATGTCATTTACATGTCAACTCATAATTGCAAAAAAATAAATAAACTGCCAGATTATTCAATTCAGATTGCTTAGTACTGTTTTAGTGGTTGCTTCATTACAGAATGAAAGCAAGCACACCATGTCACTGAGATGCAAACTGAATTGGGTTGAAAATGGCTTTGGGAGAAAATCACCAGCAGCAAGTGCACTTCTACCATGTTTGTTTTCCATCTCTTTTCTAGGTTACAGTGCGCAGTAATGGACAGAGTGCTTAAACTCTTTCTAACAGGTAAAGATCAACAGACCATGATTTTACCTGTCTGTGAACGTGATGATGAGCGTCCCATGGGAGACAGGTGGAAAACTTACTCAGGGTGGTCCAATTATGACTATTCTTTTCAAAATAGTCCTGGAGTACCTACAGTAATAGATGTTTTTCCTAATGATTGGTTTGAGAGTGGCAGATGGGGCCAAATTACAGTAGAATATTCTTGTAGTAATATTCCAGTAAGGTTTGAATAAATATGTGAAGGATGACAGTTTATAAAGGAAGGCTTTATTATTTATTAATATATTTATTTATCAGAACATGCAGTCCTTTACATTCATTATCACTTTGGTGTAACTGAGCAGTTCAAAACTAAGTGTTGTGACTATAAAAAAACAACAACTTTTGTTGAATCTTTGAATAGTGCCATTCCATTGACACGTTACTGTATTTGCGGAGTTTTTCTGGTGTTTTTAGAAGAAAACTCAAAAGGTTCCCATAATATTTGCAGAACACTATGTCAAGGTGATGGTCATGCTCGCATGTCGGAGTGTCCCCCGTTTCCCTGGCTACCTAAAGCACTTCCTTGTTTTCCTACTATCGTCTGTTACTATGGTGTCCTGTCTCCTCCCCTTTAGCTCCAGCTGTTCCTCGTTTGTCCTTCGTTAGTGTTCCTATTTAAACCTTGTTGGTCATTATCTAATTATTCTGTGGCACTGATTCTCTGTGCTCTATGCTAAGTCATCATGAATTTAAGCTTCATCCACTTTGAAACCAACCTCTGTAAAGCTGAAAGCCAAAGACCATCCATCACAAAAGATCTGCACTGATCTAGTGAAGCTGAATAAACTCTACACTCTGTCCTGTCTCCCAGCTTCACTCCTGAGCTGCTCATGTCGATGCTCGAAGGTGCAGGTGCCAAAATCCGTTACAGCCATCAATGGAACCTGTGTGGTGGTGCCGTGCAATACCACATCTCACACATATGCGACTTGGTACAAGTATCAGCACTCTGGATACCCTCCAATGTATTCTAATGACACCAAAGATATAATAAATCAGTTTAGAGGAAGGACATCACTCCTGGGAAATGCTACGCAGGGAAACTGTAGCCTAAAGATTGACAATGTTCGCCAAGAGGATGGAGGAATAAGTGTGTATGTATGGATCAATCCTCACAACATATATGGAGATTACACAGAGATAAAAGTCTGTGAGTACACAAAGAGAAACAATGTTCAAAACCTATTAAGTAAATTTAATAAATAATTATGAAAATAATTATGACTTTGGCCCAGGTAATCATATTGACCACTGATTTTAACATTTGTATTTTTCATACAGTGGCACCTTCAAAGACTCGCATTTCTGTAGAAAGCACACAAGTGGAAGGAACGCTTTTCTCAGCCAAATGCACAGTCCGGCACTCCTTCTGTTTCTAATGAGGTGACCACTACACAGGACTTGGGTGGCTTGTGGGTTTCTGTGGCACACGCTCAGTTCAATGCCAGCCGTCGAGACCATGGTAAAAGGCTCACATGCAGGAGAATGTCAGATGGAAACACTGCGACTGGTGATGCACTTAACATCTTATGTGAGTAAAGACTACGCTAATGTTTTCCTCATTTTATATTATCTAAACGTTTTGAAAAATGTAAATTAAATATCAGGTTGGGTGGTAGGGGGATAGATGAGAATAAATTTAATTCATCGTTAAAAATAAAACCACATTAAAAATGCAACAAAGAATGCCAGAGCATTTCAAACCATCAAATGAACTGCTAAACTCTAATTGAGATAAACTCTGTATTGTATCCTTGCATAATCTAGTTTGTGGACTATATGAAATAAGGCTTTATGAATATATATAGTTTATATTAAATTCATTTCTGCAGATGCCCCAACAAATGTGAACATGCATACCAGTGGAACAAAGCCTGTGGTTGAGGGTGGTAACATCTCATTAACATGTAGTAGTGACAGCAACCCTCCAGTGGCTAGCTATGAGTGGCGCATCATCCAAATGAATAGCACCATTAAGCACAAGACAAGAAGTTTATTGCTTCAAGATGTCAGACGAGATATGAAAATCTCCTGCATTGCCCATAACTCCATCGGACTGGGTGAATCAGACCAACTGTCTCTGAATGTCCATTGTGAGTAGCTGGTGCATTTACCTGTTGAGCAAAGGCTGTCAAACAACAGTTCTTACAGGCCACATTATTACACTGATATATTCTTTAGATTATTTAACACAATAGATTCAATAAAATCTCAATATCAATTCCTTTATTTTGTACATCAGGTATGTTATGGGGAAGAAATCCCTAAATTGATGTGTGTCTGTTCTGAATTGTAGTCTGACACCTCAGCCTCAGGGAATTATTACTCTATTTTACGTACTTTGGAATGACTCATGGTAAGAGATGATTATACACATGGACCTGCTCAATCTACTCTCATATACTGTGTTAGAATTACTGCACATGTTTTAATCATGGGAGGGTTGATTTATATCTTCGAGAGATAAGATGTGCATGTCCATAATCAATCAAGCATTCATAAAAAAGTCACTCTTGGTCAAGTGAACTGTTTGTTGACCGTGGTCTTTGTTAAGATTTTGCGATTGTGTTGCTGATGACTTTGTCTCCGTGTCTCAGTCCCTCCCACCATCCTGCCAGACTCAGCCTGCTGGGAGAGGGAAGGATCTCTGCACTGCATGTGCTGGGTGGAGGCGGAGCCAAACGCCAGCATCTCCTGGACTGTTGATGGAAGAAGTGCTCTCCTTCCTCACTTCAACATGACAAATAACTGTACGGGAAGGACCACAGTGTCAGTGATGACAGGGCCACCGGGCCACTTTGTAACTTGTGAGGCAGCAAACTACTTGGGCAATGACACTTACCAGATGTCTGGCTTTCCACATCTGGCACAAGGTACTGGATACTTCTCACTTGTGTGTAGGGGAAACCGCAGAAGGACATTGCTGCTTGTTCTTAAGTCATTTCCTCCATTCTTTCCAGGCACTGTTGGATTTTACTATTTCATTCTGGCGGCCATAGTTTTCATCTTCCTTGGAATTGTTATAGTTGTCCACAGAAGACTGAAAAAGAGGTAGTTTTGTATGATTCATTTATACAGTCACAATTACATTTATCTGGTGTCTTAGTACTGGGATAAATTTAAAACCAGCAGCATCCCTTAATGGAACAGTAGATATAAGGAGAAAGGAACAATAAACCTTTTAAGGTCTATTGTTACCTTTTTTCTTTTTTAATAGACCAGATTTCTGTCTCACATATTTATAGTCTGTTTGCTCTTCAATCTGTACATACTGATTTAATTTCAGACATGAAAACTCAGGAGGAGCTAAAAATACAAGTTCAGAGAACCCAACCCAGTGTAGGTAAGTCCAAAAGCTCCTCTGCAGTCATGTTTGTAATCATTTTAATATGGAAATGACTCATTCTGGGTTGAACTGTAGCAAAGGAAAATATGCACTTCAGTCACACAAAAGTCTTATTACCTAGAAATAGTGTGGACACAATCTTTATGGCCATATTTTTTTCCTTGTATAATCTGAATATTTGTTGAATTCAGAAACAATACAAAAACACCCAGAGGAATCTGCCCCTTCAAGGAAAACTTTTCTGAACGTTCATAGTTTTCTGTCATTTTGATCATGAAAAAATCTACAAATATGAATTTAGACACTCTAAATAATGTGAAAAACAATCGAATTCATCAGATTATAAACAAATCTTATTTAAACAGTTAAATTAATTGTCTCTTGATTAATCTGCTGAATGTATTCAGATGCTTCACTACTGCTCCATCGTCTACTACTAGGCCTCAGTCCTCCACTGGCCTGCCCACTTTAGACTCTAATTCCAGTTAGACTGTACACAAAAAATAAATTAATCTTTTTACTTTTCAAATTAATTCAACTAGAGAATATTAACATTTTCATTTAACCTCGATTTGATTTGCAAATGAATAACGTAAGAAGTAATTGCTTCATGCAAATGTTTTGTTCTAACATTTTTCAACTGTATATGTACAATAACAGTACATATATTTTAAGTTATTACAATACTTAATTTTAATATGTTGTAGATGTTTTTTTCTAAGGAACACTGTTTTGTTTATTTAGGCAGAACATCGTCAAGTGGAACCCAGACCAATACCCAACAGATGATGAGCAATAATTTGTACAACTTTGATATTATCTATGCAAATACTGCATGTGGTGGGAATATTTACAATAACTCCATGGTGACTTCACAGGCTCCTGAGGTAGCAACAGCACACTGCCCAATAAAGACAATGCAATGTTATTACAGTTAGTAATGTAGTGGTTTCTCAGTTCCAGTGCTGGGCCATCTGCCATGTTCTCTCTGCTCCAACTGATTTCTAAACTCATCATCTAATTATTAGGCCTTTCATAGTCTGAATCAGGTGGGCTGGGGCAGAGAAAATACACACATTCAGAGCAGGGTGCCCCCCATATCTGGAACTGATGAACTCTAGTAATGAAGAAATTAGTGTTCCTCACATTCAACCCTGGAGAGTAAAAGCACTGTGTAGTTTACAGTTGACCCTTATCAGATGCATCTATTAATTTTAAGTTTACTATTAAGTTTATCTTGTATGTATTAAGAACAGAGTCATGATGTTTTTTGTTTGATTGTTTGTTTCTTAGGATGACATGTCCAATATCTACCTGAACGAATGATACTCTGCAAATATCTTGATGGCCTCAGCTGTCCATTTCTTCAGTACTCTTCAACCCAAAATGTTCAGAAATAGAATTGAGGTTTTTTGACTCTGGCAATTTTGAGCTCTAACTCTGCCTGATCTTACATCAATTTCTGTTGAACTTTACTGTTGCAAGGTTAGGATGGATGGCAAACTTCTGGTCTTTTTTCTCTTTCTGTATCTCCCTTGGAGAAGGTTGTTGGAAAGATGAGTGCAACACAGAGGGATGTTAGCCAGCTATCAGAACTGCAGAAAGGTGTAAGATACTTGAAGCTACCTGAGAGGTATAACAAGCTGTCCATAAATAAGGCCTTGGAGACTGCCAAGCAAATATTACCAGCTCTGGCTGCCCACCTGAAGAGGTAGAGAAAAGTAAAAGCCAGGAGAATAAACAGCTTCTCCCACAAGCCAAGTGTACTCTCTGTGGCAGGCTAAGAGCCTAAGAACAGACCCACCAAAGCTGGAAATTGAACAATATTGGAAAAGCGTGTGTGTGTATGTATGTGTATATATATATATATATATATATATATATATATATATATATATATATATATAAAAATTTCCCAATACACCCCTGTTTTCTTTTTCCTCAGTTTGGACAGAGCACTCTCAAACCATTTCACTGCGAGTTATACTGTGTATGACTATGTATGTGACAAACTTGAAACTTGAAAACTTGAAACTATGTATGTCGCACCTGACATGGACTTGGGCAGTAGACCCGGGGGTGAGTGGAGATGTGCACAGCATGGACTGCCATGTTTCTCTCTTCAGTCCTTATTTAGTTAAAAATTTAATTGTGGTAAATATTTGAAAATGGTGAATTTGTATATGGTATGTTTGATTTCAGCAGTTTGTCTTTTTTCTTAGTTTGCTTAGATGTGTTGCCTTCGTCGTGTGTCATTTTGGTCTCCCCCTTCATTTTCCATTTGTTCTTAAAATGAGCAGTTCAATTTCATTTCTGCTTTTTTTTTTATAGTGTTCACATCAGACAGTTGCTGTTTTGAGCAGAAATGGCATTCTGTGGCCCTTCTTCTGTACCAATGATACAATGTTGACTGGACTGTTGAATTATGTCTTGCTAGTTTGAAACTGATGCTGTTCAGAGTACCTTGTCTGAAATGTCTCCTTGGTACTAGTGTTTCTCTTAAATTGTGGTGCCAAATATGTTTCTGTTTTCCTGGTTACACTACCCCATACCATCAAATCTAAACCACAGCTCCATATCCTGGCAAGAATACAACTTAACTAAATTTCATCTTGGATAATCTTTTAAATTTTATATGGGGCTATACAACTCACTCTGGCTGTGCTGTGATGTAATCCTTTCTGACTGAGTTCTTCCTGAATGACAGGAAACTCCTTTCCAAAAAGGCAGAGTTACTGTAAGGCAGAAGTTTCTCTTTCGTGAGATCATCTTTGTAGACCTTTTCCACTGCTTTAAGACTTCCGATACTTACTGGCTCATCTTTTCTGTGCTTTTATCACATGGCTTCAGTGTTCTATTGTTTTCTGCTATGGACAGCTGGACACTGGTGTCTCAAAACAGATTTTCTGTGAATATTTTTTGATGTAAGACATTTTTACATTAAAAAAAATGAATTGCAGCATGACAGAAACTGGCACTAATATGGTCATGCAGAGATTAAATGTCAAAGATAAAATGAAGTCTCCTGAGGTGATAATGTTTAATTGAAGGAAAGAGGAAGTCAGAAATATGAGAGTGTGTTCAAATCAGGAAGTCAGAAATGGCTTTCTTTAGTGTTTTCTATAAAGAACATGACCAAAGGACTGGTATTTATTTGCCAGCGCGTGTGGTGTCTACATGAAGGAAGGTAAGAAACATCAACACAACAAAAAACACTACAATAATAATAATAATAATATAAAAATACTAATAAGAAGAATGATATTTCATACATTAAAATGCAGAAGTAGTGCATTTGTGCAAGTATATATATCTATATATAAACCAAAAACTGGTTTTACTATTTAGAGCTACAAAAAGCAATTTCCCTGCATATGTGATAAAGGATCTGATGAGATTTTCTGTGGACACTATAGCAGGGGGATTCTGCTTATTAACAGAAAAACAACAAAAACAGAAGCCCACATGGCTCAGCTAACATAACTAAAAGGTAACTAAAAACCAACAGTAATGAGGAATTCCTAAAACCTAGTCTAAGCTAATGCTGTTGACTGATGCTAATCCCCCAAAACAGGAACATGAAAACCACACTAGGCAAATAAGAAACTCAAGGCAAGATTCATTTAGATTTTATGCAAGTGAGCTTTTACAGCTGTTCTGTACTGGGCAAGGGAACACACCATAGTTACTAATATTGGTATGTTTCGCATTCATCTTTAAATTATTTCAACACAATTTTTTTGCTCATAAATCTAGACACAAAGTCCAAAGTCACAATGCAAAAACAAGTTCTTGGATGTTTTATAACTTTATTTTCAAATAAAAACAAATATCTATTTAGCATAAGTATTCAGTCCCTATCCTTAGCACTTGGTTAAAGCACCTTGTGCAGCAGTGACAGCCTCAGATCTTTGTTTTGGTAATTACCCCACAAACTCAGTGCAGCTTTCTGTTGGAAATGTATTTATTTAATATGTGTACTGTGTGTGTGTGTGTGTGTGTATATATATATATATATATATATATATATATATATATGAGGGAAAATACAACTAGCAACCAATACATTGTGTTGAAAAAATACAACAATAAAACACTTTAAAGAAAGAAAGAAAAAAGTGAGAAAAATTAAACTGTAAGGAATAAGAAAAAAGACACACAAAAGCCACATTAAATTGATATACAGATGATCTACTTTAGGTTAAGAGGAAATGAGTTTTGATCTTCTGTTGAACCTGAAGAGATGATTTCAGCTTTTTAGATGTGTTGGTAAATTGATCCAGACTGGAGTTCCTCTATAAGAAAGAGTAATCTGAAGTTCTAAAGAAACATTTGTAGAGCTTATCAGAATATCTTGTGAAATAAAGACAAACTGTACTGAAATCGGTTTACAAGGGAGTCCAGAAAAAGGAAAAAATAAACTGAAATAAATGGTTAATTTCATAAAAATGTATTATCAGAAGATCTGAAAAAGTGCATGAAAGTTGACATAAAAATGAGATAAAGAGTTCATTCTAACAAAGCATTTCTGAATATGCTTATATATTCAAACAGCTTATATTACTTTTGAAAGTACTGGCCTAGATAATATTATAGTAAGAAAAGTATGGATAAATCAATGCATACAGGTTACAGGTTAAGTAATATTCTTTTAACTAGTGGAATTTAACTCTTCTTATGAGCAATATTTTCATTTTTTGTCTTTTTGTCTATTTTTTTGTGTTTTGTTTTTCCTAATATATGTGCCCTTCCTAACATAGTTTCTCATTATTGAACATACTGATGTATGATTAGACATATGGACTGGGGGGAGTGTACAAATGGCTTTTTCATTTATTCTGCTTGCATTAACTCTTGTGAAGCGTAATCTCTCAGGTTTAAATGAGTTATCAATAAGGAATAATTAGATTTTTCCTGTGTAATCTTATTAGGAATATCAGTTAATATATTTAATGTTTAACTGTTTGAAATTGGAAGTCTGCAAATACAACAAAATACAACATTTTTACCAAATTTAAAAAATCTTTAGCTCATTGATCACTAGCTCTGCTTTGTTAGCTAGCATCTCTATTGTATTATGGCACTTTAGAAAAGGTATGTGATTTTTAACAAAAAACAGGTCTCTCACCTCTATAGCTTTCCTGAAGCCACTCCTCGGTTTGCTGGGTGGAATATCTCCAGTCTTTTTCAAAATCTAAACCTTCACCTCAGCCTGAGGTCTCAGGCATTTTGCAAAAAGTTTTCACCTAAGATGCTCTATATTTTCTGCATCTATTTTTTCCTTCTGTCTTGACTCGTGTTCCAGTCGCTGTTGCAGAAAAACACCCCACAGCAGGATGCTGCCATCACCGTGTTGGACTGTAGAGAAGGTGTTAATGAGATGATACTCTATCTGGTTTCCTCCATACATATCACAGGGAATTGTGGAAAAATAGTTCAATCTTTGTTTAATCAAACCAGAGGATCTTACTTTTACTGATCTGAGAGTTGTTTAGATCCCTTTTTTAATCTCCAATCATATACTAATGTTCTTTTTAGTAAGGAATGCCTTCTAGCTTGTCAGTCTCCCATAAAAGTCCTAATTAGTGGAGTGGTGCACTAAGAGTTAACCTTCTGTAAGGTTATGCCATCTCCACAAAGGAACTCTAGATCTCATTTATACTGACCGTTGGGTGCTTGGTTAATTGTATGATAAAAGCCCTTCATCCCTAATTACTCATTTGTGGCTGGGTTGCCAAATCTACAAAGAATGTTGATGGTTCCAAATGTTTTCCATTTGAGCAAGATGGAGGCACTTTCATTGCTGCATTGCAGATCCGTGATTTGATGCAGTCCTGTGTTGCAGGTCTATGCACATTTTACTCTATCTTGGTTTTCAATCTAACATGCACCATCAACTGAGAGATCTTATATAGTTACCTACAGGTATACGCACAGGTGTAGACTCTGCCAAGAGGTGTAGGCAGTCATATAGACACAGGTAGACACCACTGAATTTGTAGCAGTATTTCAAGGATCACTGTAAGAAGTAGGATACAACAATGCTCATCTGCAACTGTTTGAACAACAAGTCTGCAAATTAAGTAATTGCAATATTTTTTAAATTTTTTATTTATTTATGAAACATTCCAAAACCTTTTTTATTGCTTTGTCATTGTGGAGCATTGTGTGCACATTGATGAGACAAAAATTGCTGAATCCATTTTAAGATGTGTCTGGTACATAAGAAAAAGTCACTAACTTGAAAGGGTCTGAAAAGCTTCTGTATGCACTTTATGTAAAGGCTTTAAAAGTCACAAGTCTACCTAAACAGAATAAAATGTTTAACTTTGATACTTCCTAAGTAAAATAATGCTAATTTTTAACATTATTATGTGATTTACATGTCAACTCACAATTAGGAACAATAAATAAACTGCCATCTTCCTACTTGTTCTGTAGATAGAGATAATTCAACTTAGATTGCTTAGTACTGCTTTAGTGGTTACTTCTGTACCAACTTGGAAGAAGTTTGGTTTTCACCTGCATTACAGTGTCCTATAGAATATACTTAAAAATAAACGCAAGCACTCCATGTCACTGAGATGCAAACTGAATTGGGTTGGGAATGGCTTAGAAAGAAACTCACCAGCTGCAACTGAACTCAGTTTGTTTCAACTTCCTCTATGTTTTTCCATCTGTTTTCTAGGTTGAAGTGTGCAGTAATGGACAGAGTGCTTAAACTCTTTCTAACAGGTAAAGATCAACAGACCATGATTTTACCTGATTGTGAAAGTGATGATGAATGTCTCATGTTACGCCCCACAGGGTAGAAAACTTAGGATGTTCACTGTAGGTTCTTGATATATTCAACAGTGGTCCAGTTATAAGTATTCTTTTATAATTGTCCTGGGATACCTACAGTAATACATGTTTTGCCAAATGATTGGTTTGATACTTGCAGATGGGGCAAAAATACACTGCAGCATTCCTGTAGAAAAGCTCCAGTAATATTCCAGTAAGGTTTGAATAAATATGTGAAGGATGACAACTTATAAAGGAAGGCTTTATTATTTATTAATTCATTTGAATGTCATTATTTATAGGGCACATTCTAAAAAGCAGAACATGCAGGTTTGCACTTCCATTATCTCATTGGTGCAACTGATAGAGCAGATCAAACTATCGTTTTTTTAAAACAATTTTTAAGCTGCTTTTTGGCTTTATCAAAAACCTTTGTTTAATCTTTGAATAGTGCAATTTCATGGGAGCATGTCACTGTCACGATTGGCCACCCTCCTGACGTCCCTGCTACTGTGGTTTCCCTGCCGTGTCTGTTTTCCTTTGTTTCCTGTTTGTTCCTTTTCTTGGTTTCGTTTTCTCTGCCCCTCGTCTGTTCCTCAATTCCAGTCTTTGTTTTGGTTCTCCCTGTTCATATGGTTACCTGTGTCTGGTTAGTGCTCGATTGTTTTGGTTATTTAAGCCCTGTGTTTGGTTTCCCCTGTGGTCAGTTAGTTGTAGCTGTAGCTTAATTCTTAGTTTTGTTTCAGTTTAGTAAAAAGCTCGTGCATTCTGCCTCTCACCTTGTCCCTGCTATAATGTTACACATACAGGGTTTAGCTTGGTGGCTAAGATACTTGACAAGTATTCAGAAGGTTACCCAGTGCTGCCAAAATGTAATAGTTGGGCCCCTGAGCAAGGCCCTTAACCTTCAATTGCTCAAGTTGTATTCAGTAATAATTGTGAGTAGCTTTGCATAAAAGGATCAGCTAAACTCATTTTACATCCACTTTGAAACCAACCTCTGTAAAGCTGAAAGCCAAAGTCCATCCATCACAAAAGATCTGCACTGATCTAGTGAAACTGAATAAACTCTACACTCTGTCCTGTCTCCCAGCTTCACTCCTGAGCTGCTCATGTCGATGCTCGAAGGTGCGGGTGCCAAAATTTGTTACAGCCATCAAAGGAACCTGTGTGGTGGTGCCGTGCAGTACCACATCTCACACATATGCGACTTGGTACAAGTATCAGCACTATGGATACCCTCCAGTGTATTCTAAAGACACCAAAGATATAATAAATCAGTTTAGAGGAAGGACATCACTCCTGGGAAATGCTATGCAGGGAAACTGTAGCCTAAAGATTGACAATGTTCGCCAAGAGGATGGAGGAATAAGTGTGTATGTATGGATCAATCCTCACAACATATATGGAGATTACACAGAGATAAAAGTCTGTGAGTACACAAGGAGAAACAATGTTCAAAACCTACACGCAGACAAGTTTATTAAGTAAATTTAATAAATAATTATGAAAAGAATTATGACTTTGGCCCAGGTAATCATATTGACCACTGATTTTAACATTTGTATTTTTCATACAGTGGCACCTTCAGAGACTCGCATTTCTGTAGAAAGCACACAAGTGGAAGGAACGCTTTTCTCAGCCAAATGCACAGTCCGGCACTCCTGTCCAGTGTCTCCACCTCTGCTGGAATGGCTGGGCCTGTCTTCTGTTTCTAATGAGGTGACCACTACACAGGACTCGGGTGGCTTGTGGGTTTCTGTGGCACACGCTCAGTTCAATGCCAGCCGTCGAGACCATGGTAAAAGGCTCACATGCAGGAGAATGTCAGATGGAAACACTGCAATTAGTGATGCAATTCACATCTTATGTGAGTGTTTACTATACAATTGTGCTTTCCTCATGTTATACCATCAAACATATTTTAAAAATGTAAATTAAATATCAGGTTGGGTTGCAGGGGGGAATCATGAGATTAGTTCATTGTATTAGTCCATACAAGAATACAAGAGAATTTCAAAGCAATTGTGATGAACTCTGTGTTGTATACAGTTACATAATCTAGTTGGTAGACTATTTATGAATATATAGTTTATATTAAATTCATTTCTGCAGATGCCCCAGCACATGCAACCATAAATATCAGTTGAACAAGGCCTGTGGTTGAGGGTGGTAACATCTCATTAACATGCAGTAGTGACAGCAATCCCCTAGTGGCCAACTACGAGTGGCCTTCATCCTGCTCCAGAATTCCAGGCCCATGTAGCTCTGTATCTTCTTTTCATTGTGGGACCCCAGTTTCTCTGTATCAGTAACTCCAGTAAATATGAATTAAGGTGTACTTTGTAGAATAGATCTTATTCAAGTTAACCCAACTGTAGTTTGGAGTGTCATTAAAACTAAATGAAGATGTATAGCTAGGATAGCATAATTTAATTGATACTGTTATTGTATTCTTATTTTATTGTGGTATCATTTATACTGTTATTGTATTGTATGTCTATTATAAATTGGAGTCTGACACCTCAGTCTTAGGGAATTATTACTGTATTTTATGTACTTTGGAGTGACTCACAGTGAGAGATGATTGGACACATGGACCTGCTCAATCTACTCTCATATACTGTGTTAGAATTACTGCACATGATTTAATCCTGGGAGGGTTGATTTACGTCTTCGAGAGATAAGATGTGCATGTCCATAATCCATCAAGCATTCAAAAGAGAGTCACTCTTGGTCAAGTGATCTACTGTGCTGCCTTAATGATTGGTTACCTTGGCCTTTGTTAAATTCTCTCTAGAGACATGATCAGACAGACCACAGTCAAATGTGACTTATGCACTCAATGCACTTCTAAACAGATCTGAAAATGAATGTGCCAGAAACAAAACCTGTTTGTTGGTTTTTCTTTTTCTCACTTTGAGATGACAAAGGAAACATGAAAGTCTCTTGCAAGTATTTTGCTGTGGCCCCATGATTCTTTGTCCTTCTAGAGCCAGACTGTGGCTGTAATAACACCAGTGTGTCATGCAAACCTTCACTGCCTCTTGCCCCTTTAAACGTGGGATATTGGGTTGGGTGCCACAGCAGTAAGATTTTGTGATTGTGTTGCTGATGACTTTGTCTCCGTGTCTCAGTCCCTCCCACCATCCTGCCAGACTCAGCCTGCTGGGAGAGGGAAGGATCTCTACACTGCATGTGTTGGGTGGAGGCGGAGCCAAACGCCAGCATCTCCTGGACTGTTGATGGAAGAAGTGCTCTCCTTCCTCACTTCAACATGACAAATAACTATACGGGAATGACGACAGTGTCAGTGATGACAGGGCCAACGGGCCACTTTGTAACTTGTGAGGCAGCAAACTACTTGGGCAATGACACTTACCAGATGTCTGGCTTTCCACAGCTGGCACAAGGTACTGGATACTTCTCACTTGTGTGTAGGGGAAACCGCAGAAGGACATTGCTGCTTGTTCTTAAGTCATTTCCTCCATTCTTTCCAGGCACTGATGGATTGACCTATTTCATTCTGGCGGCCATAGTTTTAATTGTCCTTGGAATAGTTGTGGTAGGTGTCCACAGAAGAATGAAAAAGAGGTAGTTTTACATGATTTATTTATTCAGCCACAATGTAAGGGTCGGTGCCATGCCGAGGCCCCCTCTGGCCACCAGAGGGAGGTCTCGAGTCAGGTACACCACTAATCAGGCATAATGCCCAACAGCTGGGCTAGGCCTATATAAGCCCAGTGACTCAGTCACCAAAGTTCTGAGCAAAGTGCCTAGCTGGTAACTTTGGGTATTGAGGTCTGTGAGCCCTTGTGCTATACCTCACTTCTGTGCTGTGAGGGTGTACCTGCTTTTACATGTTCCCTCTCCTCTCCAGTTTTCCCCCTCAAATCTGTCTCTCTCCTAAGACTCCCCTTCGCCATTACCGTTCCTCCCTGTTTTCTGGTATCGATTCTGCCCTCCTTCCCGTGGCATCCTTGGTTCTCCCTTTTTCCACGCTCGGCATAGTGTTTAGTTTTGTTTTCCTTCTAGATTTGTCATCTTCCATTCCTTTGAAGAGCGATTATACGTGCAGGTGGTTTTTTGGCCACCGCAGTCTAGCAGGTGTGCGTTCACCTCGCAACACAACAGCCGGGGTTCGACTCCCCCCTTTGGTTGTTTACTTTACTTTTCCACATGGGCCTACCATTAGAGCATGATTGCTCTCCCAGTAGGCTGCCTACTTGCTGGGTTCGAACCGACCTTACATACAATTACGTTTATCTGGTATCTTAGCACTGAGCTAAACTTAATACCCAGCAGCACCTTCAATAGAGTAGTAGATTTAAAAAGGGAGGAACAGACCTTTTTCATTAAGCTTAAAAGTTCTCTTATGCATTACAGTTTTCTCTCACATATTTACAGGACTCTTCAATCTGCTTTCATTTCAGACATGAACACTCGAGAGGAGCTAAAAATACAAGAGGTTCCGAGAACACAAGCCAGTGTAGGTGAGTCCAAAAGTTCCTCACCAATCATTTTAATGATTGTAGAATGAAAATTAAACATTCTGATGCACATGCGTTTGAACAATGGGGAAGGAAAAAACATGCACTTCAGTCAGGCAAAAAATGTTTTATTATCATGAAATAAACAAAGCGTGAACACAGACTTTATGGCTATATTTTATTCCTTGAATAATTTGGATATCTGTTGAGTTCAGAAACACACTACTTATTTGAATGCAAATGTCCAGAGGTTTAGGGTCATGTGTATGGGTGGTCTGGGATGGGTGTTGTCCACCTAGGGGAATCACCCCATACAAGGAAAACTAAGCTTTTTTTTTTTAGTGTTCATAGTTTTCTGTAATTTTGACATCAATTATCATCAATGGTCATCGATGGTCATCAAATGCTCAGCTTTCCTATTAGCCATTTTGAAGGTGTGAGTGTGCTACGTCAGTGTTTCCCCTTTACAATATTGCCAAATCATGACATTTCTTCACATATGCTGTACAGACAGTTGAAGGGGGGCCCTTTACAATAAGGAAAACAGTTCCCTGGGGTCTTAGTGAAATGTCTGATATTTTTTGGACCAAATACTACCAGGATCATCCAGCACAACATGCTTCTCTGTCTGTCCAAACAACCCTGTTCATAACTATTTGTTTGAGTGCCTGTTCCTTTAAATGATAATGAGCCACCACTCAACTACAGAATGATTAACATTTTCATTTAATCTAGGATTGTTTTTCAAATTAAAAATACAAGTAAGTGCTTCATCCAGATGCATTATGTTTTAACATTTTTCATCTGTGTATATTTAAATGAGCTTTATAGTGTGTGTTCTGTCATGGATTTGTTTTTAAAGACACTTCTAAGGAACTGCTTTGTTTGTTTAGACAGAACATAGAGTCAAATGGAACCCAGACCAAGGTCCGGCAGAAGACCTATGAATGGCACAAGGATGACAACATCTATGCAAATGATGTATCGGGTGGGCATATTTGGAGTACCGCCATGGTGACTTCACAGGCTCCCGAGGTAGCAACAGCACACTGCCCCCTAAAGACAAAGTAATGCCTCTACAGTTAGTAATGTAGTTGTTTCTCAGTCCCAGTGCTGGACCATGGGCCATGCTCTTTTCGCTCCAACTGATTTCTAAACTCTTCTTCTAATTATTAGGCCTTTCATAGTCTGAATCTTCATAAAGTCTATCTAGTGTGTATTAAGAACAGACCTATTTTACATATTAGTACTGGTAGGATGCCAGTCCAAAATGGAGGAGTGAGATTAGAACCTAGAAATAATAGTTTACAGTGATCACCAATCATACCTAAAGAGTCTTGTGAATATTTCATAACAGCTGTTCAGTTTATTTATTAATGTGGGCTATTTCTGGGCACCTCAGAGCAAAAAAAAAAAACAACAAATGGGGGAAAAAAGGAAAATTGAATGTATTCGTAATGATGCAGGTTTTGTGTTGATATACTGATGGTGTAAGTCATGGTGTTTTTTTTTTGTTTTTTGTTTTTTTTTGGTAGGATGAGATGGCAAGTATCTACCTGAATGAATGATACTCTTGATGGCCTCGCATGTCCATTGCTAAGCTTCAGTATGCTTCACACCAAAATATTCTGCATTCACTGATGTCTGGGATTTTAATATTCCATGTCAGAGCTGAGTATCTGCACATTCTGCAATCTGCAAACATAAAGTTAACATTCTCTCAAATAAAAAAAAAATCTTGATTTTGTGCATATTTATATTTCTACATAAATCAAAATGTAAAATAAATAAAATATATATTCAGCGCAGCGCAAAAAGAAGAAAAAAACAACTGAAGTTGTCCATCTGTGTCTTTCTGTGATCCACCTTGCAATCTGTCACAAGGTCTGTCAAAATAAGATGTAGGAATAAATGCCTTAGCATTGTAACAATAAGCCTCTTGGTACCGTCATTCCTTTAAATGAAGGGAAGTCACCCTAAACTTGTCAACAATCCAATCTGCAAATTCTGCTTGTCCTAAATAAGTCACAATGAGGCCCATTTTTATACAGCGTGAGCCCTAATAATCCCCTCTTGTGCCAGTCACTGTTCATACTTATACTCTACTATGTTAGGTCTGAGATGCTCTGTTCTTCCACACTGTCATGATCAGTGATCATGATTTATTGCACCTTCTAGGCCTAGTGACTAGGCGATCCTACTGCATATCACCTCTTCAGTATACTGAGTTCCATCTGACTGGTGCCATAGTAGAGCAGTGCTTTCTTAAAGCGTCTGCTGAAATGCCTTCGGCCACCAGAGGGCCATACAGCGTCCTACTGCTACAGTGCAATAGGTGGCAGGAAAACTGACAATTCCCATTCCACAACAGTATAATATCTTAACTCTGATCCATCTTTGTGCATTTGGATTTCTATCTATGGAACCTGTATTTCCTATTAACTTCAGAAATGATTCTTTTTTTTATTTTGGAGTCTGAGTTTTGAGCTCTAACTCTGGCTGATCTCATATACATTTCAGTTTATCTTTACTGTAGCAAAGTAGGGACTGATGCCAAATGTTCTCACTGAAATCTGTCTTTACTCAGTCATAAGATTTCCTCCATTGGCTTTGTTCAAACCAACTTGACTGATGCTAAACAACAGAACAACAAAAAACATCAAATGTGTCTTTGACAATGGTATAACAAGGTTTCCAAACTGTCAATTGCACTTGGTTTTAAACAATTTTATTGACTACATGTTACATTCACCTTGATAAGAACAAAAATATTCACTCACCTAAGTAAGCTTAAAGCCAATATCTGGTCTTCAATCTTCCAAAGTTCACACATGTTACTCCACTGCTGCGCTCCCTTCATTGGCTCCCTGTAGCTGCACGTATCAGATTCAAAACCTTGATGTTTGCCTACAAAGCCAAAAATGGGCCAGCCCCCTCATACACAAGGTCAATGGTCAAAGCCCGATCCGAACCTCGAGTACTTCGAACCTCAAGTACGGCTAGGCTTGAAATACCTTGCTTCAGGTCTCATGGACGACAAGCATTGAGACTATTTTCTGTCCTGGCTCCAAGATGGTGGAATGAACTCCCGCTTGCTGTCTGGACAGCAGAATCCCTTGCAGTCTTCAAACGCAGACTGAAGACCCATCTATTTGCAGAATATTTAAAGGACAACTATTATTATTATACAACTATTATTTAAAGGTGGGGTGGGGGGTTACAAGTTTGCAGTTAGTAAAGATGACCCCTTAGTTCAGTTCAGTTAGCTTTACTGGCATGACCATAAGCACTTACAATATTGCCAAATCAGTATTACAACATGAATTGTTCTATTGTAATCCATAACCCGACAATCACAATCACAATCCAAACTTTTCTTTTTTTACCAGTATTTACGGCCCTAACAAAGATGAATCAGCTTTTATTTTTCATGATTTCTGTTCACAACTAATGAACTGTTCTGGATTGTAATACAGTTTGGGACTCTAATACTGACAATCTAATATTCCTCCCTCTATCAAAATATGACATTTAATTGAAGTTATAAAACCATGTGTGAAGATCACAAAACTCACTGACAAAATAAATTTTTTTCCCCTTCACAGGTAACTATTGCTGTAGCTGATGTTTGTAAAATGTAAATGTACCCAATTATCATTTCAGTACATTCTGGCAAACCATATTCGAGACCTTTTAGCACTAACTCCAAGCGTTACAGTATCCAGTCGTGCTCCAGCCCCATCGTATCCTTTGTTTTGATCAGTGTGTTGCTATTTTCAGAAGAGAAAGTTGCTGTTCGTCCTGAATTGCCAGTGAATGGCGTTTCCTTTATACTTGGGAACGGCATAGCTTGTGGTATCGCGTTCCCTGTACCCGAAGTGGTGGAAAACCCTGTTGACTCGGAGCCTGACTTGAGTGCTGACCCGTGCTCAGACATGCACGTTAGGTGATGTTCAGACACTTTCGCGTGTAATCCTTCTGATGATTTGGCTGTTTCTGAGTCTGTTCGTGAACCTGACCCTACTGTACCTGATCCGATCATTGCGCCTCACCTGATGCCATTAAGTCTAAGATTAGCATAAAACAAAACCCTTTACTATCACCACCTTTAACGCAAGCCATTAGCGCCCTCAGCCCAAAAAAGGATCTGCTTTCAAAATCCATAAAAGCATTTACCCCCTCAATGATACCACACCTACTCCACACAAGGAATAGGATTTAGACATTTCAAAGAACATAGATATTCCTCGGTGGACTCAGACTTTCACTAATATTTTCTGGCACATAATGCAAACATACAGATGATGAAACAAACAGTATGATGTTGTTCACAGAACACATCACAGAATGTTTAAAATGAAATATTTCCATGTGTTCTGGATATGTGCAGTAGTCAAACTTTACTGGAGTGAGGTAGTTATATATATATTTCAGTCCCAGGAATTCTATATCATCATCTCATGATATAATCTAAGATCAAAATTAGTATATGAGATCAAAAACATTTTTTCTTAATGAGTTTTCTTAATGATAAATATTTCTAGATCACTAAGTCACCAAGCATAATTGCTTGTAAATAATGTGTTGAAAGGAAAGTTGGTGACATTTTGATATTTTTGTGGAAAAAATTATTTCAGAGGTGTTTCAGCCGAGGGGGCTTTATACATCGCAATGCCCAGATAAAAGGGCAGTGATAAATTTAGTGGTGTGAATATATATGCCTGCAAAACCACAAACACCAGTACGTTTAAATGCAAAGAGGAGAACTGATCTATTTCCTGTGTAACACTGCCATTGTCTTGAAGTTTGTATTAAGAACTACTTGCTATATGCACTGTGCATATAACTGCAGCATGACAGAAAGTGGCAACACTATGGCAATCAAGTGTCAGTGGTAAAGTGTGAAGATAACAGATGCTAATAGAGTTCAATTCAAGGAAACAGGAAGTCCGAACTATGAGAGAGTGTGTTCAAATCAGCATGTCAAAAATATCTTTGGTTGTGTTTTTATATAAAGAAAATGATTAAAGGACAGTTCTTTACTTGCCAGTGAGTGTGGTGTCTACAGCAGAGGAAGGTAAGAAACCATAATAATAATAATTATAATAATAATAATAATAATAATAATAATTCATTTCATACACTAAAATGCAGCTTAAATGCTTTACAGAAGTTATGCAGTTGTGCAAAGCCATGGAATTAACAAAAATATAATAAAAATGAATCTATCAATATATCTAAAAATGAAGTAATTTTAAAACATTACATATATAAACCAGACATAAACTGATTTCACAAGCTGTACTGAAACCTGTTTGAAATGGAGTCCAGAAGACTGTTAATAGGAGAAAATAAACTGAAATATTGGGTTAAGTTCATAAACATTTACAGCCAGAGGTTTTGAAAAAGTTGGTGAAAGTTTATATAATTAGCTAATCGATAATTTTAACAAAGCATTTCTGAAGAATATGTAAACAGTTTATATTACTGTAGAAAGCACTGGCCTATATAATATTACAGTATGAGAAGTATGTATAAATGAATACACAATATAGGTTAAGTAAATGTCCTTCCTAGCATAGTTTCTCATCAATGAATATACCAAGAAATTTAGTATAGTGGACCTGCATTGTGTTAATGTAGGATTAGACATACGGACTGGTGGAAGTATATTGATGCCTTTTCAATTTTAGTACTCGAAATCATTTATGAACTCTTTAATACTGAGAGATAATTTTACAGCTTTAAACCACAGATCAATAAGGGATCATTTGATTTTTGATGTAATTTTATTAAGAACATCAGTTAAGTCTTTTAAATATATAACTATTTAAAATTGGAACTCTATACATACACTATGACATTTTTACTAAATAAAAAATGCTTATGCTTATTGATCACAACATCTATACTAGATTGTGTCACTGTCACTTCCATAGAAAGAACAAGAATTGTTGGTGTACAGCCATTTTCAGCTCTCCAGAGACGCTCTATAGGGTTGATGTTTGGACACTGACTGGGCCGCTCCAGGGATTTCACAGCTTTCCTGAAGCCACTCCTGGGTTTTCTGGGTGGAATGTTTTCAGTTGATGTCTTTTCCAAAATATAAACCTTCGCCCCAGCCTGAGATCTTGAGCATTTTGCAAAAGGTTTTCACCTAGGATCACTCTATATTTTCTGCATCCGACTTCCCCTCCGGCCTAACTCATCTTTGCGTTTTTATAAACTCCAAGCAGCCTCTTATGTGCTTTTTAGTGAGGAGTGGCTTCTGCCTGGTCACTGCCATAAAAGTCCTAATTAGTGGAGTGCTGCACTGATAGTTGTCCTTCTGTAAGGAACCCTAGATCTCATTTATATTGATAATTCATTATTTGTCTGATGATGGCAATTTATCCCAAATAACTCATTTATTGCTGGGTTGTCAAATCGCCGAAGAATATTGCTTGTTACATGTGAGTATGATTGAGCCTACTAAGCTCTTGGGCACTGCAGAAATGTGTAGATTGAAGAGATGAAAGTGAGTTAAATCCATTTGAAGATGAATCTGGAACAAGAAAAAATGAATAACTTGGAAGGGTCTGAAAGCTTTTTGCATACACTGTATATAAATGCTTTCAAAAGCACAAGTCAATATAAGAGGATAAAATGTCTAACTTGTGTGATGCTTCATAAATAAAATAGTTCTGGCCTTAGACATTTTTAGTATGTCATTTACATGTCAACTCATAATTGCCAAAAAATAAATAAACTGCCAGATTATTCAATTCAGATTGCTTAGTACTGTTTTAGTGGTTGCTTCATTACAGAATGAAAGCAAGCACACCATGTCACTGAGATGCAAACTGAATTGGGTTGAAAATGGCTTTGGGAGAAAATCACCAGCAGCAAGTGCACTTCCACCATGTTTGTTTTCCATCTCTTTTCTAGGTTACAGTGCGCAGTAATGGACAGAGTGCTTAAACTCTTTCTAACAGGTAAAGATCAACAGACCATGATTTTACCTGTCTGTGAACGTGATGATGAGCGTCCCATGGGAGACAGGTGGAAAACTTACTCAGGGTGGTCCAATTATGACTATTCTTTTCAAAATAGTCCTGGAATACCTACAGTAATAGATGTTTTTCCTAATGATTGGTTTGAGAGTGGCAGATGGGGCCAAATTACAGTAGAATATTCTTGTAGTAAAGCTCCAGTAATATTCCAGTAAGGTTTGAATAAATATGTGAAGGATGACAGTTTATAAAGGAAGGCTTTATTATTTATTAATTCATTTATTTATCAGAACATGCAGTCCTTTACATTCATTAACACTTTGGTGTAACTGAGCAGTTCAAAACTAAGTGTTGTGACAATAAAAATAAACAACAACTTTTGTTGAATCTTTGAATAGTGCCATTCCATTGACACATGTTACTGTATTTGCGGAGTTTTTCTGGTGTTTTTAGAAGAAAACTCAAAAGGTTCCCATAATATTTGCAGAACACTATGTCAATGTGATGGTCATGCTTGCATGCCGGAGTGTACCCCGTTTCCCTGGCTACCTAAAGCACTTCCTTGTTTTCCTACTATCGTCTGTTACTATGGTGTCCTGTCTCCTCCCCTTTAGCTCCAGCTGTTCCTCGTTTGTCCTTCGTTAGTGTTCCTATTTAAACCTTGTCCTCTCGTCTTGTGTTTGTTGGTCATTATCTTCTTATTCTGTGGCACTGATTCTCTGTGCTCTAGGTGAAGTCACCATGAATTTAAGCTTTATCCACTTTGAAACCAACCTCTGTAAAGCTGAAAGCCAAAGACCATCCATCACAAAAGATCTGCACTGATCTAGTGAAGCTGAATAAACTCTACACTCTGTCCTGTCTCCCAGCTTCACTCCTGAGCTGCTCATGTCGATGCTCAAAGGTGCGGGTGCCAAAATCCGTTACAGCCATCAAAGGAACCTGTGTGGTTGTGCCGTGCAGTACCACATCTCACACATATGCGACTTGGTACAAGTATCAGCGCTATGGATACCCTCCAGTATATTCTAAAGACACCAAAGATATAATAAATCAGTTTAGAGAAAGCCCATCACTCCTGGGAAATACTATGCAGGGAAACTGTAGCCTAAAGATTGACAATGTTCGCCAAGAGGATGGAGGAATAAGTGTGTATGTATGGATCAATCCTCACAACATATATGGAGATTACACAGAGATAAAAGTCTGTGAGTACACAAGGAGAAACAATGTTCAAAACCTACACGCAGACAAGTTTATTAAGTAAATTTAATAAATAATTATGAAAATAATTATGACTTTGGCCCAGGTAATCATATTGACCACTGATTTTAACATTTGTATTTTTCATACAGTGGCACCTTGAGAGACTCGCATTTCTGTAAAAAGCAGACAAGTGGAGGGAACGCTTTTCTCAGCCAAATGCACAGTCCGGCAATCCTGTCCAGTGTTTCCACCTCTGCTGGAATGGCTGGGCCTGTCTTCTGTTTCTAATGAGGTGACCACTACACAGGACTCGGGTGGCTTGTGGGTTTCTGTGGCACACGCTCAGTTCAATGCCAGCCGTCGAGACCATGGTAAAAGGCTCACATGCAGGAGAATGTCAGATGGAAACACTGCGACTGGTGATGCACTTAACATCTTATGTGAGTAAAGACTACGCTAATGTTTTCCTCATTTTACATTATCTAAACGTTTTGAAAAATGTAAATTAAATATCAGGTTGGGTGGTAGGGGGATTGATGAGAATAAATTTAATTCATCGTTAAAAATAAAACCACATTAAAAATGCAACAAAGAATGCCAGAGCATTTCAAACCATCAAATGAACTGCTAAACTCTAATTGAGATAAACTCTGTATTGTATCCTTGCATAATCTAGTTTGTGGACTATATGAAATAAGGCTTTATGAATATATATAGTTTATATTAAATTCATTTCTGCAGATGCCCCAACAAATGTGAACATACATACCAGTGGAACAACGCCTGTGGTTGAGGGTAGTAACATCTCATTAACATGTAGTAGTGACAGCAACCCTCCAGTGGCCAGCTATGAGTGGCGCATCATCCAAATGAATAGCAACATTAACCACAAGACAAGAAGTTTATTGCTTCAAGATGTCAGACGAGATATGAAAATCTCCTGCATTGCCCATAACTCCATCGGACTGGGTGAATCAGACCAACTGTCTCTGAATGTCCATTGTGAGTAGCTGGTGCATTTACTTTTTCAACATGCTTTGCTGCTATCACAGTTGACACCTGTTGAGCAAACGCTGTCAAACAACAGTTCTTACAGGCCACATTATTACACTGATATATTCTTTAGATTATTTAACACAATAGATTCAATAAAATCTCAATATCAATTCCTTTATTTTGTACATCAGGTATGTTATGGGGAAGAAATCCCTAAATTGATGTGTGTCTGTTCTGAATTGTAGTCTGACACCTCAGCCTCAGGGAATTATTACACTATTTTACGTACTTTGGAATGACTCATGGTAAGAGATGATTGGACACATGGACCTGCTCAATCTACTCTCATATACTGTGTTAGAATTACTGCACATGTTTTAATCATGGGAGGGTTGATTTATATCTTCGAGAGATAAGATGTGCATGTCCATAATCCATCAAGCATTCATAAAAGAGTCACTCTTGGTCAAGTGAACTGTTTGTTGACCGTGGTCTTTGTTAACCTCTCTCCAGAGACTCTCTGTGACTGTACTGTCACTATTGTGTCATACCAGAAGCTTCAGTACTTCCTGCCCCTTTAACTCTTTGTTAGTGGACTGGGTGTTACAATATATTCATACAGTCTTATAGTAACAGAGTTTGTTACTTAATCGTGCTGCTATAGACATTTACATTTATGGCATTTAGCTGACTGAGTACAACCTGAGCAATTGAGGGTTAAGGGTTTTGCTCAGGGACCCAACAGTGGCAACTTGGCAGTCATGGGGCTTGAACCAGCAACCTTCCAATTATAAGTCAAGTACCTTAACCACTGGCTGTATGCACTCAATGCACGTCTAAACAGATCTGAAAATTAATGCCCCAGAAACAGAATCTATATGTGAGGGACTTTTTGCTTTGAGATGACAAGGGAAACATGAAAGTCTCTTGCAAGTATTTTGCTGTGGCCCCATGATTCTTTGTCCTTCTAGAGCCAGACTGTGGTTGTAATAACACCAGTGTGTCATGCAAACCTTCACTGCCTCTTGCCCCTTTAAACGTGGGATATTGGGTTGGGTGCCACAGCAGTAAGATTTTGTGATTGTGTTGCTGATGACTTTGTCTCCGTGTCTCAGTCCCTCCCACCATCCTGCCAGACTCAGCCTGCTGGGAGAGGGAAGGATCTCTGCACTGCATGTGCTGGGTGGAGGCGGAGCCAAACGCCAGCATCTCCTGGACTGTTGATGGAAGAAGTGCTCTCCTTCCTCACTTCAACATGACAAATAACTATGCGGGAAGGACGACAGTGTCAGTGATGGCAGGGCCACCGGGCCACTTTGTAACTTGTGAGGCAGCAAACTACTTGGGCAATGACACTTACCAGATGTCTGGCTTTCCACAGCTGGCACAAGGTACTGGATACTTCTCACTTGTATGTAGGGGAAACCGCAGAAGGACATTACTGCTTGTTCTTAAGTCATTTCCTCCATTCTTTCCAGCCACTGTTGGATTTTACTATTTCATTCTGGCGGCCATAGTTTTAATTGTCCTTGGAATTGTTGTGCTAGGTGTCCACAGAAGAATGAAAAAGAGGTAGTTTTGCATGATTTGTTTATTCAGTCACAATGTAAGGGGCGGTGCCATGCTGAGGCCCCCTCTGGCCACGAGTCAGGTACACCACTAATCAGGCTTAATGCCCAACAGCTGTGCTAGGCCTATATAAGCCCAGTGACTCAGTCACCAAAGTTCTGAGCAAAGTGCCTAGCTGGTAACTTTGGGTATTGAGGTCTGTGAGCCCTTGTGCTGTACCTCACTTCTGTGCTGTGAGGGTGTACCTGCTTTTACATGTTCCCTCCCCTCTCTAGTTTTCCCCCTCAAATCTGTCTCTCTCCTAAGGCTCCCCTTAGCCATTACCGTTTCTCCCTGTTTTCTGGTATCGGGGCTGCCCTCTTTCCCGTGGCATCCTTGGTTCTCCCTTTTCCCACGCTCGGCATGGTGTTTAGTTTTTCTTTCCTTCTAGATTTGTCATCTTCCATTCCTTTGAAGAGCGATTATACGTGCAGGTGGTTTTTTGGCCGCCGCAGTCTAGCAGGTGCACGTTCACCTCGCAACACAACGGCTGGGGTTCGACTCCCCCCTTTGGTTGTTTACTTTACTTTTCTTCTTTACCTGTTCTAACTGTTCTGCACACGGGCCCACCATTAGAGCATGATTGCTCTCCCAGTAGGCTGTCGATGTCATCACCTTGCTGGGTTCGAACTGACCTTACATACAATTACGTTTATCTGGTATCTTAGTACTGAGCTAAACTTAAAACCCAGCAGCACCTTCAATAGAGTAGTAGATTTAAAAAGGGAGGAACAGACCTTTTTCATTAAGCTTAAAAGTTCTCTTATGCATTAGTTTTTTCTCACATATTTACAGGACTCTTCAATCTGCTTTCACTTCAGACATGAACACTCGAGAGGAGCTAAAAATACAAGAAGTTCTGAGAACACAAGCCAGTGTAGGTGAGTCCAAAAGTTCCTCACCAATCATTTTAATGATTGTAGAATGAAAATTAAACATTCTGATGCACATGCGTTTGAACAATGGGGAAGGAAAAAACATGCACTTCAGTCAGGCAAAAAAATGTTTTATTATCATGAAATAAACAAAGCGTGAACACAGACTTTATGGCTATATTTTATTCCTTGAATAATTTGGATATCTGTTGAGTTCAGAAACACACTGCTTATTTGAATGCAAATGTCCAGAGGTTTAGCGTCCTGTGTATGGGTGGTCTGGGGTGGGTGTTGTCCACCTAGGGGAATCACCCCATACAAGGAAAACTAAGCTTTTTTTTTAGTGTTCATAGTTTTCTGTAATTTTGACATCAATTATCATCAATGGTCATCGATGGTCATCAAATGCTCAGCTTTCCTATTAGCCATTTTGAAGGTGTGAGTGTGCTACGTCAGTGTTTCCCCTTTACAATATTGCCAAATCATGACATTTCTTCACATATGCTGTACAGACAGTTGAAGGGGGGCCCTTTACAATAAGGAAAACAGTTCCCTGGGGTTTTAGTGAAATGTCTGATATTTTTTGGACCAAATACTACCAGGATCATCCAGCACAACATGCTTCTCTGTCTGTCCAAACAACCCTGTTCATAACTATTTGTTTGAGTGCCTGTTCCTTTAAATGATAATGAGCCACCACTCAACTACAGAATGATTAACATTTTCATTTAATCTAGGATTGTTTTTCAAATTAAAAATACAAGTAAGTGCTTCATCCAGATGCATTATGTTTTAACATTTTTCATCTGTGTATATTTAAATGAGCTTTATAGTATGTGTTCTGTCATGGATTTGTTTTTAAAGACACATCTAAGGAACTGCTTTGTTTGTTTAGACAGAACATAGAGTCAAATGGAACCCAGACCAAGGTCCAGCAGAAGACCTATGAATGGCACAAGGATGACAACATCTATGCAAATGATGTATCGGGTGGGCATATTTGGAGTACCGCCATGGTGACTTCACAGGCTCCCGAGGTAGCAACAGCACACTGCCCCCTAAAGACAAAGTAATGCCTCTACAGTTATTAATGTAGTTGTTTCTCAGTCCCAGTGCTGGACCATGGGCCATGCTGTCTTCGCTCCAACTGATTTCTAAACTCATCTTCTAATTATTAGGCCTTTCATGGTCTGAATCTTCATAAAGTCTATCTAGTGTGTATTAAGAACAGACCTATTTTACATATTAGTACTGGTAGGATGCCAGTCCAAAATGGAGGAGTGAGATTAGAACCTAGAAATAATAGTTTACAGTGATCACCAATCATACCTAAAGAGTCTTGTGAATATTTCATAACAGCTGTTCAGTTTATTTATTAATGTGGGCTATTTCTGGGCACCTCAGAGCAAAAAAAACAACAACAACAAATGGGGGGGGAAAAAAGGAAAGTTGAATGTATTCGTAATGATGCAGGTTTTGTGTTGATATACTGATGGTGTAAGTCATGGATGAGATGGCAAGTATCTACCTGAATGAATGTTACACTTGATGGCCTTGCATGTCCATTGCTAAGCTTCAGTATGCTTCACACCAAAATATTCTGCATTCACTGATGTCTGGGATTTTAATATTCCATGTCAGAGCTGAGTATCTGCACATTCTGCAATCTGCAAACATAAAGTTAACATTCTCTCAAATAAAAAAAAATTCTTGATTTTGTGCATATTTATATTTCTACATAAATCAAAATGTAAAATAAATAAAATATATATTCAGCGCAGTGCAAAAAGAAGAAAAAAACAGCTGAAGTTGTCCATCTGTGTCTTTCTGTGATCCACCTTGCAATCTGTCACAAGGTCTGTCAAAATAAGATGTAGGAATAAATGCCTTAGCATTGTAACAATAAGCCTCTTGGTACCGTCATTCCTTTAAATGAAGGGAAGTCACCCTAAACTTGTCAACAATCCAATCTGCAAATTCTGCTTGTCCTAAATAAGTCACAATGAGGCCCATTTTTATACAGCGTGAGTCCTAATAATCCCCTCTTGTGCCAGTCACTGTTCATACTTATACTCTACTATGTTAGGTCTGAGGTGCTCTGTTCTTCCACACTGTCATGATCAGTGATCATGATTTATTGCACCTTCTAGGCCTAGTGACTAGGCGATCCTACTGCATATCACCTCTTCAGTATACTGAGTTCCATCTGACTGGTGCCATAGTAGAGCAGTGCTTTCTTAAAGCGTCTGCTGAAATGCCTTCGGCCACCAGAGGGCCATACAGCGTCCTACTGCTACAGTGCAATAGGTGGCAGGAAAACTGACAATTCCCATTCCACAACAGTATAATATCTTAACTCTGATCCATCTTTGTGCATTTGGATTTCTATCTATGGAACCTGTATTTCCTATTAACTTCAGAAATGATTCTTTTTTTTATTTTGGAGTCTGAGTTTTGAGCTCTAACTCTGGCTGATCTCATATACATTTCAGTTTATCTTTACTGTAGCAAAGTAGGGACTGATGCCAAATGTTCTCACTGAAATCTGTCTTTACTCAGTCATAAGATTTCCTCCATTGGCTTTGTTCAAACCAACTTGACTGATACTAAACAACAGAACAACAAAAAGCATCAAATGTGTCTTTGACAATGGTATAACAAGGTTTCCAAACTGTCAATTGCACTTGGTTTTAAACAATTTTATTGACTACATGTTACATTCACCTTGATAAGAACAAAAATATTCACTCACCTAAGTAAGCTTAAAGCCAATATCTGGTCTTCGATCTTCCAAAGTTCACACATGTTACTCCACTGCTGCGCTCCCTTCATTGGCTCCCTGTAGCTGCACGTATCAGATTCAAAACCTTGATGTTTGCCTACAAAGCCAAAAATGGACCAGCCCCCTCATACACAAGGTCAATGGTCAAAGCCCGATCCGTACCTCGAGTACTTCGAACCTCAAGTACGGCTAGGCTTGAAATACCTTGCTTCAGGTCTCATGGACGACAAGCATTGAGACTATTTTCTGTCCTGGCTCCAAGATGGTGGAATGAACTCCCGCTTGCTGTCTGGACAGCAGAATCCCTTGCAGTCTTCAAACGCAGACTGAAGACCTATCTATTTGCAGAATATTTAAAGGACAACTATTATTATTATACAACTATTATTTAAAGGTGGGGTGGGGGGTTACAAGTTTGCAGTTAGTAAAGATGACCCCTTAGTTCAGTTCAGTTAGCTTTACTGGCATGACCATAAGCACTTACAATATTGCCAAATCAGTATTACAACATGAATTGTTCTATTGTAATCCATAACCCGACAATCACAATCACTATCCAAACTTTTCTTTTTTTACCAGTATTTACGGCCCTAACAAAGATGAATCAGCTTTTATTTTTCATGATTTCTGTTCACAACTAATGAACTGTTCTGGACTGTAATACAGTTTGGGACTCTAATACTGACAATCTAATATTCCTCCCTCTATCAAAATATGACATTTAATTGAAGTTATAAAACCATGTGTGAAGATCACAAAACTCACTGACAAAATAAATTTTTTTCCCCTTCACAGGTAACTATTGCTGTAGCTGATGTTTGTAAAATGTAAATGTACCCAATTATCATTTCAGTACATTCTGGCAAACCATATTCGAGACCTTTTCTAGGATATTTAATAAGGCAGTAGAGCCATCATCTCTCATTGCATTGTTTGGTGTGGCTCCAACAGGCACCCATCTTTGTAAGGGGGAACTGTTATGCTCACCTTCTGCTCTCTCTTTGCCAGGGGTATGATCTTGTTTAAAGTCTAAGTACCAAATGGACCTCCCTGAAGATTTCACATTATCTTAGCTACTGCAAAAATGCATATGTGAATTAAAATGAAAATATGTTCACTTTAAAAATGACAAATTCAAGTAAATTTTGACGGAAAAACCCTATGTTGCACTGGAAATTCCAGAACGTTTCCGAGTGAAGTCATTGGTGGACATCAGTGAAAAAAGCCGCGCACAAACACCATTATGACTGACTTGGACTGCGAATTTTCCAGTGCTGGTTCTTCAGATTCCGAAGACATTTTTTTTAATTCGATGAAGATTATGAATCTGCAGTGACAATGTGGTGGACTGAATATCATCAATAGTGAAATTCAACCATTTATATTTTAGCTAGAGATGGAAGAAGATACTCCAGAGAGCAATGAACAACCTGACCCAGTAGACAGAACTGGGAATTCCAACTGGTAAAAACCTTTATATTGGCCATTATTCTGAAAACTAATTCTAAAAGTAAAAACTATTACTAAATGTAATCTTGTCTATTAACAATCGCCAACTTCCCGGCTCACCAGATAGAGATGGGGGGTGGGGGGTTATGTCTGGTAAGAGACTTGTGTGGGGTTGGGCTTGTTTGCTTTCAACTAACTGAGAAATCTGTATATGACCTTGTATTCTGTCCCTGATTTTAGAGTTAATGTTATGCCTCTAATAGTTGGCTGCCTTGTATATACAGTTTTAGCCTGCTCTGTTTGTTTGTTTTGTTGGCCTTGGTCCCTCCTGATGTTGTAACACTAGTTCCCTGTATAGTTGTATGTTATTCCAACACTTTGTAATACATTTGCTGTGCACCGTATTCACTTTGTCCGTTTTGTTTGTCATATCACGCACCAGTCGCTCGGACACTCCTGCCTAGACTGAGATGTAACAGCCTTGAAATGCATGCATTATCATTTCCTTCTCTTTTGCATGGCTGACTTCAGTGAATGTCTAGTGCTAACTCCATACATTGACAAAAAAACAAAAACAAAAAACATAACCCTGAAATAAACTGACGAAGTGTTAACCACACAAGTGTTTGGGTGTTTGGAAAGATGCTGGTTAATTATGGGAAATGCAGCTAACTAGATAAATAATGAACATTAGAAATTCATTAGAAAATTAGCTATTAATGACAATAGCTAGCTATCTAAGCGCAAACATTCAGTTATTGTTATTGCTGTAAAAGCGATCTTTGTTGAATTCAAATTCATAAGATACTCTATAAATCTCCGTAATACAACTACATGCAGTAGTTTTAGCCTAGTATGGCACCAAGCTTCGAAAGTCTGTTAGTTAGCTAATGTAATCTAAAATAGGCAAAGTAATTGAGTATGAGAAAGGTGCTATATAAATGTAAATAATAATAATAATAATAATTGCACTTACCCTGTTTACTTCCATTCACACAGAGTCTCATGAACACCTCTCTTTAACAAGTTTCTTTAAATTCCCATATTGTTAGAAAAGCAGCAGCTCAAGTTATCGTGTGAGCGTGGCTTTCCACATCCCACAGTTGTGGTAAAGAACTACTGCTAACGAAATAAGCGAATGATCCTTTCCAATGTGCCCTTTTAACTTGGACAAACTTTGTCCATTTTTAAAATATTTATGGATCTTTGGACTATTAGTGCACGGGATTCCCACTATACATTGAATTTTTGCAGCCAAAGACAACACAGCCTTTTGTCATTTTGTATCATCTTTAATTGAACTTGAGTTTCTTGAGTTGCTGTCCACCATCACACGGATGAAATTTATGACAGAATCTGAAAAACACAATTTTTAAGCCGTATTACTTGAATTTGTAAAAAAAAAAAAAAAAAAAAAAAAAAAAAAAAAAAAAAAAAAAAAATAAAGTTTTCTAACTATCGATAATCACAGGTTAGATACTCAGCTTTCGCTGCAGTTATGTGTTATACACTTTCATATCAGCTGGTGCTTAGCCATTAAATGGAAAGATTCTGCTCCACCCAGATACAGCCACTGTGTCAGGGACGTCATCTGCCATTTCAAATTGGAGATCAGATACACCGTCAGAGAAGTTTAATTTATATTTCTTTTATTCTATACAATATCATTTTGTTTTGTGTATGGTACTTTGGTGTTGGTTACTGGTAGTAGGAATTGGCTGCCAAATTTGTTGGGTGGGGTTTTTTGCTTCTGTTTATGTGTAGGTAGTGAGGGTAGTCGTTTGTATGTTTCTTTTTTGTTAGGATTATATAGTGTGTGTTTATTTTTTTCATTCGTATGGGTCTCGTTTGTTGTTTTGGCCTGGGTCACTTCCGAAGCAATTACAGCAGTTTGTTTACTTGTTTCTAAATATTAACCTCTGTACTACACACTAGTACACCAAAGAAGAGACTACCATTTGTGCTTCCGTTTCTTTTTGTCATTCTTTACCAGGGGCATTCTCCATTCCGTTAGGCGTTTATCGTTGCTTTTCGCTGGTACGGCCTCCAAGCCTAGACGGAGGTTCATAACAGTTGGCGGCTCCTCCAATACGCGCATTGTAACGGTCAGTAATTTGCGTACCGTCTCCTTAAGTTACGTTTACGTAAAAGGCGTGTGCATGTAGCCCACGCAGAGGAGTTTTTGGTTGGTACTATACGTGACGGGCATTACTAGACCCAGCTCTTCTTTTGTCATTATTTACTTCTTTAGTAACGCGTTATGAGCTTTGGACGTCTCCACAACTCATGTATGAGCTGTTTACAATACTCCAAGAGCGAGCCTAGGTGGCGTGGCGAATAAACCAGCAAGATTACTACAAAACTGAGTGAGTGTGGCTCACGTCTACACCGCATGCTTCACAGGCTTCTCTATACCGGTCCCAAAGCTCTGCTCATCTGGGGTGGAGTGTAACTTAAATAGCACTAACTCCAAGCGTTACAGTATCCAGTCGTGCTCCAGCCCCATCGTATCCTTTGTTTTGATCAGTGTGTTGCTATTTTCAGAAGAGAAAGTTGCTGTTCGTCCTGAATTGCCAGTGAATGGCGTTTCCTTTATACTTGGGAACGGCATAGCTTGTGGTATCGCGTTCCCTGTACCCGAAGTGGTGGAAAACCCTGTTGACTCGGAGCCTGACTTGAGTGCTGACCCGTGCTCAGACATGCACGTTAGGTGATGTTCAGACACTTTCGCGTGTAATCCTTCTGATGATTTGGCTGTTTCTGAGTCTGTTCGTGAACCTGACCCTACTGTACCTGATCCGATCATTGCGCCTCACCTGATGCCATTAAGTCTAAGATTAGCATAAAACAAAACCCTTTACTATCACCACCTTTAACGCAAGCCATTAGCGCCCTCAGCCCAAAAAAGGATCTGCTTTCAAAATCCATAAAAGCATTTACCCCCTCAATGATACCACACCTACTCCACACAAAGAATAGGATTTAGACATTTCAAAGAACATAGATATTCCTCGGTGGACTCAGACTTTCACTAATATTTTCTGGCACATAATGCAAACATACAGATGATGAAACAAACAGTATGATGTTGTTCACAGAACACATCACAGAATGTTTAAAATGAAATATTTCCATGTGTTCTGGATATGTGCAGTAGTCAAACTTTACTGGAGTGAGGTAGTTATATATATATTTCAGTCCCAGGAATTCTATATCATCATCTCATGATATAATCTAAGATCAAAATTAGTATATGAGATCAAAAACATTTTTTCTTAATGAGTTTTCTTAATGATAAATATTTCTAGATCACTAAGTCACCAAGCATAATTGCTTGTAAATAATGTGTTGAAAGGAAAGTTGGTGACATTTTGATATTTTTGTGGAAAAAATTATTTCAGAGGTGTTTCAGCCGAGGGGGCTTTATACATCGCAATGCCCAGATAAAAGGGCAGTGATAAATTTAGTGGTGTGAATATATATGCCTGCAAAACCACAAACACCAGTACGTTTAAATGCAAAGAGGAGAACTGATCTATTTCCTGTGTAACACTGCCATTGTCTTGAAGTTTGTATTAAGAACTACTTGCTATATGCACTGTGCATATAACTGCAGCATGACAGAAAGTGGCAACACTATGGCAATCAAGTGTCAGTGGTAAAGTGTGAAGATAACAGATGCTAATAGAGTTCAATTCAAGGAAACAGGAAGTCCGAACTATGAGAGAGTGTTCAAATCAGCATGTCAAAAATATCTTTGGTTGTGTTTTTATATAAAGAAAATGATTAAAGGACAGTTCTTTACTTGCCAGTGAGTGTGGTGTCTACAGCAGAGGAAGGTAAGAAACCATAATAATAATAATTATAATAATAATAATAATAATAATAATAATAATAATTCATTTCATACACTAAAATGCAGCTTAAATGCTTTACAGAAGTTATGCAGTTGTGCAAAGCCATGGAATTAACAAAAATATAATAAAAATGAATCTATCAATATATCTAAAAATGAAGTAATTTTAAAACATTACATATATAAACCAGACATAAACTGATTTCACAAGCTGTACTGAAACCTGTTTGAAATGGAGTCCAGAAGACTGTTAATAGGAGAAAATAAACTGAAATATTGGGTTAAGTTCATAAACATTTACAGCCAGAGGTTTTGAAAAAGTTGGTGAAAGTTTATATAATTAGCTAATCGATAATTTTAACAAAGCATTTCTGAAGAATATGTAAACAGTTTATATTACTGTAGAAAGCACTGGCCTATATAATATTACAGTATGAGAAGTATGTATAAATGAATACACAATATAGGTTAAGTAAATGTCCTTCCTAGCATAGTTTCTCATCAATGAATATACCAAGAAATTTAGTATAGTGGACCTGCATTGTGTTAATGTAGGATTAGACATACGGACTGGTGGAAGTATATTGATGCCTTTTCAATTTTAGTACTCGAAATCATTTATGAACTCTTTAATACTGAGAGATAATTTTACAGCTTTAAACCACAGATCAATAAGGGATCATTTGATTTTTGATGTAATTTTATTAAGAACATCAGTTAAGTCTTTTAAATATATAACTATTTAAAATTGGAACTCTATACATACACTATGACATTTTTACTAAATAAAAAATGCTTATGCTTATTGATCACAACATCTATACTAGATTGTGTCACTGTCACTTCCATAGAAAGAACAAGAATTGTTGGTGTACAGCCATTTTCAGCTCTCCAGAGACGCTCTATAGGGTTGATGTTTGGACACTGACTGGGCCGCTCCAGGGATTTCACAGCTTTCCTGAAGCCACTCCTGGGTTTTCTGGGTGGAATGTTTTCAGTTGATGTCTTTTCCAAAATATAAACCTTCGCCCCAGCCTGAGATCTTGAGCATTTTGCAAAAGGTTTTCACCTAGGATCACTCTATATTTTCTGCATCCGACTTCCCCTCCGGCCTAACTCATCTTTGCGTTTTTATAAACTCCAAGCAGCCTCTTATGTGCTTTTTAGTGAGGAGTGGCTTCTGCCTGGTCACTGCCATAAAAGTCCTAATTAGTGGAGTGCTGCACTGATAGTTGTCCTTCTGTAAGGAACCCTAGATCTCATTTATATTGATAATTCATTATTTGTCTGATGATGGCAATTTATCCCAAATAACTCATTTATTGCTGGGTTGTCAAATCGCCGAAGAATATTGCTTGTTACATGTGAGTATGATTGAGCCTACTAAGCTCTTGGGCACTGCAGAAATGTGTAGATTGAAGAGATGAAAGTGAGTTAAATCCATTTGAAGATGAATCTGGAACAAGAAAAAATGAATAACTTGGAAGGGTCTGAAAGCTTTTTGCATACACTGTATATAAATGCTTTCAAAAGCACAAGTCAATATAAGAGGATAAAATGTCTAACTTGTGTGATGCTTCATAAGTAAAATAGTTCTGGCCTTAGACATTTTTAGTATGTCATTTACATGTCAACTCATAATTGCCAAAAAATAAATAAACTGCCAGATTATTCAATTCAGATTGCTTAGTACTGTTTTAGTGGTTGCTTCATTACAGAATGAAAGCAAGCACACCATGTCACTGAGATGCAAACTGAATTGGGTTGAAAATGGCTTTGGGAGAAAATCACCAGCAGCAAGTGCACTTCCACCATGTTTGTTTTCCATCTCTTTTCTAGGTTACAGTGCGCAGTAATGGACAGAGTGCTTAAACTCTTTCTAACAGGTAAAGATCAACAGACCATGATTTTACCTGTCTGTGAACGTGATGATGAGCGTCCCATGGGAGACAGGTGGAAAACTTACTCAGGGTGGTCCAATTATGACTATTCTTTTCAAAATAGTCCTGGAATACCTACAGTAATAGATGTTTTTCCTAATGATTGGTTTGAGAGTGGCAGATGGGGCCAAATTACACTAGAATATTCTTGTAGTAAAGCTCCAGTAATATTCCAGTAAGGTTTGAATAAATATGTGAAGGATGACAGTTTATAAAGGAAGGCTTTATTATTTATTAATTCATTTATTTATCAGAACATGCAGTCCTTTACATTCATTAACACTTTGGTGTAACTGAGCAGTTCAAAACTAAGTGTTGTGACAATAAAAAAAACCAACAACTTTTGTTGAATCTTTGAATAGTGCCATTCCATTGACACATGTTACTGTATTTGCGGAGTTTTTCTGGTGTTTTTAGAAGAAAACTCAAAAGGTTCCCATAATATTTGCAGAACACTATGTCAATGTGATGGTCATGCTTGCATGCCGGAGTGTACCCCGTTTCCCTGGCTACCTAAAGCACTTCCTTGTTTTCCTACTATCGTCTGTTACTATGGTGTCCTGTCTCCTCCCCTTTAGCTCCAGCTGTTCCTCGTTTGTCCTTCGTTAGTGTTCCTATTTAAACCTTGTCCTCTCGTCTTGTGTTTGTTGGTCATTATCTTCTTATTCTGTGGCACTGATTCTCTGTGCTCTAGGTGAAGTCACCATGAATTTAAGCTTTATCCACTTTGAAACCAACCTCTGTAAAGCTGAAAGCCAAAGACCATCCATCACAAAAGATCTGCACTGATCTAGTGAAGCTGAATAAACTCTACACTCTGTCCTGTCTCCCAGCTTCACTCCTGAGCTGCTCATGTCGATGCTCGAAGGTGCAGGTGCCAAAATCCGTTACAGCCATCAAAGGAACCTGTGTGGTGGTGCCGTGCAGTACCACATCTCACACATATGCGACTTGGTACAAGTATCAGCACTCTGGATACCCTCCAGTGTATTCTAATGACACCAAAGATATAATAAATCAGTTTAGAGGAAGGACATCACTCCTGGGAAATGCTACGCAGGGAAACTGTAGCCTAAAGATTGACAATGTTCGCCAAGAGGATGGAGGAATAAGTGTGTATGTATGGATCAGTCCTCACAACATATATGGAGATTACACAGAGTTAAACGTCTGTGAGTACACAAGGAGAAACAATGTTCAAAACCTACACGCAGACAAGTTTATTAAGTAAATTTAATAAATAATTATGAAAATAATCATGACTTTGGCCCAGGTAATCATATTGACCACTGATTTTAACATTTGCATTTTTCATACAGTGGCACCTTCTGAGACTCACATTTCTGTAGAAAGCACACAAGTGGAGGGAACGCTTTTCTCTGCCAACTGCACAGTCCGGCACTCCTGTCCAGTGTCTCCACCTCTGCTGGAATGGCTGGGCCTGTCTTCTGTTTCTAATGAGGTGACCACTACACAGGACTCGGGTGGCTTGTGGGTTTCTGTGGCACACGCTCAGTTCAATGCCAGCCGTCGCAACCATGGTAAAAGGGTCACATGCAGGAGAATGTCAGATGGAAACACTGTGACTGGTGATGCACTTAACATCTTATGTGAGTAAGGACTACGCTAATGTTTTCCTCATTTTATACTAACAAATAGTTTTGAAAAATGTAAATTAAATATCAGGTTGGGTGGTGAGGGGGAAGTCATGAGTTTTAATTCATTGTTAAAAATCAAACCACCCTAAACATGCAGAAAAGAATGCCGGAGAAATTCAAACCATCAATGCTCAACGTGCTTTGCTGCCATCACAGTTGACACCTGTTGAGCAAAGGCTGTCAAACAACAGTTCTTACAGGCCACATTGTATTAATGTTATTACATCTAACAGCGCCAGGATGGCATGACTTATACATTTTCTTCAAGGACAGTTGCATAACCTTTTTATTTTATGTAGTGCTTTTCAGGATTTCCACCAGTGTCCAAATCATGCATTATTTATCATATGCAAATTGCTATTCAATACTTGGACCAATCAGTGTTTGGTACCATTATATTCAACTGAAACGGTTTTATTTTTAAAAAGTGATCTTATTCAAACCACTTGGTGCCCATCGGGATAACATTGTTTCTTCTGGTGCTAGGCCGAGATGTCCCGACCTTAGACCAAGACCTGACACGGAGGCCTTCTGAGACCTCACACTGAAGCCTACAGAGACCTTTTTTCTATATGAACCCAGTTTATTTTAAACCATCCATACTTTCTGATTACATTCTCTCACAAGTGATTTGCTGTGGCCTCATGATGCTTTGTCACTCTAGAGACTTGAATAGCCAAACTGTGCATGACAGTCAAACCTTCACTGCCTCTTGCCCCTTTAAACGTGGGATATTGGGTTGGGTGCCACAGCAGTAAGATTTTGTGATTGTGTTGCTGATGACTTTGTCTCCGTGTCTCAGTCCCTCCCACCATCCTGCCAGACTCAGCCTGCTGGGAGAGGGAAGGATCTCTGCACTGCATGTGCTGGGTGGAGGCGGAGCCAAACGCCAGCATCTCCTGGACTGTTGATGGAAGAAGTGCTCTCCTTCCACACTTCAACATGACAAATAACTATACGGGAATGACGACAGTGTCAGTGATGACAGGGCCACCGGGCCAATTTGTAACTTGTGAGGCAGCAAACTACTTGGGCAATGACACTTACCAGATGTCTGGCTTTCCACAGCTGGCAAAAGGTACTGGATACTTCTCACTTGTGTGTAGGGGAAACCGCAGAAGGACATTGCTGCTTGTTCTTAAGTCATTTCCTCCATTCTTTCCAGGCACTGTTGGATTTTACTATTTCATTCTGGCGGCCATAGTTTTAATTGTGGTTGGAATTGTGCTAGTTGTCCACAGAAGACTGAAAAAGAGGTAGTTTTGTATGATTCATTTATACAGTCACAATTACATTTATCTGGTGTCTTAGTACTGGGCTAAAGTTAAACCCTAGCAGCACCTTCAATGGAGGAGTAGATATAAGGAGAGTGGAACGATAAACAAATGTTCTTATAAACTACAGCATTTCTCACATTTTCAGTGCTCTTCAATCTGCTTTAATTTCAGACATGAACACTTGAGAGGACCTAGAAAGGCAACAAGTTCAGAGTACACAACCCAGGCTAGGTAAGTCTAAAAGCTCCATCAATCATTTTAATGTTTAAAATATGAAAATTCAACGTTCTGGTGCACAGAAGAGATGGATGCATAGGGAAGGGAAAAAAAACATGGACTTCAGTCAGACAAAAAAAGTTTTATCTTGAAATAAAAGTATGGACAGTCTTTGACTATATTTGTCCTTGAATAATTTGAACATTGGGGGAATTCAAATTGCATATTAGAATGCAAAAAAAAAAAAATGTCTAGAAGATTGGGGATGTTTAATCCAAGGAAAACCAGCGTCAAAATTACAGAAAACTGAACACTAAAATGTAATTATCAAAAATGCTTTGCTGTCTTATTGGCCATTTTGAAGGTGTGGGTGTGCTTGGTGAGTATTCCTCCTTTACATTTTTGCCAAATCACAATACTTCACACATACATACAGTACAGACATACTTAAAGGGTTTCTTTAAGTACAGTCACAATTACATTTATCTGGTGTCTTAGTACTGGGCTAAAGTTAAAACCAGCAGCATCCCTTAATGGAACAGTAGATATAAGGAGAGAGGAACAATAAACCTTTTAAGGTCTATTGTTACCTTTTTTCTTTTTTAATAGACCAGATTTCTGTCTCACATATTTATAGTCTGTTTGCTCTTCAATCTGTACATACTGATTTAATTTCAGACATGAAAACTCAGGAGGAGCTAAAAATACAAGTTCAGAGAACCCAACCCAGTGTAGGTAAGTCCAAAAGCTCCTCTGCAGTCATGTTTGTAATCATTTTAATACAGAAATGACTCATTCTGGGTTGAACTGTAGCAAAGGAAAATATGCACTTCAGTCAGACAAAAGTCTTATTACCTAGAAATAGTGTGGACACAATCTTTATGGCCATATTTTTTTCCTTGAATAATCTGAATATTTGTTGAATTCAGAAACAAGTTGTATATTTGAATACAAAAACACCCAGAGGAATCTGCCCCTTCAAGGAAAACGTTTCTGAATGTTCATAGTTTTCTGTCATTTTGATCATTAAAAAATCTACAAATATGAACTTAGACACTGTAAATAATGTGAAAAACAACCTAATTCATCAGATTATAAACAAATCTTATTTAAACAGTTAAATTAATTGTCTCTTGATTAATCTACTGAATGTATTCAGATGCTTCACTACTGCTCCATCGTCTACTACTAGGCCTCAGTCCTCCACTGACCTGCCCACTTTAGACTCTAATTCCAGTTAGACTGTACACAAAAAATAAATTAATCTATTTAATTTTCAAATTAATTTAACTAGAGAATATTAACATTTTCATTTAACCTCGATTTGATTTGCAAATGAATAATGTAAGAAGTAATTGCTTCATGCAAATGTATTGTTCTAACATTTTTCAACTGTGTATATGTACAATAACAGTAAATATATTTTAAGTTATTACAATACTTAATTTTAATATGTTGTAGATGTTTTTTTCTAAGGAACACTGTTTTATTTATTTAGGCAGAACATAGAGTCAAGTAGAACCCAGACCAACACCCAACAGATGATGATCAATCATTTGTACAACTGATTTCTAAACTCATCATCTAATTATTAGGCCTTTCATAGTCTGAATCAGGTGGGCTGGGGCAGTGAAAATACAAACATTCAGAGCAGGGTGCCCCCCATATCTGGAACTGATGAACTCTAGTACTGAAGAAATTAGTGTTCCTCACATTCAACCCTGGAGAGTAAAAGCACTGTGTAGTTTACAGTTGACCCTGCTCAGACGCATCTATTAATTTTAAGTTTACTATTAAGTTTATTTTGTATGTATTAAGAACAGAGTCATGATGTTTTTTGTTTGATTGTTTGTTTCTTAGGATGACATGTCCAATATCTACCTGAAGGAATGATACTCTGCAAATATCCTGATGGCCTCAGCTGTCCATTTCTTCAGTACTCTTCAACCCAAAATGTTCAGAAATAGAATTCAGAGTATTGTGAACGGGGCAGGTGCGATGAGTAGTCCCTAGCAGGGGTGGGTGTGTCTCCCCTGCTAATTGGCTGACCAACCGTGACACATGGAGGCTTCAACATGCACAGAAAAGGGCAGTGCTAAATTAATGTGAATGTTGTATGGATATGTGTGCTTGCAAAGCACAAACCATGTCTAAAAATAACAAGAGAAGAATTGATCTATTTCTTATACAACACTGCCCTGTTTTTATTAAGCCAGTGGACACAATAGGTATTCAACTTCATTTTTGGAAACGTTTTAATTTTACATGGGGCTATACAACTCTCTTTGGCTGTTCTGTGACTTAGCCCTTTCTGACTGAGTGCTTCCTGAATGACAGGAAACTCATATCTAAAAAGCAGAGTTAACGTGAGGCAGACGTTTCTCTTTCCTGCGATCATCGTCTTTGTAGACCTTTCACATACTTACTGGCTCATCTCTTCTGTGCTTTTAACACATGCCTTCAGTGTTCTATTGATTTCTGCTGTGGACAGCTGGATAATGCTATCCCAAAACAGATTTTCTGTGCAAATATTTTTGACATAAGGTATTTTTTACTCAAAATGTATAGTCATAAGCAAGTATAGGGTTAAATGAGGGGTTAATGCCCCGCTTTTAAGGAAAAAGTCAAATTTAGAAGAGAAACAAGGTTATAACATTTTTATTTTTTAATGCTATATAACAAGATGGTGGTATTTTAGTAGCAAGTAAATGCAGCAAAATTAACATTTAAAATATTCAAGTCTTAAAGTCTATAGTTTTTATCAGTAATAATGTAATAATACATTAAAGGGCTTAAACACATACAAAATGTTCTCATGATATAATGTAAAATCAAAAATGATATCACAGAAGACCAAACCCACCTCACTTAATGGATGAGATGTATGATAAGAGAAGATGTATCAGTAAATATTTCTGGAGTATATTTGCTTATAAATAATATGTTGAAAGGAAATCTGGTGACTTTTTTTTTTGTTGTGGATAAATGATTTCATGAGCGTATTAGCCATGGAGGCTTCAACATGCACAGAAAAGGGCAGTGCTAAATTAATGTGAATGTTGTATGGATATGTGTGCTTGCAAAGCACAAACCATGTCTAAAAATAACAAGAGAAGAATTGATCTGTTTCTTATACAACACTGCCCTATTTTTATTATGAACTACTTGCCATATGCTTAGTGCATATAATTGGATCATGACAGAGAACGGCACCAGTATGGTCATGTATTGATCAAATCTCAAAAAGAAAGTGTAAAGTCGTCTGAGCCACTAACCACATTTAGTTCAAAGAAATAGGAAGTCAGAACTATGACAGAGTTCAGGAAGTCAAATATCTATCATTAAGTGTTTTGTTTAAAGAAAGTAACCAAAGGACAGGTCTTTCTCACCGAGAGTGTGGTGTCTACACCAGACAAAGGTAAAATTTCTGCACAAAAACAACCACCACAATAATCAAAATAATAATAATAATAATAATAATAATAATAATGATACTTTTCGTATACTTTTCATTCTTCTGGAAGCCAGTGGACACAATAGGTATTCAACTTAATTTTTGGAAATGTTTTAATTTTACATGGGGCTATACAACTCTCTTTGGCTGTTCTGTGACTTAGCCCTTTCTGACTGAGTTCTTCCTGAATGACAGGAAACTCATATCTAAAAAGCAGAGTTAACGTGAGGCAGAAGTTTCTCTTTCCTGCGATCATCTTCTTTGTAGACCTTTCACATACTTACTGGCTCATCTCTTCTGTGCTTTTAACACATGCCTTCAGTGTTCTATTGGTTTCTGCTGTGGACAGCTGGATAATGCTATCCCAAAACAGATTTTCTGTGCAAATATTTTTGACATAAGGTATTTTTTACTCAAAATGTATAGTCATAAGCAAGTATAGGGTTAAATGAGGGGTTAATGCCCCGCTTTTAAGGAAAAAGTCAAATTTAGAAGAGATACAAGGTTATAACATTTTTATTTTTTAATGCTATATAACAAGATGGTGGTATTTTAGTAGCAAGTAAATGCAGCAAAATTAACATTTAAAATATTCAAGTCTTAAAGTCTATAGTTTTTATCAGTAATAATGTAATAATACATTAAAGGGCTTAAACACATACAAAATGTTCTCATGATATAATGTAAAATCAAAAATGATATCACAGAAGACCAAACCCACCTCACTTAATGGATGAGATGTATGATAAGAGAAGATGTATCAGTAAATATTTCTGGAGTATATTTGCTTATAAATAATATGTTGAAAGGAAATCTGGTGACTTTTTTTTTTGTTGTGGATAAATGATTTCATGAGCGTATTAGCCATGGAGGCTTCAACATGCACAGAAAAGGGCAGTGCTAAATTAATGTGAATGTTGTATGGATATGTGTGCTTGCAAAGCACAAACCATGTCTAAAAATAACAAGAGAAGAATTGATCTGTTTCTTATACAACACTGCCCTATTTTTATTATGAACTACTTGCCATATGCTTAGTGCATATAATTGGATCATGACAGAGAACGGCACCAGTATGGTCATGTATTGATCAAATCTCAAAAAGAAAGTGTAAAGTCGTCTGAGCCACTAACCACATTTAGTTCAAAGAAATAGGAAGTCAGAACTATGACAGAGTTCAGGAAGTCAAATATCTATCATTAAGTGTTTGTTTAAAGAAAGTAACCAAAGGACAGGTCTTTGTTACTGAGAGTGTGGTGTCTACAGCAGACAAAGGTAAGAAACATCAGCACAACAACAACCACCAATAATAATAATAATAATAATAATAATACTTTTCATAAGTTAAAACACAGCTCAAATGCTTTACAAACGTTTTGCAGTTGTGCACGTAAGACATGAAAGTATAGCCTATATAATAAAAATAAATCTACTATATACAATGTATATAAAAATGAAGTTAAATAAAAGTACATATCAAATTCAAAAGTGCTTCAAAAAGCACTTTCCTTGCATATGCGATAGAGGATCTAATCATATTTTCTGTGGACACTATAGCAGGGGGTTCTGCTCATCAACAGAAGAACATTTTAAGAAACAACAAAAACAGAAACCCACATGGCTCAGCTAACATAACATGACCAAAGGACTGGTATTTATTTGCCAGCGCGTGTGGAAACATCAACACAACAACAACAACTACAATAATAATAATAATAATAATAATATAAAAATACTAATAAGAATGATATTTCATAGATTAAAATGCAGAAGTAGTGCATTTGTGCAAATATATATATACATATATAAACCAGACATAAACTGGTTTCACCATTTAGAGCTACAAAAAACAATTTCCCTGCATATGTGATAAAAGATCTGATAAGATTTTCTGTGGACACTATAGCAGGGGGATTCTGCTTATTAACAGAAAAACATTCTAAGAAAAACAACAAAAACAGAAATCCACATGGCTCAGCTAACATAACTAAAAGGTAACTAAAAACCAACAGTAATGAGGAATGCCTAAAACCTAGTCTAAGCTAATGCTGTTGACTGATGCTAATCCCCCAAAACAGGAACATGAAAACCACACTAGGCAAATAAGAAACTCAAGGCAAGATGCACTCAGACTTTATACAAGTGTGCTTTTACAGCTGTTTTGCACTGGTCAACGGAACACGCCATAGGTGCCAATATTGTTATGTTTCACACTCGTCTTAAAATTAATTCAACACAATTTTTTTGTTCCATAGTATTTGTTTAAAGCACCTTTTGCAGCAGTGACTGCCTTAACGCTTGCAAGCTTGATGCACCTTTCTATTGGAGGTTTCCCCAATTAATTAAAAAATAGAACATTTAATTAAACAATAAGGAATAATAAAAGATAAAGCAGATAAACACACCAAATTGATATACAAATAATTTTTTTAGATTGAGAAATTATTTTTGATCTGTTTTTTGAACCTGGTGAGACTGTTCCAGAATTATACTGTATATGTGTTGGAAAACTGATCTAGGCTGAGGGTCTGAAATTCTAATGAAAAATGTGTAGACCTTGTTGTACTGAAACCTGTTTGTAAAGCATGGTGGCAGCTCAGTGGTTTAAGCTGTTTGTTTTTGGTCTTGTAATTAGACGTTCACACCCCACCACCAAGCTGCAACTGTTCGGTCCCTGAGCAAAGTTATATTCGGTCTTAAATGTAAAGGAGTCCAAAAGAAGACTGTGAGAAAATAAACAGGAATATTTGGTTAATTTCATAAATATTTATATATCAGAAGTTCTGAAAATGTGGATGAAAGTTTACATAATTAGCTAAAGACATCATTCTAACAAACCATTTCTGTAGAATATGTAAAGAGATTTTATTACTTTTGAAAGTACTGACCTGGATAATATTACAGTAAGATAAGTACTAACATAGTTTCTCATGAATGAGTATACCAAGAAATTTAGTACAGTGGACCTGTGTTCATATTGAATTAGAAATATAAACTGGGGGGAGTGTATCAATAGATACAGATTATTCAACTAAGATTGCTTAGTAGTGTTTTAGTGATTGCTTCTGTATCAACTGGGAAGAAGTTTGGTTTTCACCTGCATTACAGTGTCTTATAGAATATAGTTACAGAATGAAAGCAAGCACTCCGTCACTGAGATTCAAACTGAATTGGGTTGGGAATGGCTTAGAAAAAGAATCACCACCTGCCAGTACAAGCAGTATGTTCCAACTTCCACCATGTTTTTCCATCTCTTATCTAGGTTACAGTGTGCAGTAATGGACAGAGTGATTAAACTCTTTCTAACAGGTAAAGATCAACAGACCATGCTTTTACCTGTCTGTGAATGTGATGATGAATGTCCCATGTTATGCCCCACAGAGTAGAAAACGTACTCAGAATGTTCACTGTAGGTTACTGATATATTCATCAGTAGTCAGTAAAGGAGGACAGTGCGCAGTGAAACTCACAGACTGCATATCCCCTCATATCCGCAAGACTTTCTGTAAAAGCAGCAATGACCAACAGAGACAGAGTAAGCGTCCAGCAGGGTGGAGATAAGATGCAACTCAAGGATGGTAACAAGTTCAACATCAAAAAGTACAACAGTCTGTACTTCTTGAACATTGTACAATGTATTATAGAAAGTGCAAGGACGAGCTGAAGTTACAGGCCTACAGCAATGCTGACTAGGCAGCAGACAGGCGAGATAGTGTTTCAGTCTAAGTAAAACAGATGGTTTGATTTCATGGAAAACTAAGAAACAACCCACAGTTGCACAAATGTTAAGCGGAGTATATGGCCATTACTGCTACTGCACAGGTGGGTATATACCTCATTCAGTTACTTGCTGGAATTGATAGTGAAACTCGCCATATGACAATGAAAATATCCAAGGTTAATCAAGCTGCAATTGCATTAACATAAGAGCTTGTAAGCAGACAGAGGTGCAAGGATATTGATAAGTATAACTTTATCAGAGCTACTTTGAGTAATGAGAAAATTTCTTCGACATTTTATTTAACAGAAGAAATGGTCGCTGAAAGGGTATGTTTCCCAGTTCAAAAGCTGAGACCCCCCCTTTCAATTTGAGTCAAGTTGTTAAGGAGAATGTTGCCATCGTCACAGTCCCTTGCAAGTGAATTATTTCTTGTCACCAATCTACTATCCAAAGTGCACGTCAACAAGCTGAATAAACTCTGCACTCTGTCCTGTCTCCCAGCTTCACTCCTGAGCTGCTCATGTCGATGCTCAAAGGTGCGGGTGCCAAAATCCGTTACAGCCATCAAAGGAACCTGTGTGGTTGTGCCGTGCAGTACCACATCTCACACATATGCGACTTGGTACAAGTATCAGCGCTATGGATACCCTCCAGTATATTCTAAAGACACCAAAGATATAATAAATCAGTTTAGAGAAAGGCCATCACTCCTGGGAAATACTATGCAGGGAAACTGTAGCCTAAAGATTGACAATGTTCGCCAAGAGGATGGAGGAATAAGTGTGTATGTATGGATCAATCCTCACAACATATATGGAGATTACACAGAGATAAAAGTCTGTGAGTACACAAGGAGAAACAATGTTCAAAACCTACACGCAGACAAGTTTATTAAGTAAATTTAATAAATAATTATGAAAATAATTATGACTTTGGCCCAGGTAATCATATTGACCACTGATTTTAACATTTGTATTTTTCATACAGTGGCACCTTGAGAGACTTGCATTTCTGTAAAAAGCAGACAAGTTTAGGGAACGCTTTTCTCAGCCAAATGCACAGTCCGGCAATCCTGTCCAGTGTTTCCACCTCTGCTGGAATGGCTGGGCCTGTCTTCTGTTTCTAATGAGGTGACCACTACACAGGACTCGGGTGGCTTGTGGGTTTCTGTGGCACACGCTCAGTTCAATGCCAGCCGTCGAGACCATGGTAAAAGGCTCACATGCAGGAGAATGTCAGATGGAAACACTGCGACTGGTGATGCACTTAACATCTTATGTGAGTAAAGACTACGCTAATGTTTTCCTCATTTTACATTATCTAAACGTTTTGAAAAATGTAAATTAAATATCAGGTTGGGTGGTAGGGGGATTGATGAGAATAAATTTAATTCATCGTTAAAAATAAAACCACATTAAAAATGCAACAAAGAATGCCAGAGCATTTCAAACCATCAAATGAACTGCTAAACTCTAATTGAGATAAACTCTGTATTGTATCCTTGCATAATCTAGTTTGTGGACTATATGAAATAAGGCTTTATGAATATATATAGTTTATATTAAATTCATTTCTGCAGATGCCCCAACAAATGTGAACATACATACCAGTGGAACAACGCCTGTGGTTGAGGGTAGTAACATCTCATTAACATGTAGTAGTGACAGCAACCCTCCAGTGGCCAGCTATGAGTGGCGCATCATCCAAATGAATAGCAACATTAACCACAAGACAAGAAGTTTATTGCTTCAAGATGTCAGACGAGATATGAAAATCTCCTGCATTGCCCATAACTCCATCGGACTGGGTGAATCAGACCAACTGTCTCTGAATGTCCATTGTGAGTAGCTGGTGCATTTACTTTTTCAACATGCTTTGCTGCTATCACAGTTGACACCTGTTGAGCAAAGGCTGTCAAACAACAGTTCTTACAGGCCACATTATTACACTGATATATTCTTTAGATTATTTAACACAATAGATTCAATAAAATCTCAATATCAATTCCTTTATTTTGTACATCAGGTATGTTATGGGGAAGAAATCCCTAAATTGATGTGTGTCTGTTCTGAATTGTAGTCTGACACCTCAGCCTCAGGGAATTATTACTCTATTTTACGTACTTTGGAATGACTCATGGTAAGAGATGATTGGACACATGGACCTGCTCAATCTACTCTCATATACTGTGTTAGAATTACTGCACATGTTTTAATCATGGGAGGGTTGATTTATATCTTCGAGAGATAAGATGTGCATGTCCATAATCCATCAAGCATTCATAAAAGAGTCACTCTTGGTCAAGTTAACTGTTTGTTGACCGTGGTCTTTGTTAACATCTCTCCAGAGACTCTCTGTAACTGTACTGTCACTATTGTGTCATACCAGAAGCTTCAGTACTTCCTGCTCCTTTAACTCTTTGTTAGTGGACTGGGTGTTACAATATATTCATACAGTCTTATAGTAACAGAGTTTGTTACTTAATCGTGCTGCTATAGACATTTACATTTATGGCATTTAGCTGACTGAGTACAACCTGAGCAATTGAGGGTTAAGGGTTTTGCTCAGGGACCCAACAGTGGCAACTTGGCAGTCATGGGGCTTGAACCAGCAACCTTCCAATTATAAGTCAAGTACCTTAATCACTGGCTGTATGCACTCAATGCACGTCTAAACAGATCTGAAAATTAATGCCCCAGAAACAGAATCTATATGTGAGGGACTTTTTGCTTTGAGATGACAAGGGAAACATGAAAGTCTCTTGCAAGTATTTTGCTGTGGCCCCATGATTCTTTGTCCTTCTAGAGCCAGACTGTGGCTGTAATAACACCAGTGTGTCATGCAAACCTTCACTGCCTCTTGCCCCTTTAAACGTGGGATATTGGGTTGGGTGCCACAGCAGTAAGATTTTGTGATTGTGTTGCTGATGACTTTGTCTCCGTGTCTCAGTCCCTCCCACCATCCTGCCAGACTCAGCCTGCTGGGAGAGGGAAGGATCTCTGCACTGCATGTGCTGGGTGGAGGCGGAGCCAAACGCCAGCATCTCCTGGACTGTTGATGGAAGAAGTGCTCTCCTTCCTCACTTCAACATGACAAATAACTATGCGGGAAGGACGATAGTGTCAGTGATGGCAGGGCCACCGGGCCACTTTGTAACTTGTGAGGCAGCAAACTACTTGGGCAATGACACTTACCAGATGTCTGGCTTTCCACAGCTGGCACAAGGTACTGGATACTTCTCACTTGTATGTAGGGGAAACCGCAGAAGGACATTACTGCTTGTTCTTAAGTCATTTCCTCCATTCTTTCCAGCCACTGTTGGATTGACCTATTTCATTCTGGCGGCCATAGTTTTAATTGTCCTTGGAATTGTTGTGCTAGGTGTCCATAGAAGAATGAAAAAGAGGTAGTTTTGCATGATTTGTTTATTCAGTCACAATGTAAGGGGCGGTGCCATGCTGAGGCCCCCTCTGGCCACGAGTCAGGTACACCACTAATCAGGCTTAATGCCCAACAGCTGTGCTAGGCCTATATAAGCCCAGTGACTCAGTCACCAAAGTTCTGAGCAAAGTGCCTAGCTGGTAACTTTGGGTACTGAGGTCTGTGAGCCCTTGTGCTGTACCTCACTTCTGTGCTGTGAGGGTGTACCTGCTTTTACATGTTCCCTCCCCTCTCCAGTTTTCCCTCTCAAATCTGTCTCTCTCCTAAGGCTCCCCTTAGCCATTACCGTTCCTCCCTGTTTTCTGGTATCGGGGCTGCCCTCTTTCCCGTGGCATCCTTTGTTCTCCCTTTTCCCACGCTCGGCATGGTGTTTAGTTTTTCTTTCCTTCTAGATTTGTCATCTTCCATTCCTTTGAAGAGCGATTATACGTGCAGGTGGTTTTTTGGCCGCCGCAGTCTAGCAGGTGCGCGTTCACCTCGCAACACAACGGCTGGGGTTCGACTCCCCCCCTTTGGTTGTTTACTTTACTTTTCTTCTTTACCTGTTCTAACTGTTCTGCACACGGGCCCACCATTAGAGCATGATTGCTCTCCCAGTAGGCTGTCGATGTCATCACCTTGCTGGGTTCGAACTGACCTTACATACAATTACGTTTATCTGGTATCTTAGTACTGAGCTAAACTTAAAACCCAGCAGCACCTTCAATAGAGTAGTAGATTTAAAAAGGGAGGAACAGACCTTTTTCATTAAGCTTAAAAGTTCTCTTATGCATTAGTTTTCTCTCACATATTTACAGGACTCTTCAATCTGCTTTCACTTCAGACATGAACACTCGAGAGGACCTAAAAATACAAGAAGTTCCGAGAACACAAGCCAGTGTAGGTGAGTCCAAAAGTTCCTCACCAATCATTTTAATGATTGTAGAATGAAAATTAAACATTCTGATGCACATGCGTTTGAACAATGGGGAAGGAAAAAACATGCACTTCAGTCAGGCAAAAAAATGTTTTATTATCATGAAATAAACAAAGCGTGAACACAGAATTTATGGCTATATTTTATTCCTTGAATAATTTGGATATTTGTTGAGTTCAGAAACACACTGCTTATTTGAATGCAAATGTCCAGAGGTTTAGGGTCATGTGTATGGGTGGTCTGGGGTGGGTGTTGTCCACCTAGGGGAATCACCCCATACAAGGAAAACTAAGCTTTTTTTTTTAGTGTTCATAGTTTTCTGTAATTTTGACATCAATTGTCATCAATGGTCATCGATGGTCATCAAATGCTCTGCTTTCCTATTAGCCATTTTGAAGGTGTGAGTGTGCTACGTCAGTGTTTCCCCTTTACAATTTTGCCAAATCATGACATTTCTTCACACATGCAGTACAGACAGTTGAAGGGGGGCCTTTTACAATAGGGAAAACAGTTCCCTGGGGTCTTAGTGAAATGTCTGATATTTTTTGGACCAAATACTACCAGGATCATCCAGCACAACATGCTTCTCTGTCTGTCCAAACAACCCTGTTCATAACTATTTGTTTGAGTGCCTGTTCCTTTAAATGATAATGAGCCACCACTCAACTAGAGAATGATTAACATTTTCATTTAATCTAGGATTGTTTTTCAAATTAAAAATACAAGTAAGTGCTTCATCCAGATGCATTATGTTTTAACATTTTTCATCTGTGTATATTTAAATGAGCGTTATAGTATGTGTTCTGTCATGGATTTGTTTTTAAAGACACTTCTAAGGAACTGCTTTGTTTGTTTAGACAGAACATAGAGTCAAATGGAACCCAGACCAAGGTCCGGCAGAAGACCTATGAATGGCACAAGGATGACAACGTCTATGCAAATGATGTATCGGGTGGGCATATTTGGAGTACCGCCATGGTGACTTCACAGGCTCCCGAGGTAGCAACAGCACACTGCCCCCTAAAGACAAAGTAATGCCTCTACAGTTAGTAATGTAGTTGTTTCTCAGTCCCAGTGCTGGACCATGGGCCATGCTCTTTTCGCTCCAACTGATTTCTAAACTCTTCTTCTAATTATTAGGCCTTTCATAGGCTGAATCTTCATAAAGTCTATCTAGTGTGTATTAAGAACAGACCTATTTTACATATTAGTACTGGTAGGATGCCAGTCCAAAATGGAGGAGTGAGATTAGAACCTAGAAATAATAGTTTACAGTGATCACCAATCATACCTAAAGAGTCTTGTGAATATTTCATAACAGCTGTTCAGTTTATTTATTAATGTGGGCTATTTCTGGGCACCTCAGAGCAAAAAAAACAACAACAACAAATGGGGGGGAAAAAAGGAAAGTTGAATGTATTCGTAATGATGCAGGTTTTGTGTTGATATACTGATGGTGTAAGTCATGGATGAGATGGCAAGTATCTACCTGAATGAATGTTACACTTGATGGCCTTGCATGTCCATTGCTAAGCTTCAGTATGCTTCACACCAAAATATTCTGCATTCACTGATGTCTGGGATTTTAATATTCCATGTCAGAGCTGAGTATCTGCACATTCTGCAATCTGCAAACATAAAGTTAACATTCTCTCAAATAAAAAAAAATTCTTGATTTTGTGCATATTTATATTTCTACATAAATCAAAATCTAAAATAAATAAAATATATATTCAGCGCAGTGCAAAAAGAAGAAAAAAACAGCTGAAGTTGTCCATCTGTGTCTTTCTGTGATCCACCTTGCAATCTGTCACAAGGTCTGTCAAAATAAGATGTAGGAATAAATGCCTTAGCATTGTAACAATAAGCCTCTTGGTACCGTCATTCCTTTAAATGAAGGGAAGTCACCCTAAACTTGTCAACAATCCAATCTGCAAATTCTGCTTGTCCTAAATAAGTCACAATGAGGCCCATTTTTATACAGCGTGAGTCCTAATAATCCCCTCTTGTGCCAGTCACTGTTCATACTTATACTCTACTATGTTAGGTCTGAGGTGCTCTGTTCTTCCACACTGTCATGATCAGTGATCATGATTTATTGCACCTTCTAGGCCTAGTGACTAGGCGATCCTACTGCATATCACCTCTTCAGTATACTGAGTTCCATCTGACTGGTGCCATAGTAGAGCAGTGCTTTCTTAAAGCGTCTGCTGAAATGCCTTCGGCCACCAGAGGGCCATACAGCGTCCTACTGCTACAGTGCAATAGGTGGCAGGAAAACTGACAATTCCCATTCCACAACAGTATAATATCTTAACTCTGATCCATCTTTGTGCATTTGGATTTCTATCTATGGAACCTGTATTTCCTATTAACTTCAGAAATGATTCTTTTTTTTATTTTGGAGTCTGAGTTTTGAGCTCTAACTCTGGCTGATCTCATATACATTTCAGTTTATCTTTACTGTAGCAAAGTAGGGACTGATGCCAAATGTTCTCACTGAAATCTGTCTTTACTCAGTCATAAGATTTCCTCCATTGGCTTTGTTCAAACCAACTTGACTGATACTAAACAACAGAACAACAAAAAGCATCAAATGTGTCTTTGACAATAGTATAACAAGGTTTCCAAACTGTCAATTGCACTTGGTTTTAAACAATTTTATTGACTACATGTTACATTCACCTTGATAAGAACAAAAATATTCACTCACCTAAGTAAGCTTAAAGCCAATATCTGGTCTTCGATCTTCCAAAGTTCACACATGTTACTCCACTGCTGCGCTCCCTTCATTGGGTCCCTGTAGCTGCACGTATCAGATTCAAAACCTTGATGTTCGCCTACAAAGCCAAAAATGGACCAGCCCCCTCATACACAAGGTCAATGGTCAAAGCCCGATTCGTACCTCGAGTACTTCGAACCTCAAGTACGGCTAGGCTTGAAATACCTTGCTTCAGGTATCATGGACGACAAGCATTGAGACTATTTTCTGTCCTGGCTCCAAGATGGTGGAATGAACTCCCGCTTGCTGTCTGGACAGCAGAATCCCTTGCAGTCTTCAAACGTAGACTGAAGACCCATCTATTTGCAGAATATTTAAAGGACAACTATTATTATTATACAACTATTATTTAAAGGTGGGGTGGGGGGTTACAAGTTTGCAGTTAGTAAAGATGATCCCTTAGTTCAGTTCAGTTAGCTTTACTGGCATGACCATAAGCACTTACAATATTGCCAAATCAGTATTACAACATGAATTGTTCTATTGTAATCCATAACCCGACAATCACAATCACAATCAAAACTTTTCTTTTTTTACCAGTATTTACGGCCCTAACAAAGATGAATCAGCTTTTATTTTTCATGATTTCTGTTCACAACTAATGAACTGTTCTGGATTGTAATACAGTTTGGGACTCTAATACTGACAATCTAATATTCTTCCCTCTATCAAAATATGACATTTAATTGAAGTTATAAAACCATGTGTGAAGATCACAAAACTCACTGACAAAATAATTTTTTTTTCCCCTCACAGGTAACTATTGCTGTAGCTGATGTTTGTAAAATGTAAATGTACCCAATTATCATTTCAGTACATTCTGGCAAACCATATTCGAGACCTTTTCTAGGATATTTAATAAGGCAGTAGAGCCATCATCTCTCATTGCATTGTTTGGTGTGGCTCCAACAGGCACCCATCTTTGTAAGGGGGAACTGTTATGCTCACCTTCTGCTCTCTCTTTGCCAGGGGTATGATCTTGTTTAAAGTCTAAGTACCAAATGGACCTCCCTGAAGATTTCACATTATCTTAGCTACTGCAAAAATGCATATGTGAATTAAAATGAAAATATGTTCACTTTAAAAATGACAAATTCAAGTAAATTTTGACGGAAAAACCCTATGTTGCACTGGAAATTCCAGAACGTTTCCGAGTGAAGTCATTGGTGGACATCAGTGAAAAAAGCCGTGCACAAACACCATTATGACTGACTTGGACTGCGAATTTTCCAGTGCTGGTTCTTCAGATTCCGAAGACATTTTTTTTAATTCGATGAAGATTATGAATCTGCAGTGACAATGTGGTGGACTGAATATCATCAATAGTGAAATTCAACCATTTATATTTTAGCTAGAGATGGAAGAAGATACTCCAGAGAGCAATGAACAACCTGACCCAGTAGACAGAACTGGGAATTCCAACTGGTAAAAACCTTTATATTGGCCATTATTCTGAAAACTAATTCTAAAAGTAAAAACTATTACTAAATGTAATCTTGTCTATTAACAATCACCAACTTCCCGGCTCACCAGATAGAGATGGGGGGTGGGGGGTTATGTCTGGTAAGAGACTTGTGTGGGGTTGGGCTTGTTTGCTTTCAACTAACTGAGAAATCTGTATATGACCTTGTATTCTGTCCCTGATTTTAGAGTTAATGTTATGCCTCTAATAGTTGGCTGCCTTGTATATACAGTTTTAGCCTGCTCTGTTTGTTTGTTTTGTTGGCCTTGGTCCCTCCTGATGTTGTAACACTAGTTCCCTGTATAGTTGTATGTTATTCCAACACTTTGTAATACATTTGCTGTGCACCGTATTCACTTTGTCCGTTTTGTTTGTCATATCACGCACCAGTCGCTCAGACACTCCTGCCTAGACTGAGATGTAACAGCCTTGAAATGCATGCATTATCATTTCCTTCTCTTTTGCATGGCTGACTTCAGTGAATGTCTAGTGCTAACTCCATACATTGACAAAAAAACAAAAACAAAAAACATAACCCTGAAATAAACTGACGAAGTGTTAACCACACAAGTGTTTGGGTGTTTGGAAAGATGCTGGTTAATTATGGGAAATGCAGCTAACTAGATAAATAATGAACATTAGAAATTCATTAGAAAATTAGCTATTAATGACAATAACTAGCTATCTAAGCGCAAACATTCAGTTATTGTTATTGCTGTAAAAGCCATCTGTGTTGAATTCAAATTCATAAGATACTCTATAAATCTCCGAAATACAACTACATGCAGTAGTTTTAGCCTAGTATGGCACCAAGCTTCGAAAGTCTGTTAGTTAGCTAATGTAATCTAAAATAGGCAAAGTAATTGAGTATGAGAAAGGTGCTATATAAATGTAAATAATAATAATAATAATAATTGCACTTACCTTGTTTACTTCCATTCACAGAGAGTCTCATGAACACCTCTCTTTAACAAGTTTCTTTAAATTCCCATATTGTTAGAAAAGCAGCAGCTCAAGTTATCGTGTGAGCGTGGCTTTCCACATCCCACAGTTGTGGTAAAGAACTACTGCTAACGAAATAAGCGAATGATCCTTTCCAATGTGCCCTTTTAACTTGGACAAACTTTGTCCATTTTTAAAATATTTATGGATCTTTGGACTATTAGTGCACGGGATTCCCACTATACATTGAATTTTTGCAGCCAAAGACAACACAGCCTTTTGTCATTTTGTATCATCTTTAATTGAACTTGAGTTTCTTGAGTTGCTGTCCACCATCACACGGATGACATTTATGACAGAATCTGAAAAACACAATTTTTTAAGCCGTATTCCTTGAATTTGTAAAAATAAATAAATAAATAAAAGGTTTTCTAACTATCGATAATCACAAGTTAGATACTCAGCTTTCGCTGCAGTTATGTGTTATACACTTTCATATCAGGTGGTGCTTAGCCATTAAATGGAAAGATTCTACTCCACCCAGATACAGCCACTGTGTCAGGGACGTCATCTGCCATTTCAAATTGAAGATCAGATACACCGTCAGAGAAGTTTAATTTATATTTCTTTTATTCTATACAATATCATTTTGTTTTGTGTATGGTACTTTGGTGTTGGTTACTGGTAGTAGGAATTGGCTGCCAAATTTGTTGGGTGGGGGTTTTTGCTTCTGTTTATGTGTAGGTAGTGAGGGTAGTCGTTTGTATGTTTCTTTTTTGTTAGGATTATATAGTGTGTGTTTATTTTTTTCATTCGTATGGGTCTCGTTTGTTGTTTTGGCCTGGGTCACTTCCGAAGCAATTACAGCAGTTTGTTTACTTGTTTCTAAATATTAACCTCTGTACTACACACTAGTACACCAAAGAAGAGACTACCATTTGTGCTTCCGTTTCTTTTTGTTATTCTTTACCAGGGGCATTCTCCATTCCGTTAGGCGTTTATCGTTGCTTTTCGCTGGTACGGCCTCCAAGCCTAGACGGAGGTTCATAACAGTTGGCGGCTCCTCCAATACGCGCATTGTAACGGTCAGTAATTTGCGTACCGTCTCCTTAAGTTACGTTTACGTAAAAGGCGTGTGCATGTAGCCCACGCAGAGGAGTTTTTGGTTGGTACTATACGTGACGGGCATTACTGGACCCAGCTCTTCTTTTGTCATTATTTACTTCTTTAGTAACGCGTTATGAGCTTTGGACGTCTCCACAACTCATGTATGAGCTGTTTACAATACTCCAAGAGCGAGCCTAGGTGGCGTGGCGAATAAACCAGCAAGATTACTACAAAACTGAGTGAGTGTGGCTCACGTCTACACCGCATGCTTCACAGGCTTCTCTATACCGGTCCCAAAGCTCTGCTCATCTGGGGTGGAGTGTAACTTAAATAGCACTAACTCCAAGCGTTACAGTATCCAGTCGTGCTCCAGCCCCATCGTATCCTTTGTTTTGATCAGTGTGTTGCTATTTTCAGAAGAGAAAGTTGCTGTTCGTCCTGAATTGCCAGTGAATGGCGTTTCCTTTATACTTGGGAACGGCATAGCTTGTGGTATCGCGTTCCCTGTACCCGAAGTGGTGGAAAACCCTGTTGACTCGGAGCCTGACTTGAGTGCTGACCCGTGCTCAGACATGCACGTTAGGTGATGTTCAGACACTTTCGCGTGTAATCCTTCTGATGATTTGGCTGTTTCTGAGTCTGTTCGTGAACCTGACCCTACTGTACCTGATCCGATCATTGCGCCTCACCTGATGCCATTAAGTCTAAGATTAGCATAAAACAAAACCCTTTACTATCACCACCTTTAACGCAAGCCATTAGCGCCCTCAGCCCAAAAAAGGATCTGCTTTCAAAATCCATAAAAGCATTTACCCCCTCAATGATACCACACCTACTCCACACAAGGAATAGGATTTAGACATTTCAAAGAACATAGATATTCCTCGGTGGACTCAGACTTTCACTAATATTTTCTGGCACATAATGCAAACATACAGATGATGAAACAAACAGTATGATGTTGTTCACAGAACACATCACAGAATGTTTAAAATGAAATATTTCCATGTGTTCTGGATATGTGCAGTAGTCAAACTTTACTGGAGTGAGGTAGTTATATATATATTTCAGTCCCAGGAATTCTATATCATCATCTCATGATATAATCTAAGATCAAAATTAGTATATGAGATCAAAAACATTTTTTCTTAATGAGTTTTCTTAATGATAAATATTTCTAGATCACTAAGTCACCAAGCATAATTGCTTGTAAATAATGTGTTGAAAGGAAAGTTGGTGACATTTTGATATTTTTGTGGAAAAAATTATTTCAGAGGTGTTTCAGCCGAGGGGGCTTTATACATCGCAATGCCCAGATAAAAGGGCAGTGATAAATTTAGTGGTGTGAATATATATGCCTGCAAAACCACAAACACCAGTACGTTTAAATGCAAAGAGGAGAACTGATCTATTTCCTGTGTAACACTGCCATTGTCTTGAAGTTTGTATTAAGAACTACTTGCTATATGCACTGTGCATATAACTGCAACATGACAGAAAGTGGCAACACTATGGCAATCAAGTGTCAGTGGTAAAGTGTGAAGATAACAGATGCTAATAGAGTTCAATTCAAGGAAACAGGAAGTCCGAACTATGAGAGAGTGTGTTCAAATCAGCATGTCAAAAATATCTTTGGTTGTGTTTTTATATAAAGAAAATGATTAAAGGACAGTTCTTTACTTGCCAGTGAGTGTGGTGTCTACAGCAGAGGAAGGTAAGAAACCATAATAATAATAATTATAATAATAATAATAATAATAATAATTCATTTCATACACTAAAATGCAGCTTAAATGCTTTACAGAAGTTATGCAGTTGTGCAAAGCCATGGAATTAACAAAAATATAATAAAAATGAATCTATCAATATATCTAAAAATGAAGTAATTTTAAAACATTACATATATAAACCAGACATAAACTGATTTCACAAGCTGTACTGAAACCTGTTTGAAATGGAGTCCAGAAGACTGTTAATAGGAGAAAATAAACTGAAATATTGGGTTAAGTTCATAAACATTTACAGCCAGAGGTTTTGAAAAAGTTGGTGAAAGTTTATATAATTAGCTAATCGATAATTTTAACAAAGCATTTCTGAAGAATATGTAAACAGTTTATATTACTGTAGAAAGCACTGGCCTATATAATATTACAGTATGAGAAGTATGTATAAATGAATACACAATATAGGTTAAGTAAATGTCCTTCCTAGCATAGTTTCTCATCAATGAATATACCAAGAAATTTAGTATAGTGGACCTGCATTGTGTTAATGTAGGATTAGACATACGGACTGGTGGAAGTATATTGATGCCTTTTCAATTTTAGTACTCGAAATCATTTATGAACTCTTTAATACTGAGAGATAATTTTACAGCTTTAAACCACAGATCAATAAGGGATCATTTGATTTTTGATGTAATTTTATTAAGAACATCAGTTAAGTCTTTTAAATATATAACTATTTAAAATTGGAACTCTATACATACACTATGACATTTTTACTAAATAAAAAATGCTTATGCTTATTGATCACAACATCTATACTAGATTGTGTCACTGTCACTTCCATAGAAAGAACAAGAATTGTTGGTGTACAGCCATTTTCAGCTCTCCAGAGACGCTCTATAGGGTTGATGTTTGGACACTGACTGGGCCGCTCCAGGGATTTCACAGCTTTCCTGAAGCCACTCCTGCGTTTTCTGGGTGGAATGTTTTCAGTTGATGTCTTTTCCAAAATATAAACCTTCGCCCCAGCCTGAGATCTTGAGCATTTTGCAAAAGGTTTTCACCTAGGATCACTCTATATTTTCTGCATCCGACTTCCCCTCCGGCCTAACTCATCTTTGCGTTTTTATAAACTCCAAGCAGCCTCTTATGTGCTTTTTAGTGAGGAGTGGCTTCTGCCTGGTCACTGCCATAAAAGTCCTAATTAGTGGAGTGCTGCACTGATAGTTGTCCTTCTGTAAGGAACCCTAGATCTCATTTATATTGATAATTCATTATTTGTCTGATGATGGCAATTTATCCCAAATAACTCATTTATTGCTGGGTTGTCAAATCGCCGAAGAATATTGCTTGTTACATGTGAGTATGATTGAGCCTACTAAGCTCTTGGGCACTGCAGAAATGTGTAGATTGAAGAGATGAAAGTGAGTTAAATCCATTTGAAGATGAATCTGGAACAAGAAAAAATGAATAACTTGGAAGGGTCTGAAAGCTTTTTGCATACACTGTATATAAATGCTTTCAAAAGCACAAGTCAATATAAGAGGATAGAATGTCTAACTTGTGTGATGCTTCATAAGTAAAATAGTTCTGGCCTTAGACATTTTTAGTATGTCATTTACATGTCAACTCATAATTGCCAAAAAATAAATAAACTGCCAGATTATTCAATTCAGATTGCTTAGTACTGTTTTAGTGGTTGCTTCATTACAGAATGAAAGCAAGCACACCATGTCACTGAGATGCAAACTGAATTGGGTTGAAAATGGCTTTGGGAGAAAATCACCAGCAGCAAGTGCACTTCCACCATGTTTGTTTTCCATCTCTTTTCTAGGTTACAGTGCGCAGTAATGGACAGAGTGCTTAAACTCTTTCTAACAGGTAAAGATCAACAGACCATGATTTTACCTGTCTGTGAACGTGATGATGAGCGTCCCATGGGAGACAGGTGGAAAACTTACTCAGGGTGGTCCAATTATGACTATTCTTTTCAAAATAGTCCTGGAATACCTACAGTAATAGATGTTTTTCCTAATGATTGGTTTGAGAGTGGCAGATGGGGCCAAATTACAGTAGAATATTCTTGTAGTAAAGCTCCAGTAATATTCCAGTAAGGTTTGAATAAATATGTGAAGGATGACAGTTTATAAAGGAAGACTTTATTATTTATTAATTCATTTATTTATCAGAACATGCAGTCCTTTACATTCATTAACACTTTGGTGTAACTGAGCAGTTCAAAACTAAGTGTTGTGACAATAAAAAAAAACAACAACTTTTGTTGAATCTTTGAATAGTGCCATTCCATTGACACATGTTACTGTATTTGCGGAGTTTTTCTGGTGTTTTTAGAAGAAAACTCAAAAGGTTCCCATAATATTTGCAGAACACTATGTCAATGTGATGGTCATGCTTGCATGCCGGAGTGTACCCCGTTTCCCTGGCTACCTAAAGCACTTCCTTGTTTTCCTACTATCGTCTGTTACTATGGTGTCCTGTCTCCTCCCCTTTAGCTCCAGCTGTTCCTCGTTTGTCCTTCGTTAGTGTTCCTATTTAAACCTTGTCCTCTCGTCTTGTGTTTGTTGGTCATTATCTTCTTATTCTGTGGCACTGATTCTCTGTGCTCTAGGTGAAGTCACCATGAATTTAAGCTTTATCCACTTTGAAACCAACCTCTGTAAAGCTGAAAGCCAAAGACCATCCATCACAAAAGATCTGCACTGATCTAGTGAAGCTGAATAAACTCTACACTCTGTCCTGTCTCCCAGCTTCACTCCTGAGCTGCTCATGTCGATGCTCGAAGGTGCAGGTGCCAAAATCCGTTACAGCCATCAAAGGAACCTGTGTGGTGGTGCCGTGCAGTACCACATCTCACACATATGCGACTTGGTACAAGTATCAGCACTCTGGATACCCTCCAGTGTATTCTAATGACACCAAAGATATAATAAATCAGTTTAGAGGAAGGACATCACTCCTGGGAAATGCTACGCAGGGAAACTGTAGCCTAAAGATTGACAATGTTCGCCAAGAGGATGGAGGAATAAGTGTGTATGTATGGATCAATCCTCACAACATATATGGAGATTACACAGAGTTAAACGTCTGTGAGTACACAAGGAGAAACAATGTTCAAAACCTACACGCAGACAAGTTTATTAAGTAAATTTAATAAATAATTATGAAAATAATCATGACTTTGGCCCAGGTAATCATATTGACCACTGATTTTAACATTTGCATTTTTCATACAGTGGCACCTTCTGAGACTCACATTTCTGTAGAAAGCACACAAGTGGAGGGAACGCTTTTCTCTGCCAACTGCACAGTCCGGCACTCCTGTCCAGTGTCTCCACCTCTGCTGGAATGGCTGGGCCTGTCTTCTGTTTCTAATGAGGTGACCACTACACAGGACTCGGGTGGCTTGTGGGTTTCTGTGGCACACGCTCAGTTCAATGCCAGCCGTCGCAACCATGGTAAAAGGGTCACATGCAGGAGAATGTCAGATGGAAACACTGTGACTGGTGATGCACTTAACATCTTATGTGAGTAAAGACTACGCTAATGTTTTCCTCATTTTATACTAACAAATAGTTTTGAAAAATGTAAATTAAATATCAGGTTGGGTGGTGAGGGGGAGGTCATGAGTTTTAATTCATTGTTAAAAATCAAACCACCCTAAACATGCAGAAAAGAATGCCGGAGAAATTCAAACCATCAATGCTCAACGTGCTTTGCTGCCATCACAGTTGACACCTGTTGAGCAAAGGCTGTCAAACAACAGTTCTTACAGGCCACATTGTATTAATGTTATTACATCTAACAGCGCCAGGATGGCATGACTTATACATTTTCTTCAAGGACAGTTGCATAACCTTTTTATTTTATGTAGTGCTTTTCAGGATTTCCACCAGTGTCCAAATCATGCATTATTTATCATATGCAAATTGCTATTCAATACTTGGACCAATCAGTGTTTGGTACCATTATATTCAACTGAAACGGTTTTATTTTTAAAAAGTGATCTTATTCAAACCACTTGGTGCCCATCGGGATAACATTGTTTCTTCTGGTGCTAGGCCGAGATGTCCCGACCTTAGACCAAGACCTGACACGGAGGCCTTCTGAGACCTCACACTGAAGCCTACAGAGACCTTTTTTCTATATGAACCCAGTTTATTTTAAACCATCCATACTTTCTGATTACAATGCCATTTTAGTACCTCAATAGAATACATTCTCTCACAAGTGATTTGCTGTGGCCTCATGATGCTTTGTCACTCTAGAGACTTGAATAGCCAAACTGTGCATGACAGTCAAACCTTCACTGCCTCTTGCCCCTTTAAACGTGGGATATTGGGTTGGGTGCCACAGCAGTAAGATTTTGTGATTGTGTTGCTGATGACTTTGTCTCCGTGTCTCAGTCCCTCCCACCATCCTGCCAGACTCAGCCTGCTGGGAGAGGGAAGGATCTCTGCACTGCATGTGCTGGGTGGAGGCGGAGCCAAACGCCAGCATCTCCTGGACTGTTGATGGAAGAAGTGCTCTCCTTCCACACTTCAACATGACAAATAACTATACGGGAATGACGACAGTGTCAGTGATGACAGGGCCACCGGGCCAATTTGTAACTTGTGAGGCAGCAAACTACTTGGGCAATGACACTTACCAGATGTCTGGCTTTCCACAGCTGGCAAAAGGTACTGGATACTTCTCACTTGTGTGTAGGGGAAACCGCAGAAGGACATTGCTGCTTGTTCTTAAGTCATTTCCTCCATTCTTTCCAGGCACTGTTGGATTTTACTATTTCATTCTGGCGGCCATAGTTTTAATTGTGGTTGGAATTGTGCTAGTTGTCCACAGAAGACTGAAAAAGAGGTAGTTTTGTATGATTCATTTATACAGTCACAATTACATTTATCTGGTGTCTTAGTACTGGGCTAAAGTTAAACCCTAGCAGCACCTTCAATGGAGGAGTAGATATAAGGAGAGTGGAACGATAAACAAATGTTCTTATAAACTACAGCATTTCTCACATTTTCAGTGCTCTTCAATCTGCTTTAATTTCAGACATGAACACTTGAGAGGACCTAGAAAGGCAACAAGTTCAGAGTACACAACCCAGGCTAGGTAAGTCTAAAAGCTCCATCAATCATTTTAATGTTTAAAATATGAAAATTCAACGTTCTGGTGCACAGAAGAGATGGATGCATAGGGAAGGGAAAAAAAACATGGACTTCAGTCAGACAAAAAAAGTTTTATCTTGAAATAAAAGTATGGACAGTCTTTGACTATATTTGTCCTTGAATAATTTGAACATTGGGGGAATTCAAATTGCATATTAGAATGCAAAAAAAAAAAAATGTCTAGAAGATTGGGGATGTTTAATCCAAGGAAAACCAGCGTCAAAATTACAGAAAACTGAACACTAAAATGTAATTATCAAAAATGCTTTGCTGTCTTATTGGCCATTTTGAAGGTGTGGGTGTGCTTGGTGAGTATTCCTCCTTTACATTTTTGCCAAATCACAATACTTCACACATACATACAGTACAGACATACTTAAAGGGTTTCTTTAAGTACAGTCACAATTACATTTATCTGGTGTCTTAGTACTGGGCTAAAGTTAAAACCAGCAGCATCCCTTAATGGAACAGTAGATATAAGGAGAGAGGAACAATAAACCTTTTAAGGTCTATTGTTACCTTTTTTCTTTTTTAATAGACCAGATTTCTGTCTCACATATTTATAGTCTGTTTGCTCTTCAATCTGTACATACTGATTTAATTTCAGACATGAAAACTCAGGAGGAGCTAAAAATACAAGTTCAGAGAACCCAACCCAGTGTAGGTAAGTCCAAAAGCTCCTCTGCAGTCATGTTTGTAATCATTTTAATACGGAAATGACTCATTCTGGGTTGAACTGTAGCAAAGGAAAATATGCACTTCAGTCAGACAAAAGTCTTATTACCTAGAAATAGTGTGGACACAATCTTTATGTCCATATTTTTTTCCTTGAATAATCTGAATATTTGTTGAATTCAGAAACAAGTTGTATATTTGAATACAAAAACACCCAGAGGAATCTGCCCCTTCAAGGAAAACGTTTCTGAATGTTCATAGTTTTCTGTCATTTTGATCATTAAAAAATCTACAAATATGAACTTAGACACTGTAAATAATGTGAAAAACAACCGAATTCATCAGATTATAAACAAATCTTATTTAAACAGTTAAATTAATTGTCTCTTGATTAATCTACTGAATGTATTCAGATGCTTCACTACTGCTCCATCGTCTACTACTAGGCCTCAGTCCTCCACTGACCTGCCCACTTTAGACTCTAATTCCAGTTAGACTGTACACAAAAAATAAATTAATCTATTTAATTTTCAAATTAATTTAACTAGAGAATATTAACATTTTCATTTAACCTCGATTTGATTTGCAAATGAATAATGTAAGAAGTAATTGCTTCATGCAAATGTATTGTTCTAACATTTTTCAACTGTGTATATGTACAATAACAGTAAATATATTTTAAGTTATTACAATACTTAATTTTAATATGTTGTAGATGTTTTTTTCTAAGGAACACTGTTTTATTTATTTAGGCAGAACATAGAGTCAAGTAGAACCCAGACCAACACCCAACAGATGATGATCAATCATTTGTACAACTGATTTCTAAACTCATCATCTAATTATTAGGCCTTTCATAGTCTGAATCAGGTGGGCTGGGGCAGTGAAAATACAAACATTCAGAGCAGGGTGCCCCCCATATCTGGAACTGATGAACTCTAGTACTGAAGAAATTAGTGTTCCTCACATTCAACCCTGGAGAGTAAAAGCACTGTGTAGTTTACAGTTGACCCTGCTCAGACGCATCTATTAATTTTAAGTTTACTATTAAGTTTATTTTGTATGTATTAAGAACAGAGTCATGATGTTTTTTGTTTGATTGTTTGTTTCTTAGGATGACATGTCCAATATCTACCTGAAGGAATGATACTCTGCAAATATCCTGATGGCCTCAGCTGTCCATTTCTTCAGTACTCTTCAACCCAAAATGTTCAGAAATAGAATTCAGAGTATTGTGAACGGGGCAGGTGCGATGAGTAGTCCCTAGCAGGGGTGGGTGTGTCTCCCCTGCTAATTGGCTGACCAACCGTGACACATGGAGGCTTCAACATGCGCAGAAAAGGGCAGTGCTAAATTAATGTGAATGTTGTATGGATATGTGTGCTTGCAAAGCACAAACCATGTCTAAAAATAACAAGAGAAGAATTGATCCATTTCTTATACAACACTGCCCTGTTTTTATTAAGCCAGTGGACACAATAGGTATTCAACTTCATTTTTGGAAACGTTTTAATTTTACATGGGGCTATACAACTCTCTTTGGCTGTTCTGTGACTTAGCCCTTTCTGACTGAGTTCTTCCTGAATGACAGGAAACTCATATCTAAAAAGCAGAGTTAACGTGAGGCAGACGTTTCTCTTTCCTGCGATCATCGTCTTTGTAGACCTTTCACATACTTACTGGCTCATCTCTTCTGTGCTTTTAACACATGCCTTCAGTGTTCTATTGATTTCTGCTGTGGACAGCTGGATAATGCTATCCCAAAACAGATTTTCTGTGCAAATATTTTTGACATAAGGTATTTTTTACTCAAAATGTATAGTCATAAGCAAGTATAGGGTTAAATGAGGGGTTAATGCCCCGCTTTTAAGGAAAAAGTCAAATTTAGAAGAGAAACAAGGTTATAACATTTTTATTTTTTAATGCTATATAACAAGATGGTGGTATTTTAGTAGCAAGTAAATGCAGCAAAATTAACATTTAAAATATTCAAGTCTTAAAGTCTATAGTTTTTATCAGTAATAATGTAATAATACATTAAAGGGCTTAAACACATACAAAATGTTCTCATGATATAATGTAAAATCAAAAATGATATCACAGAAGACCAAACCCACCTCACTTAATGGATGAGATGTATGATAAGAGAAGATGTATCAGTAAATATTTCTGGAGTATATTTGCTTATAAATAATATGTTGAAAGGAAATCTGGTGACTTTTTTTTTTGTTGTGGATAAATGATTTCATGAGCGTATTAGCCATGGAGGCTTCAACATGCACAGAAAAGGGCAGTGCTAAATTAATGTGAATGTTGTATGGATATGTGTGCTTGCAAAGCACAAACCATGTCTAAAAATAACAAGAGAAGAATTGATCCATTTCTTATACAACACTGCCCTGTTTTTATTATGAACTACTTGCCATATGCTTAGTGCATATAATTGGATCATGACAGAGAACGGCACCAGTATGGTCATGTATTGATCAAATCTCAAAAAGAAAGTGTAAAGTCGTCTGAGCCACTAACCACATTTAGTTCAAAGAAATAGGAAGTCAGAACTATGACAGAGTTCAGGAAGTCAAATATCTATCATTAAGTGTTTTGTTTAAAGAAAGTAACCAAAGGACAGGTCTTTGTTACTGAGAGTGTGGTGTCTACAGCAGACAAAGGTAAGAAACATCAGCACAACAACAACCACCAATAATAATAATAATAATAATAATAATAATAATAATAATAATACTTTTCATAAGTTAAAACACAGCTCAAATGCTTTACAAACGTTTTGCAGTTGTGCACGTAAGACATGAAAGTATAGCCTATATAATAAAAATAAATCTACTATATACAATGTATATAAAAATGATGTTAAATAAAAGTACATATCAAATTCAAAAGTGCTTCAAAAAGCACTTTCCTTGCATATGCGATAGAGGATCTAATCATATTTTCTGTGGACACTATAGCAGGGGGTTCTGCTCATCAACAGAAGAACATTTTAAGAAACAACAAAAACAGAAACCCACATGGCTCAGCTAACATAACATGACCAAAGGACTGGTATTTATTTGCCAGCGCGTGTGGAAACATCAACACAACAACAACAACTACAATAATAATAATAATAATAATAATAATATAAAAATACTAATAAGAATGATATTTCATAGATTAAAATGCAGAAGTAGTGCATTTGTGCAAATATATATATACATATATAAACCAGACATAAACTGGTTTCACCATTTAGAGCTACAAAAAACAATTTCCCTGCATATGTGATAAAAGATCTGATAAGATTTTCTGTGGACACTATAGCAGGGGGATTCTGCTTATTAACAGAAAAACATTCTAAGAAAAACAACAAAAACAGAAATCCACATGGCTCAGCTAACATAACTAAAAGGTAACTAAAAACCAACAGTAATGAGGAATGCCTAAAACCTAGTCTAAGCTAATGCTGTTGACTGATGCTAATCCCCCAAAACAGGAACATGAAAACCACACTAGGCAAATAAGAAACTCAAGGCAAGATGCACTCAGACTTTATACAAGTGTGCTTTTACAGCTGTTTTGCACTGGTCAACGGAATACGCCATAGGTGCCAATATTGTTATGTTTCACACTCGTCTTAAAATTAATTCAACACAATTTTTTTGTTCCATAGTATTTGTTTAAAGCACCTTTTGCAGCAGTGACTGCCTTAACGCTTGCAAGCTTGATGCACCTTTCTATTGGAGGTTTCCCCAATTAATTAAAAAATAGAACATTTAATTAAACAATAAGGAATAATAAAAGATAAAGCAGATAAACACACCAAATTGATATACAAATAATTTTTTTAGATTGAGAAATTATTTTTGATCTGTTTTTTGAACCTGGTGAGACTGTTCCAGAATTATACTGTGTATGTGTTGGAAAACTGATCTAGGCTGAGGGTCTGAAATTCTAATGAAAAATGTGTAGACCTTGTTGTACTGAAACCTGTTTGTAAAGCATGGTGGCAGCTCAGTGGTTTAAGCTGTTTGTTTTTGGTCTTGTAATTAGACGTTCACACCCCACCACCAAGCTGCAACTGTTCGGTCCCTGAGCAAAGTTATATTCGGTCTTAAATGTAAAGGAGTCCAAAAGAAGACTGTGAGAAAATAAACAGGAATATTTGGTTAATTTAATAAATATTTATATATCAGAAGTTCTGAAAATGTGGATGAAAGTTTACATAATTAGCTAAAGACATCATTCTAACAAACCATTTCTGTAGAATATGTAAAGAGATTTTATTACTTTTGAAAGTACTGACCTGGATAATATTACAGTAAGATAAGTACTAACATAGTTTCTCATGAATGAGTATACCAAGAAATTTAGTACAGTGGACCTGTGTTCATATTGAATTAGAAATATAAACTGGGGGGAGTGTATCAATAGATACAGATTATTCAACTAAGATTGCTTAGTAGTGTTTTAGTGATTGCTTCTGTATCAACTGGGAAGAAGTTTGGTTTTCACCTGCATTACAGTGTCTTATAGAATATAGTTACAGAATGAAAGCAAGCACTCCGTCACTGAGATTCAAACTGAATTGGGTTGGGAATGGCTTAGAAAAAGAATCACCACCTGCCAGTACAAGCAGTATGTTCCAACTTCCACCATGTTTTTCCATCTCTTATCTAGGTTACAGTGTGCAGTAATGGACAGAGTGATTAAACTCTTTCTAACAGGTAAAGATCAACAGACCATGCTTTTACCTGTCTGTGAATGTGATGATGAATGTCCCATGTTATGCCCCACAGAGTAGAAAACGTACTCAGAATGTTCACTGTAGGTTACTGATATATTCATCAGTAGTCAGTAAAGGAAGACAGTGCGCAGTGAAACTCACAGACTGCATATCCCCTCATATCCGCAAGACTTTCTGTAAAAGCAGCAATGACCAACAGAGACAGAGTAAGCGTCCAGCAGGGTGGAGATAAGATGCAACTCAAGGATGGTAACAAGTTCAACATCAAAAAGTACAACAGTCTGTACTTCTTGAACATTGTACAATGTATTATAGAAAGTGCAAGGACGAGCTGAAGTTACAGGCCTACAGCAATGCTGACTAGGCAGCAGACAGGCGAGATAGTGTTTCAGTCTAAGTAAAACAGATGGTTTGATTTCATGGAAAACTAAGAAACAACCCACAGTTGCACAAATGTTAAGCGGAGTATATGGCCATTACTGCTACTGCACAGGTGGGTATATACCTCATTCAGTTACTTGCTGGAATTGATAGTGAAACTCGCCATATGACAATGAAAATATCCAAGGTTAATCAAGCTGCAATTGCATTAACACAAGAGCTTGTAAGCAGACAGAGGTGCAAGGATATTGATAAGTATAACTTTATCAGAGCTACGTTGAGTAATGAGAAAATTTCTTCGACATTTTATTTAACAGAAGAAATGGTCGCTGAAAGGGTATGTTTCCCAGTTCAAAAGCTGAGACCCCCCCTTTCAATTTGAGTCAAGTTGTTAAGGAGAATGTCGCCATCGTCACAATCCCTTGCAAGTGAATTATTTCTTGTCACCAATCTACTATCCAAAGTGCACGTCAACAAGCTGAATAAACTCTGCACTCTGTCCTGTCTCCCAGCTTCACTCCTGAGCTGCTCATGTCGATGCTCAAAGGTGCGGGTGCCAAAATCCGTTACAGCCATCAAAGGAACCTGTGTGGTTGTGCCGTGCAGTACCACATCTCACACATATGCGACTTGGTACAAGTATCAGCGCTATGGATACCCTCCAGTATATTCTAAAGACACCAAAGATATAATAAATCAGTTTAGAGAAAGGCCATCACTCCTGGGAAATACTATGCAGGGAAACTGTAGCCTAAAGATTGACAATGTTCGCCAAGAGGATGGAGGAATAAGTGTGTATGTATGGATCAATCCTCACAACATATATGGAGATTACACAGAGATAAAAGTCTGTGAGTACACAAGGAGAAACAATGTTCAAAACCTACACGCAGACAAGTTTATTAAGTAAATTTAATAAATAATTATGAAAATAATTATGACTTTGGCCCAGGTAATCATATTGACCACTGATTTTAACATTTGTATTTTTCATACAGTGGCACCTTGAGAGACTCGCATTTCTGTAAAAAGCAGACAAGTGGAGGGAACGCTTTTCTCAGCCAAATGCACAGTCCGGCAATCCTGTCCAGTGTTTCCACCTCTGCTGGAATGGCTGGGCCTGTCTTCTGTTTCTAATGAGGTGACCACTACACAGGACTCGGGTGGCTTGTGGGTTTCTGTGGCACACGCTCAGTTCAATGCCAGCCGTCGAGACCATGGTAAAAGGCTCACATGCAGGAGAATGTCAGATGGAAACACTGCGACTGGTGATGCACTTAACATCTTATGTGAGTAAAGACTACGCTAATGTTTTCCTCATTTTACATTATCTAAACGTTTTGAAAAATGTAAATTAAATATCAGGTTGGGTGGTAGGGGGATTGATGAGAATAAATTTAATTCATCGTTAAAAATAAAACCACATTAAAAATGCAACAAAGAATGCCAGAGCATTTCAAACCATCAAATGAACTGCTAAACTCTAATTGAGAAACTCTGTATTGTATCCTTGCATAATCTAGTTTGTGGACTATATGAAATAAGGCTTTATGAATATATATAGTTTATATTAAATTCATTTCTGCAGATGCCCCAACAAATGTGAACATACATACCAGTGGAACAACGCCTGTGGTTGAGGGTAGTAACATCTCATTAACATGTAGTAGTGACAGCAACCCTCCAGTGGCCAGCTATGAGTGGCGCATCATCCAAATGAATAGCAACATTAACCACAAGACAAGAAGTTTATTGCTTCAAGATGTCAGACGAGATATGAAAATCTCCTGCATTGCCCATAACTCCATCGGACTGGGTGAATCAGACCAACTGTCTCTGAATGTCCATTGTGAGTAGCTGGTGCATTTACTTTTTCAACATGCTTTGCTGCTATCACAGTTGACACCTGTTGAGCAAACGCTGTCAAACAACAGTTCTTACAGGCCACATTATTACACTGATATATTCTTTAGATTATTTAACACAATAGATTCAATAAAATCTCAATATCAATTCCTTTATTTTGTACATCAGGTATGTTATGGGGAAGAAATCCCTAAATTGATGTGTGTCTGTTCTGAATTGTAGTCTGACACCTCAGCCTCAGGGAATTATTACACTATTTTACGTACTTTGGAATGACTCATGGTAAGAGATGATTGGACACATGGACCTGCTCAATCTACTCTCATATACTGTGTTAGAATTACTGCACATGTTTTAATCATGGGAGGGTTGATTTATATCTTCGAGAGATAAGATGTGCATGTCCATAATCCATCAAGCATTCATAAAAGAGTCACTCTTGGTCAAGTGAACTGTTTGTTGACCGTGGTCTTTGTTAACCTCTCTCCAGAGACTCTCTGTGACTGTACTGTCACTATTGTGTCATACCAGAAGCTTCAGTACTTCCTGCCCCTTTAACTCTTTGTTAGTGGACTGGGTGTTACAATATATTCATACAGTCTTATAGTAACAGAGTTTGTTACTTAATCGTGCTGCTATAGACATTTACATTTATGGCATTTAGCTGACTGAGTACAACCTGAGCAATTGAGGGTTAAGGGTTTTGCTCAGGGACCCAACAGTGGCAACTTGGCAGTCATGGGGCTTGAACCAGCAACCTTCCAATTATAAGTCAAGTACCTTAACCACTGGCTGTATGCACTCAATGCACGTCTAAACAGATCTGAAAATTAATGCCCCAGAAACAGAATCTATATGTGAGGGACTTTTTGCTTTGAGATGACAAGGGAAACATGAAAGTCTCTTGCAAGTATTTTGCTGTGGCCCCATGATTCTTTGTCCTTCTAGAGCCAGACTGTGGTTGTAATAACACCAGTGTGTCATGCAAACCTTCACTGCCTCTTGCCCCTTTAAACGTGGGATATTGGGTTGGGTGCCACAGCAGTAAGATTTTGTGATTGTGTTGCTGATGACTTTGTCTCCGTGTCTCAGTCCCTCCCACCATCCTGCCAGACTCAGCCTGCTGGGAGAGGGAAGGATCTCTGCACTGCATGTGCTGGGTGGAGGCGGAGCCAAACGCCAGCATCTCCTGGACTGTTGATGGAAGAAGTGCTCTCCTTCCTCACTTCAACATGACAAATAACTATGCGGGAAGGACGACAGTGTCAGTGATGGCAGGGCCACCGGGCCACTTTGTAACTTGTGAGGCAGCAAACTACTTGGGCAATGACACTTACCAGATGTCTGGCTTTCCACAGCTGGCACAAGGTACTGGATACTTCTCACTTGTATGTAGGGGAAACCGCAGAAGGACATTACTGCTTGTTCTTAAGTCATTTCCTCCATTCTTTCCAGCCACTGTTGGATTTTACTATTTCATTCTGGCGGCCATAGTTTTAATTGTCCTTGGAATTGTTGTGCTAGGTGTCCACAGAAGAATGAAAAAGAGGTAGTTTTGCATGATTTGTTTATTCAGTCACAATGTAAGGGGCGGTGCCATGCTGAGGCCCCCTCTGGCCACGAGTCAGGTACACCACTAATCAGGCTTAATGCCCAACAGCTGTGCTAGGCCTATATAAGCCCAGTGACTCAGTCATCTAAGTTCTGAGCAAAGTGCCTAGCTGGTAACTTTGGGTATTGAGGTCTGTGAGCCCTTGTGCTGTACCTCACTTCTGTGCTGTGAGGGTGTACCTGCTTTTACATGTTCCCTCCCCTCTCTAGTTTTCCCCCTCAAATCTGTCTCTCTCCTAAGGCTCCCCTTAGCCATTACCGTTTCTCCCTGTTTTCTGGTATCGGGGCTGCCCTCTTTCCCGTGGCATCCTTGGTTCTCCCTTTTCCCACGCTCGGCATGGTGTTTAGTTTTTCTTTCCTTCTAGATTTGTCATCTTCCATTCCTTTGAAGAGCGATTATACGTGCAGGTGGTTTTTTGGCCGCCGCAGTCTAGCAGGTGCACGTTCACCTCGCAACACAACGGCTGGGGTTCGACTCCCCCCTTTGGTTGTTTACTTTACTTTTCTTCTTTACCTGTTCTAACTGTTCTGCACACGGGCCCACCATTAGAGCATGATTGCTCTCCCAGTAGGCTGTCGATGTCACCACCTTGCTGGGTTCGAACTGACCTTACATACAATTACGTTTATCTGGTATCTTAGTACTGAGCTAAACTTAAAACCCAGCAGCACCTTCAATAGAGTAGTAGATTTTAAAAGGGAGGAACAGACCTTTTTCATTAAGCGTAAAAGTTCTCTTATGCATTAGTTTTTTCTCACATATTTACAGGACTCTTCAATCTGCTTTCACCTCAGTCATGAACACTCGAGAGGAGCTAAAAATACAAGAAGTTCTGAGAACACAAGCCAGTGTAGGTGAGTCCAAAAGTTCCTCACCAATCATTTTAATGATTGTAGAATGAAAATTAAACATTCTGATGCACATGCGTTTGAACAATGGGGAAGGAAAAAACATGCACTTCAGTCAGGCAAAAAAATGTTTTATTATCATGAAATAAACAAAGCGTGAACACAGACTTTATGGCTATATTTTATTCCTTGAATAATTTGGATATCTGTTGAGTTCAGAAACACACTGCTTATTTGAATGCAAATGTCCAGAGGTTTAGCGTCCTGTGTATGGGTGGTCTGGGGTGGGTGTTGTCCACCTAGGGGAATCACCCCATACAAGGAAAACTAAGCTTTTTTTTTAGTGTTCATAGTTTTCTGTAATTTTGACATCAATTATCATCAATGGTCATCGATGGTCATCAAATGCTCAGCTTTCCTATTAGCCATTTTGAAGGTGTGAGTGTGCTACGTCAGTGTTTCCCCTTTACAATATTGCCAAATCATGACATTTCTTCACATATGCTGTACAGACAGTTGAAGGGGGGCCCTTTACAATAAGGAAAACAGTTCCCTGGGGTTTTAGTGAAATGTCTGATATTTTTTGGACCAAATACTACCAGGATCATCCAGCACAACATGCTTCTCTGTCTGTCCAAACAACCCTGTTCATAACTATTTGTTTGAGTGCCTGTTCCTTTAAATGATAATGAGCCACCACTCAACTACAGAATGATTAACATTTTCATTTAATCTAGGATTGTTTTTCAAATTAAAAATACAAGTAAGTGCTTCATCCAGATGCATTATGTTTTAACATTTTTCATCTGTGTATATTTAAATGAGCTTTATAGTATGTGTTCTGTCATGGATTTGTTTTTAAAGACACATCTAAGGAACTGCTTTGTTTGTTTAGACAGAACATAGAGTCAAATGGAACCCAGACCAAGGTCCAGCAGAAGACCTATGAATGGCACAAGGATGACAACATCTATGCAAATGATGTATCGGGTGGGCATATTTGGAGTACCGCCATGGTGACTTCACAGGCTCCCGAGGTAGCAACAGCACACTGCCCCCTAAAGACAAAGTAATGCCTCTACAGTTATTAATGTAGTTGTTTCTCAGTCCCAGTGCTGGACCATGGGCCATGCTGTCTTCGCTCCAACTGATTTCTAAACTCATCTTCTAATTATTAGGCCTTTCATGGTCTGAATCTTCATAAAGTCTATCTAGTGTGTATTAAGAACAGACCTATTTTACATATTAGTACTGGTAGGATGCCAGTCCAAAATGGAGGAGTGAGATTAGAACCTAGAAATAATAGTTTACAGTGATCACCAATCATACCTAAAGAGTCTTGTGAATATTTCATAACAGCTGTTCAGTTTATTTATTAATGTGGGCTATTTCTGGGCACCTCAGAGCAAAAAAAACAACAACAACAAATGGGGGGGAAAAAAGGAAAGTTGAATGTATTCGTAATGATGCAGGTTTTGTGTTGATATACTGATGGTGTAAGTCATGGATGAGATGGCAAGTATCTACCTGAATGAATGTTACACTTGATGGCCTTGCATGTCCATTGCTAAGCTTCAGTATGCTTCACACCAAAATATTCTGCATTCACTGATGTCTGGGATTTTAATATTCCATGTCAGAGCTGAGTATCTGCACATTCTGCAATCTGCAAACATAAAGTTAACATTCTCTCAAATAAAAAAAAATTCTTGATTTTGTGCATATTTATATTTCTACATAAATCAAAATGTAAAATAAATAAAATATATATTCAGCGCAGTGCAAAAAGAAGAAAAAAACAGCTGAAGTTGTCCATCTGTGTCTTTCTGTGATCCACCTTGCAATCTGTCACAAGGTCTGTCAAAATAAGATGTAGGAATAAATGCCTTAGCATTGTAACAATAAGCCTCTTGGTACCGTCATTCCTTTAAATGAAGGGAAGTCACCCTAAACTTGTCAACAATCCAATCTGCAAATTCTGCTTGTCCTAAATAAGTCACAATGAGGCCCATTTTTATACAGCGTGAGTCCTAATAATCCCCTCTTGTGCCAGTCACTGTTCATACTTATACTCTACTATGTTAGGTCTGAGGTGCTCTGTTCTTCCACACTGTCATGATCAGTGATCATGATTTATTGCACCTTCTAGGCCTAGTGACTAGGCGATCCTACTGCATATCACCTCTTCAGTATACTGAGTTCCATCTGACTGGTGCCATAGTAGAGCAGTGCTTTCTTAAAGCGTCTGCTGAAATGCCTTCGGCCACCAGAGGGCCATACAGCGTCCTACTGCTACAGTGCAATAGGTGGCAGGAAAACTGACAATTCCCATTCCACAACAGTATAATATCTTAACTCTGATCCATCTTTGTGCATTTGGATTTCTATCTATGGAACCTGTATTTCCTATTAACTTCAGAAATGATTCTTTTTTTTTATTTTGGAGTCTGAGTTTTGAGCTCTAACTCTGGCTGATCTCATATACATTTCAGTTTATCTTTACTGTAGCAAAGTAGGGACTGATGCCAAATGTTCTCACTGAAATCTGTCTTTACTCAGTCATAAGATTTCCTCCATTGGCTTTGTTCAAACCAACTTGACTGATACTAAACAACAGAACAACAAAAAGCATCAAATGTGTCTTTGACAATGGTATAACAAGGTTTCCAAACTGTCAATTGCACTTGGTTTTAAACAATTTTATTGACTACATGTTACATTCACCTTGATAAGAACAAAAATATTCACTCACCTAAGTAAGCTTAAAGCCAATATCTGGTCTTCGATCTTCCAAAGTTCACACATGTTACTCCACTGCTGCGCTCCCTTCATTGGCTCCCTGTAGCTGCACGTATCAGATTCAAAACCTTGATGTTTGCCTACAAAGCCAAAAATGGACCAGCCCCCTCATACACAAGGTCAATGGTCAAAGCCCGATCCGTACCTCGAGTACTTCGAACCTCAAGTACGGCTAGGCTTGAAATACCTTGCTTCAGGTCTCATGGACGACAAGCATTGAGACTATTTTCTGTCCTGGCTCCAAGATGGTGGAATGAACTCCCGCTTGCTGTCTGGACAGCAGAATCCCTTGCAGTCTTCAAACGCAGACTGAAGACCCATCTATTTGCAGAATATTTAAAGGACAACTGAAACTGCTCCCTTATTGACTGACTAATTTAGTAATTATTGTAGGGCACTGTTTATGTATTTTAACAAACTCTAGCACTTATTGTTTATAGCACTTATCATTGTTTAAGATAGACCTTATCTATTTTGCACTTCTAGGTATCAGCATTCATCCCTGTATTCTACAGTATTCTAGTTCATTGGTATGTTTAATTCTAATAATAATAATTAATAATGTACTTGGATATATTCTATGAGTAAATGACAAAGCACTTTTGTAAGTCGCTCTGGATAAGAGCGTCTGCTAAATGCTATAAATGTAAAACATCTCACAGACTTTGAACTTCAAAATTTGAAAAAATAATTTCCTTTGCATCCTTTAACTCTTAAAAAAAAAATTATAGTTTTTTTTATTTTATTTAAAGGTGTGTGTGTGTGTGGGGGGGGGGGGAGTTACAATATTGCCAAATCAGTATTACAACATGACTTGTTCTATTGTAATCCATAACCCGACAATCACAGACCCAGAGGGTCATTGTTTGTTATTAATAATACAACAATCAAAAACTTTTTTTTTTTTTTACCAGTATTTATGGCCCTAACAAAGATGAATCAGCTTTTTTTTTTCATGATTTCTGTTCACAACTAATGAACTGTTCTGGATTGTAATACAGTTTGGGACTCTAATAGTGACAATCTAATATTCCTCCCTCTATCAAAATATGACAATTTAATTGAAGTTATAAAACCATGTGTGAAGATCACAAAACTCACTGACAAAATAATATTTTTTCCCCTCACAGGTAACTATTGCTGTAGCTGATCTTTGTAAAATGTAAATGTACCCAATTATCATTTCAGTACATTCTGGCAAACCATATTCGAGACCTTTTCTAGGATATTTCATAAGGCAGTAGAGCCATCATCTCTCATTGCATTGTTTGGTGTGGCTCCAGCAGGCACCCATCTTTGTAAGGGGGAACTGTTATGCTCACCTTCTGCTCTCTCTTTGCTTTGCCAGGAGTATGATCTTGTTTAAAGTCTAAGTACCAAATGGACCTCCCTGAAGATTTCACATTATCTTAGCTACTGCAAAAATGTATATGTGAATTAAAATGAAAATATGTTCACTTTAAAAATGACAAATTCAAGTAAATTTTGACGGAAAAACCCGATGTTGCACTGGAAATTCCAGAACGTTTCCGAGTGAAGTCATTGGTGGACATCAGGGAAAAAAGCCGCGCACAAACACTATTATGACTGACTTGGACTGCGAATTGTCCAGTGCTGGTTCTTCAGATTCCGAAGACATTTTTTTAATTCGATGAAGATTATGAATCTGCAGTGACAATGTGGTGGACTGAATATCATCAATAGTGAAATTCAACCATTTATATTTTAGCTAGAGATGGAAGAAGATACTCCAGAGAGCAATGAACAACCTGACCCAGTAGACAGAACTGGGAATTCCAACTGGTAAAAACCTTTATATTGGCCATTATTCTGAAAACTGATTCTAAAAGTAAAAACCATTACTAAATGTAATCTTGTCTATTAACAATCGCCAACTTCCCGGCTCACCAGATAGAGATGGGGGGTGGGGGGTTGTGTCTGGTAAGAGACTTGTGTGGTGTTGGGCTTGTTTGCTTTCAACTAACTGAGAAATCTGTGTATGACCTTGTATTCTGTCCCTGATTTTAGAGTTAATGTTATGCCTCTAATAGTTGGCTGCCTTGTATATACAGTTTTAGCCTGCTCTGTTTGTTTGTTTTGTTGGCCTTGGTCCCTCCTGATGTTGTAACACTAGTTCCCTGTATAGTTGTATGTTATTCCAACACTTTGTAATACATTTGCTGTGCACCGTATTCACTTTGTCCGTTTTGTTTGTCATATCACGCACCAGTCGCTCGGACAATCCTGCCTAGACTGAGATGTAACAGCCTTGAAATGCATGCATTATCATTGCCTTCTCTTTTGCATGGCTGACTTCAGTGAATGTCTAGTGCTAACTCCATACATTGACAAAAAAACAAAAACAAAAAACATAACCCTGAAATAAACTGACGAAGTGTTAACCACACAAGTGTTTGGGTGTTTGGAAAGATGCTGGTTAATTATGGGAAATGCAGCTAACTAGATAAATAATGAACATTAGAAATTAATTAGAAAATTAGCTATTAATGACAATAGCAAGCTATCTAAACGCAAACATTCAGTTATTGTTATTGCTGTAAAAGCGATCTTTGTTGAATTCAAATTCATAAGATACTCTATAAATCTCCGTAATACAACTACATGCAGTAGTTTTAGCCTAGTATGGCACCAAGCTTCGAAAGTCTGTTAGTTAGCTAATGTAATCTAAAATAGGCAAAGTAATTGAGTATGAGAAAGGTGCTATATAAATGTAAATAATAATAATAATAATAATAATAATAATAATAATAATTGCACTTACCCTGTTTACTTCCATTCACACAGAGTCTCATGAACACCTCTCTTTAACAAGTTTCTTTAAATTCCCATATTGTTAGAAAAGCAGCAGCTCAAGTTATCGTGTGAGCGTGGCTTTCCACATCCCACAGTTGTGGTAAAGAACTACTGCTAACGAAGTAAGCGAATGATCCTTTCCAATGTGCCCTTTTAACTTGGACAAACTTTGTCCATTTTTAAAATATTTTTGGATCTTTGGACTATTAGTGCACGGGATTCCCACTATACATTGAATTTTTGCAGCCAAAGACAACACAGCCTTTTGTCATTTTGTATCACCTATAATTGAACTCGAGTTTCTTGAGTTGCTGTCCACCATCACACGGATGACATTTATGACAGAATCTGAAAAACACAATTTTTTAGGCCGTATTCCTTGAATTTGTAAAAAAAAAAAAAAAAAAAAAAAAAAAAGTTTTCTAACTATCGATAATCACAAGTTAGATACTCAGCTTTCGCTGCAGTAATGTGTTATACACTTTCATATCAGCAGGTGCTTAGCCATTAAATGGAAAGATTCTACTCCACCCAGATACAGCCACTGTGTCAGGGACGTCATCTGCCATTTCAAATTGGAGATCAGATACACCGTCAGAGGGTCTTCCAGGAAGTTTAATTTATATTTTTTTTATTCTATACAATATTGTTTTGTTTTGTGTATGGTACTTTGGTGTTGGTTACTGGTAGTAGGAATTGGCTCCCATTTTTGTTGGGTGAGGGTTTTTGCTTCTGTTTATGTGTAGGTAGTGAGGGTAGTCGTTTGTATGTTTCTTTTTTTGTTAGGATTATATAGTGTGTGTTTATTTTTTTCATTCGTGTGGGTCTCGTTTGTTGTTTTGGCCTGGGTCACTTCCGAAGCAGTTACAGCAGTTTGTTTACTTGTTTCTAAATATTAACCTCTGTACTACACACTAGTACACCAAAGAAGAGACTACCATTTGTGCTTCCGTTTCTTTTTGTTATTCTTTACCAGGGGCATTCTCCATTCCGTTAGGCGTTTATCGTTGCTTTTCCCTGGTACGGCCTCCAAGCCTAGACGGAGGTTCATAACAGTTGGCAGCTCCTCCAATATGCGCATTGTAACGGCCAGTAATTTGCGTACCGTCTCCTTAAGTTACGTTTACGTAAAAGGCGTGTGCATGTAGCCCACGCAGAGGAGTTTTTGGATGGTACTATACATGACGGGCATTCCTGGACCCAGCTCTTCTTTTGTCATGATTTACTTCTTTAGTAACGCGTTATGATCTTTGGACGTTTCCACAACTCATGTATGAGCTGTTTACAAAACTCCAAGAGCGAGCCTAGGTGGCGTAGCGAATAAACCAGCAAGATTACTACAAAACTGTTAGTGTGGCTCACGTCTACACCGCATGTTTCACAGGCTTCTCTATACCGGTCCCAAAGCTCTGCTCATCTGGGGTGGAGTGTAACTTAAATAGCACTAACTCCAAGAGTTACAGGATCCAGTCGTGCTCCAGCCCCATCGTATCCCTTGTTTTGATCAGTGTGTTGCTATTTTCAGAAGAGAAAGTTGCTGTTCGTCCTGAATTGCCATTGAGTGGCGTTTCCTTTATACTTGGGAACGGCATAGCTTGTGGTATCGCGTTCCCTGTACCCGAAGTGGTGGAAAACCCTGTTGACTCGGAGCCTGACTTGTGTGCTGACCCGTGCTCAGACATGCACGTTAGGTGATGTTCAGACACTTTCGCGTGTAATCCTTCTGATGATTTGGCTGTTTCTGAGTCTGTTCGTGAACCTGACCCTACTGTACCTGATCCGATCATTTCGCCTAACCTGATGCCATTAAGTCTAAGATTAGCATAAAAACAAAACCCTTTACTATCACCACCTTTAACGCAAGCCATTAGCGCCCTCAGCCCAAAAAAGGATCTGCTTTCAAAATCCACAAAAACATTTACCCACTCAATGATACCACACCTACTCCACACAAGGAATAGGATTTAGACATTTAAACGAACATAGATATTCCTCGGTGGACTCAGACTTTCACTAATATTTTCTGGCACATAATGCAAACATACAGATGATGAAACAAACAGTATGATGTTGCTCACAGAACACTTCACAGAATATAAGATGTTTAAAATGAAATGTTTTCATGTGTTCTGGATATGTGCAGTAGTCAAACTTTCCTGGAGTGAGGTAGTTATATATATATTTCAGTCCCAGGAATTCTATATCATCATCTCATGATATAATCTAAGATCAAAATTAGTATATGAGATCAAAAACATTTTTTCTTAATTAATTTTCTTAATGATAAATATTTCTAGATCACTAAGTCACCAAGCATAATTGCTTGTAAATAATGTGTTGAAAGGAAAGTTGGTGACATTTTGATATTTTTGTGGAAAAAATTATTTCAGAGGTGTTTTAGCCGAGGGGGCTTTATACATCGCAATGCCCAGATAAAAGGGCAGTGATAAATTAAGTGGTGTGGATATATATGCCTGCAAAACCACTAACACCAGTACCTTTAAATGCAAAGAGGCGAACTGATCTATTTCCTTTGTAACACTGCCGGTCTTGAAGTTTGTATTAAGAACTAATTGCTTTATGCACAGTGCATATAACTGCAGCATGACAGAAAGTGGCAACACTATGGCAATCAAGTGTCAGTGGTGTCAAGTGTGAAGATAACAGATGCTAATAGAGTTCAATTCAAGGAAACAGGAAGCCAGAACTATGAGAGTGTGTGTTCAAATCAGGTTGTCAAAAATATCTTTGGTTGTGTTTTTATATAAAGAAAATGATTAAAGGACAGTTCTTTACTTGCCAGTGAGTTTGGTGTCTACAGCAGAGGAAGGTAAGAAACCATAATAATAATAATTCATTTCATACACTAAAATGCAGCTTAAATGCTTTACAGAAGTTATGCAGTTGTGCAAAGCCATGGAATTACCAAAAATATAATAAAAATGAATCTATCAATATATCTAACAATGAAGTAATTTTAAAACATTACATATATAAACCAGACATAAACTGATTTCACAAGCTGTACTGAAACCTGTTTGAAATGGAGTCTAGAAGACTATTAATAGGAGAAAATAAACTGAAATATTGGGTTAAGTTAATAAACATTTACAGCCAGAGGTTTTGAAAAAGTTGGTGAAAGTTTATATAATTAGCTAATCGATAATTTTAACAAAGCATTTCTGAAGAATATGTAAACAGTTTATATTACTGTAGAAAGCACTGGCCTATATAATATTACAGTATGAGAAGTATGTATAAATGAATACACAATATAGGTCAAGTAAATGTTTTAACAAGAGGAATTGATCTCTTACCATAACACTAATATTTTCTATTTTCTCTGATATTAAGTAAATGTGCCCTTCCTAGCATAGTTTCTCATCAATGAATATACCAAGAAATTTAGTATAGTGGACCTGCATTGTGTTAATGTAGGATTAGACATACGGACTGGTGGAAGTGTATCGATGCCTTTTCAGTTTTAGTACTCGAAATCATTTATGAACTCTTTAATATTAAGAGATAATTTTACAGCTTTAAACCACAGATCAATAAGGGATCATTTTATTTTTCCTATGTAATTTTATTAAGAACATCGGTTAAGTCTTTTAAACATATAATTATTTAAAATTGGAACTCTATACATACACTATGACATTTTTACTAAATAAAAAATGCTTATGCTTATTGATCACAACATCTATACTAGATTGTGTCACTGTCACTTCCATAGAAAGAACAAGAATTGTTGGTGTACAGCCATTTTCAGCTCTCTCCAGAGACGCTCTATAGGGTTGATGTTTGGACACTGACTGGGCCGCTCCAGGGATTTCACAGCTTTCCTGAAGCCACTCCTGAGTTTTCTGGGTGGAATGTTTTCAGTTGATGTCTTTTCCAAAATATAAACCTTCGCCCCAGCCTGAGATCCTGAGCATTTTGCAAAAGGTTTTCACCTAGTATAGCTCTATATTTTCTGCATCCGACTTCCCCTCCGGCCTAACTCATCTTTGTGTTTTTATAAACTCCAAGCAGCCTCTTATGTGCTTTTTACTGAGGAGTGGCTTCTGCCTGGTCACTCTGCCATAAAAGTCCTAATTAGTGGAGTGCTGCACTGATAGTTGTCCTTCTGTAAGGAACCCTAGATCTAATTTATATTGATAATTCATTATTTGTCTGATGATGGCAATTTATCCCTAATAACTCATTTATTGCTGGGTTGTCAAATCGCTGAAGAATATTGCTTGTTACATGTAGTATGATTGAGCCTACCAAGCTCTTGGGCACTGCAGAAATGTTCCTGTATCCTTCCCCAGATCTGTGCTTGTGTGACACTTTCATGTGTGTCGTTGCTTTGTCATTGTTGAGTATTATGTGTAGATTGAAGAGATGAAAGTGAGTTAAATCCATTTGAAGATGAATCTGGAACAAGAAAAAATGAATAACTTGAAAGGGTCTGAAAGCTTTTTGCATACACTGTATATAAATGCTTTCAAAAGCACAAGTCAAAATAAGAGGATAAAATGTCTAACTTGTGTGATGCTTCATAAGTAAAATAGTTCTGGCCTTAGACATTATCAGTATGTCATTTACATGTCAACTCATAATTGCAAAAAAATAAATAAACTGCCAGATTATTCAATTCAGATTGCTTAGTACTGTTTTAGTGGTTGCTTCATTACAGAATGAAAGCAAGCACACCATGTCACTGAGATGCAAACTGAATTGGGTTGAAAATGGCTTTGGGAGAAAATCACCAGCAGCAAGTGCACTTCCACCATATTTGTTTTCCATCTCTTTTCTAGGTTACAGTGCGCAGTAATGGACAGAGTGCTTAAACTCTTTCTAACAGGTAAAGATCAACAGACCATGATTTTACCTGTCCGTGAACGTGATGATGAGCGTCCCATGGGAGACAGGTGGAAAACTTACTCAGGGTGGTCCAATTATGACTATTCTTTTCAAAATAGTCCTGGAATACCTACAGTAATAGATGTTTTTCCTAATGATTGGTTTGAGAGTGGCAGATGGGGCCAAATTACACTAGAATATTCTTGTAGTAATATTCCAGTAAGGTTTGAATAAATATGTGAAGGATAACAGTTTATAAAGGAAGGCTTTATTATTTATTAATTCATTTATTTATCAGAACATGCAGTCCTTTACATTCATTATCACTTTGGTGTAACTGAGCAGTTCAAAACTAAGTGTTGTGACTATAAAAAAATAACAACTTTTGTTGAATCTTTGAATAGTGCCATTCCATTGACACATGTTACTGTATTTGCGGAGTTTTTCTGGTGTTTTTAGAAGAAAACTCAAAAGGTTCCCATAATATTTGCAGAACACTGTCAATGTGATGGTCATGCTCGCATGCCGGAGTGTCCCCCGTTTCCCTGGCTACCTAAAGCACTTCCTTGTTTTCCTACTATCGTCTGTTTCTATGGTGTCCTGTCTCCTCCCCTTTAGCTCCAGCTGTTCCTCGTTTGTCCTTCGTTAGTGTTCCTATTCAAACCTTGTCCTCTCGTCTTGTGTTTGTTGGTCATTATCTTCTTATGCTGTGGCACTGACTCTCTGTGCTCTAGGCTAAGTCACCATGAATTTAAGCTTCATCCACTTTGAAACCAACCTCTGTAAAGCTGAAAGCCAAAGTCCATCCATCACAAAAGATCTGCACTGATCTAGTGAAGCTGAATAAACTCTACACTCTGTCCTGTCTCCCAGCTTCACTCCTGAGCTGCTCATGTCGATGCTCGAAGGTGCTGGTGCCAAAATCCGTTATAGCCATCAAAGGAACCTGTGTGGTGGTGCCGTGCAGTACCACATCTCACACATATGCGACTTGGTACAAGTATCAGCGCTCTGGATACCCTCCAATGTATTCTAATGACACCAAAGATATAATAAATCAGTTTAGAGGAAGGACATCACTCCTGGGAAATGCTACACAGGGAAACTGTAGCCTAAAGATTGACAATGTTCGCCAAGAGGATGGAGGAATAAGTGTGTATGTATGGATCAATCCTCACAACATATATGGAGATTACACAGAGATAAAAGTCTGTGAGTACACAAGGAGAAACAATGATCAAAACCTACACGCAGACAAGTTTATTAAGTAAATGTAATAAATAATTATGAAAATAATTATGACTTTGGCCCAGGTAATCATATTGACCACTGATTTTAATATTTGTATTTTTCATACAGTGGCACCTTCAGAGACTCGCATTTCTGTAGAAAGCACACAAGTGGAGGGAACGCTTTTCCCAGCCAAATGCACAGTCCGGCACTCCTGTCCAGTGTCTCCACCTCTGCTGGAATGGCTGGGCCTGTCTTCTGTTTCTAATGAGGTGACCACTACACAGGACTCGGGTGGCTTGTGGGTATCTGTGGCACACGCTCAGTTCAATGCCAGCCGTCGAGACCATGGTAAAAGGCTCACATGCAGGAGAATGTCAGATGGAAACACTGCGACTGGTGATGCACTTAACATCTTATGTGAGTAAAGACTACGCTAATGTTTTCCTCATTTTACATTATCTAAACGTTTTGAAAAATGTAAATTAAATATCAGGTTGGGTGGTAGGGGGATTGATGAGAATAAATTTAATTCATCGTTAAAAATAAAACCACATTAAAAATGCAACAAAGAATGCCAGAGCATTTCAAACCATCAAATGAACTGCTAAACTCTAATTGAGAAACTCTGTATTGTATCCTTGCATAATCTAGTTTGTGGACTATATGAAATAAGGCTTTATGAATATATATAGTTTATATTAAATTCATTTCTGCAGATGCCCCAACAAATGTGAACATACATACCAGTGGAACAACGCCTGTGGTTGAGGGTAGTAACATCTCATTAACATGTAGTAGTGACAGCAACCCTCCAGTGGCCAGCTATGAGTGGCGCATCATCCAAATGAATAGCAACATTAACCACAAGACAAGAAGTTTATTGCTTCAAGATGTCAGACGAGATATGAAAATCTCCTGCATTGCCCATAACTCCATCGGACTGGGTGAATCAGACCAACTGTCTCTGAATGTCCATTGTGAGTAGCTGGTGCATTTACTTTTTCAACATGCTTTGCTGCTATCACAGTTGACACCTGTTGAGCAAACGCTGTCAAACAACAGTTCTTACAGGCCACATTATTACACTGATATATTCTTTAGATTATTTAACACAATAGATTCAATAAAATCTCAATATCAATTCCTTTATTTTGTACATCAGGTATGTTATGGGGAAGAAATCCCTAAATTGATGTGTGTCTGTTCTGAATTGTAGTCTGACACCTCAGCCTCAGGGAATTATTACACTATTTTACGTACTTTGGAATGACTCATGGTAAGAGATGATTGGACACATGGACCTGCTCAATCTACTCTCATATACTGTGTTAGAATTACTGCACATGTTTCAATCATGGGAGGGTTCATTTATATCTTCGAGAGATAAGATGTGCATGTCCATAATCCATCAAGCATTCATAAAAGAGTCACTCTTGGTCAAGTGAACTGTTTGTTGACCGTGGTCTTTGTTAAGATTTTGTGATTGTGTTGCTGATGACTTTGTCTCCGTGTCTCAGTCCCTCCCACCATCCTGCCAGACTCAGCCTGCTGGGAGAGGGAAGGATCTCTGCACTGCATGTGCTGGGTGGAGGCGGAGCCAAACGCCAGCATCTCCTGGACTGTTGATGGAAGAAGTGCTCTCCTTCCACACTTCAACATGACAAATAACTATACGGGAAGGACCACAGTGTCAGTGATGACAGGGCCACCGGGCCACTTTGTAACTTGTGAGGCAGCAAACTACTTGGGCAATGACACTTACCAGATGTCTGGCGTTCCACAGCTGGCAAAAGGTACTGGATACTTCTCACTTGTGTGTAGGGGAAACCGCAGAAGGACATTACTGCTTGTTCTTAAGTCATTTCCTCCATTCTTTCCAGGCACTGTTGGATTTTACTATTTCATTCTGGTGGCCATAGTTTTAATTGTGGTTGGAATTGTGCTAGTTGTCCACAGAAGACTGAAAACGAGGTAGTTTTTTATGATTCATTTATACAGTCACAATTACATTTATCTGGTGTCTTAGTACTGGGCTAAAGTTAAACCCTAGCAGCACCTTTTAAGGTCTATTGTTACCTTTTTTCTTTTTTAATAGACCAGATTTCTGTCTCACATATTTATAGTCTGTTTGCTCTTCAATCTGTACATACTGATTTAATTTCAGACATGAAAACTCAGGAGGAGCTAAAAATACAAGTTCAGAGAACCCAACCCAGTGTAGGTAAGTCCAAAAGCTCCTCTGCAGTCATGTTTGTAATCATTTTAATACGGAAATGACTCATTCTGGGTTGAACTGTAGCAAAGGAAAATATGCACTTCAGTCAGACAAAAGTCTTATTACCTAGAAATAGTGTGGACACAATCTTTATGGCCATATTTTTTTCCTTGAATAATCTGAATATTTGTTGAATTCAGAAACAAGTTGTATATTTGAATACAAAAACACCCAGAGGAATCTGCCTCTTCAAGGAAAACGTTTCTGAATGTTCATAGTTTTCTGTCATTTTGATCATTAAAAAATCTACAAATATAAACTTAGACACTGTAAATAATGTGAAAAACAACAGAATTCATCAGATTATAAACAAATCTTATTTAAACAGTTAAATTAAATGTCTCTTGATTAACCTACTGAATGTATTCAGATGCTTCACTACTGCTCCATCGTCTACTACTAGGCCTCAGTCTTCCACTGACCTGCCCACTTTAGACCTTAATTCCAGTTAGACTGTACACAAAAAATAAATTAATCTATTTACTTTTCAAATTAATTTAACTAGAGAATATTAAAATTTTCATTTAACCTCGGTTTGATTTGCAAATGAATAATGTAAGAAGTAATTGCTTCATGCAAATGTATTGTTCTAACATTTTTCAACTGTGTATATGTACAGTACATATATTTTAAGTTATTACAATACTTAATTTTAATATGTTGTAGATGTTTTTTTCTAAGGAACACTGTTTTGTTTATTTAGGCAGAACATAGAGTCAAGTGGAACCCAGACCAACACCCAACAGATGATGATCAATCATTTGTATAACTTTGACATTATCTATACAAATACTGCATGTGGTGGGAATATTTACAATAACTCCATGGTGACTTCACAGGCTCCCAAGGTAGCAACAGCACACTGCCCAATAAAGACAATGCAATGTTAGTACAGCTAGTAATGTAGTGGTTTCTCAGTTCCAGTGCTGGGCCATCTGCCATGTTCTCTCTGCTCCAATTGATTTCTAAACTCATCATCTAATTATTGGGCCTTTCATAGTCTGAATCAGGTAGGCTGGGGCAGAGAAAATACAAACATTCAGAGCAGGGTGCCCCCCATATCTGGAACTGATGAACTCTAGTACTGAAGAAATTAGTGTTCCTCACATTCAACCCTGGAGAGTAAAAGCACTGTGTAGTTTACAGTTGACCCTGCTCAGACGCATCTATTAATTTTAAGTTTACTATTAAGTTTATTTTGTATGTATTAAGAACAGAGTCATGATGTTTTTTGTTTGATTGTTTGTTTCTTAGGATGACATGTCCAATATCTACCTGAAGGAATGATACTCTGCAAATATCCTGATGGCCTCAGCTGTCCATTTCTTCAGTACTCTTCAACCCAAAATGTTCAGAAATAGAATTCAGAGTATTGTGAACGGGGCAGGTGCGATGAGTAGTCCCTAGCAGGGGTGGGTGTGTCTCCCCTGCTAATTGGCTGACCAACCGTGACACATGGAGGCTTCAACATGCACAGAAAAGGGCAGTGCTAAATTAATGTGAATGTAGTATGGATATGTGTGCTTGCAAAGCACAAACCATGTCTAAAAATAACAAGAGAAGAATTGATCTGTTTCTTATACAACACTGCCCTATTTTTATTATGAACTACTTGCCATATGCTTAGTGCATATAATTGGATCATGACAGAGAATGGCACCAGTATGGTCATGTATTGATCAAATCTCAAAAATAAAGTGTAAAGTCGTCTGAGCCACTAACCACATTTAGTTCAAAGAAATAGGAAGTCAGAACTATGACAGAGTTCAGGAAGTCAAATATCTATCATTAAGTGTTTTGTTTAAAGAAAGTAACCAAAGGACAGATCTTTGTCACCGAGAGTGTGGTGTCTACAGCAGACAAGGGTAAGAAACATCAGCACAACAACAACCACCACAATAATAAAAATAATAATAATAATAATAATAATAATGATACTTTTCATATACTTTTCATTCTTCTGGAAGCCAGTGGACACAATAGGTATTCAACTTCATTTTTGGAAATGTTTTAATTTTACATGGGGCTATACAACTCTCTTTGGCTGTTCTGTGACTTAGCCCTTTCTGACTGAGTGCTTCCTGAATGACAGGAAACTCATATCTAAAAAGCAGAGTTAACGTGAGGCAGACGTTTCTCTTTCCTGCGATCATCGTCTTTGTAGACCTTTCACATACTTACTGGCTCATCTCTTCTGTGCTTTTAACACATGCCTTCAGTGTTCTATTGATTTCTGCTGTGGACAGCTGGATAATGCTATCCCAAAACAGATTTTCTGTGCAAATATTTTTGACATAAGGTATTTTTTACTCAAAATGTATAGTCATAAGCAAGTATAGGGTTAAATGAGGGGTTAATGCCCCGCTTTTAAGGAAAAAGTCAAATTTAGAAGAGAAACAAGGTTATAACATTTTTATTTTTTAATGCTATATAACAAGATGGTGGTATTTTAGTAGCAAGTAAATGCAGCAAAATTAACATTTAAAATATTCAAGTCTTAAAGTCTATAGTTTTTATCAGTAATAATGTAATAATACATTAAAGGGCTTAAACACATACAAAATGTTCTCATGATATAATGTAAAATCAAAAATGATATCACAGAAGACCAAACCCACCTCACTTAATGGATGAGATGTATGATAAGAGAAGATGTATCAGTAAATATTTCTGGAGTATATTTGCTTATAAATAATATGTTGAAAGGAAATCTGGTGACTTTTTTTTTTGTTGTGGATAAATGATTTCATGAGCGTATTAGCCATGGAGGCTTCAACATGCACAGAAAAGGGCAGTGCTAAATTAATGTGAATGTTGTATGGATATGTGTGCTTGCAAAGCACAAACCATGTCTAAAAATAACAAGAGAAGAATTGATCTGTTTCTTATACAACACTGCCCTATTTTTATTATGAACTACTTGCCATATGCTTAGTGCATATAATTGGATCATGACAGAGAACGGCACCAGTATGGTCATGTATTGATCAAATCTCAAAAATAAAGTGTAAAGTCGTCTGAGCCACTAACCACATTTAGTTCAAAGAAATAGGAAGTCAGAACTATGACAGAGTTCAGGAAGTCAAATATCTATCATTAAGTGTTTTGTTTAAAGAAAGTAACCAAAGGACAGGTCTTTGTCACTGAGAGTGTGGTGTCTACAGCAGACAAAGGTAAGAAACATCAGCACAACAACAACCACCACAATTATAATAATAATAATAATAATAATAATAATAATAATACTTTTCATAAGTTAAAACACAGCTCAAATGTTTTACAAACGTTTTGCAGTTGTGCACGTAAGACATGTATAGCCTATATAATAAAAATAAATCTACTATATACAATGTATATAAAAATGAAGTTGAATAAAAGTACATATCAAATTCAAAAGTGCTTCAAAAAGCACTTTCCTTGCATATGTGATAGAGGATCTAATCATATTTTCTGTGCACACTATAGCAGGGGGTTCTGCTCATCAACAGAAGAACATTTTAAGAAACACAACAAAAACAGAAGCCCACATGGCTCAGCTAACTTAAGAACATGACCAAAGGACTGGTATTTATTTGCCATCGCGTGTGGTGTCTACAGGAAGGAAGGTAAGAAACATCAACACAACAACAACAACTACAATAATAATAATAATAATAATAATAATAATAATAATAATAATAATAATAATAATATAAAAATACTAATAAGTAGAATGATATTTCATACATTAAAATGCAGAAGTAGTGCATTTGTGCAAATATATATATATATATATAAACAAACCAGACATAAACTGGTTTCACCATTTAGAGCTACAAAAAACAATTTCCCTGCATATGTGATAAAGGATCTGATGAGATTTTCTGTGGACACTATAGCAGGGTGGTTCTGCTTATTAACAGAAAAACATTCTAAGAAAAACAACAAAAACAGAAGCCCACATGGCTCAGCTAACATAACTAAAAGGTAACTAAAAACCAACAGTAATGAGGAATGCCTAAAACCTAGTCTAAGCTAATGCTGTTGACTGATGCTAATCCCCCAAAACAGGAACATGAAAACCACACTAGGCAAATAAGAAAATCAAGGCAAGATGCACTCAGACTTTATACAAGTGCGCTTTTACAGCTGTTTTGCATTGGTCAACGGAACACGCCATAGGTGCCAATATTGTTATGTTTCACACTCGTCTTAAAATTAATTCAACACAATTTTTTGTTCCATAGTGTTTGTTTAAAGCACCTTTTGCAGCAGTGACTGCTTTAACGCTTGCAAGCTTGATGCACTTTTCTGTTGGAAGTTTCTCCAATTAATTAAAAAATAGAACATTTAATTAAACAATAAGGAATAATAAAAGAAAGCAGATAAACACACCGAATTGATATACAAATAATTGTTTTAGATTGAGAAATTATTTTTGATCTGTTTTTTGAACCTGGTGAGACTGTTCCAGAATTATACTGTATATGTGTTGGAAAACTGATCTAGGCTGAGGGTCTGAAATTCTAATGAAAAATGTGTAGACCTTGTTGTACTGAAACCTGTTTGTAAAGCATGGTGGCAGCTCAGTGGTTTAAGCTGTTTGTTTTTGGTCTTGTAATTAGAAGTTCACACCCCACCACCAAGCTGCAACTGTTTGGCCCCTGATCAAAGTTATATTCAGTCTTAAATGTAAAGGAGTCCAAAAGAAGAGTATGAGAAAATAAACAGGAATATTTGGTTAATTTCATAAATATTTATATATCAGAAATTCTGAAAATGTGGATGAAAGTGTACATAATTAACTAAAGACATCATTCTAACAAACCATTTCTATAGAATATGTAAAGAGATTTTATTACTTTTGAAAGTACTGACCTGGATAATATTACAGTAAGATAAGTACTAACATAGTTTCTCATGAATGAGTATACCAAGAAATTTAGTACAGTGGACCTGTGTTCATATTGAATTAGAAATATAAACTGGGGGGAGTGTATCAATAGATACAGATTATACAACTAAGATTGCTTAGTAGTGTTTTAGTGATTGTTTCTGTATCAACTGGGAAGAAGTTTGGTTTTCACCTGCATTACAGTGTCTTATAGAATATAGTTACAGAATGAAAGCAAGCACTCCGTCACTGAGATGCAAACTGAATTGGGTTGGGAATGGCTTAGAAAAAGAATCACCACCTGCCAGTACAAGCAGAATGTACAACTTCCACCATGTTTTTCCATCTCTTATCTAGGTTACAGTGTGCAGTAATGGACAGAGTGATTAAACTCTTTCTAACAGGTAAAGATCAACAGACCATGCTTTTACCTGTCTGTGAATGCGATGATGAATGTCCCATGTTATGCCCCACAGAGTAGAAAACTTACTCAGAATGTTCACTGTAGGTTATTGATATATTCATCAGTAGTCAGTAAAGGAGGACAGTGCGCAGTGAAACTCACAGACTGCATATCCCCTCATATCCGCAAGACTTTCTGTAAAAGCAGCAATGACCAACAGAGACAGAGTAAGCGTCCAGCAGGGTGGAGATAAGATGCAACTCAAGGATGGTAACAAGTTCAACATCAAAAAGTACAACAGACTGTACTTCTTGAACATTGTACAATGTATTATAGAAAGTGCAAGGACGAGCTGAAGTTACAGGCCTACAGCAATGCTGATTAGGCAGCAGACAGGCGAGATAGTGTTTCAGTCTAAGTAAAAAAGATGGTTTGATTTCATGGAAAACTAAGAAACAACCAACAGTTGCACAAATGTTAAGCGGAGTATATGGCCATTACTGCTACTGCACAGGTGGGTATATACCTCATTCAGTTACTTGCTGGACTTGATAGTGAAACTCACCATATGACAATGAAAATCTACAAGGTTAATCAAGGTGCAATTGCATTAACACAAGAGCTTGTAAGCAGACAGAGGTGCAAGCACATTGATAAGTATAACTTTATCAGAGCTACGTTGAGTAATGAGAAAATTTCTTTGACATTATATTTAACAGAAGAAATGGTCGTTGAAAGGGTATGTTTCCCAGTTCAGAAGCTGAGACCCCCCCTTTCAATTTGAGTCAAGTTGTTAAGGAGAATGTTGCCATCGTCACAGTCCCTTGCAAGTGAATTATTTCTTGTCACCAATCTACTATCCAAAGTGCACGTCAACAAGCTGAATAAACTCTGCACTCTATCCTGTCTCCCAGCTTCACTCCTGAGCTGCTCATGTCGATGCTCAAAGGTGCGGGTGCCAAAATCCGTTACAGCCATCAAAGGAACCTGTGTGGTTGTGCCGTGCAGTACCACATCTCACACATATGCGACTTGGTACAAGTATCAGCGCTATGGATACCCTCCAGTATATTCTAAAGACACCAAAGATATAATAAATCAGTTTAGAGAAAGGCCATCACTCCTGGGAAATACTATGCAGGGAAACTGTAGCCTAAAGATTGACAATGTTCGCCAAGAGGATGGAGGAATAAGTGTGTATGTATGGATCAATCCTCACAACATATATGGAGATTACACAGAGATAAAAGTCTGTGAGTACACAAGGAGAAACAATGTTCAAAACCTACACGCAGACAAGTTTATTAAGTAAATTTAATAAATAATTATGAAAATAATTATGACTTTGGCCCAGGTAATCATATTGACCACTGATTTTAACATTTGTATTTTTCATACAGTGGCACCTTCAGAGACTCGCATTTCTGTAGAAAGCCCACAAGTGGAGGGAACGCTTTTCCAAGCCAAATGCACAGTCCGGCACTCCTGTCCAGTGTCTCCACCTCTGCTGGAATGGCTGGGCCTGTCTTCTGTTTCTAATGAGGTGACCACTACACAGGACTCGGGTGGCTTGTGGGTTTCTGTGGCACACGCTCAGTTCAATGCCAGCCGTCGAGACCATGGTAAAAGGCTCACATGCAGGAGAATGTCAGATGGAAACACTGCGACTGGTGATGCACTTAACATCTTATGTGAGTAAAGACTACGCTAATGTTTTCCTCATTTTACATTATCTAAACGTTTTGAAAAATGTAAATTAAATATCAGGTTGGGTGGTAGGGGGATTGATGAGAATAAATTTAATTCATCGTTAAAAATAAAACCACATTAAAAATGCAACAAAGAATGCCAGAGCATTTCAAACCATCAAATGAACTGCTAAACTCTAATTGAGATAAACTCTGTATTGTATCCTTGCATAATCTAGTTTGTGGACTATATGAAATAAGGCTTTATGAATATATATAGTTTATATTAAATTCATTTCTGCAGATGCCCCAACAAATGTGAACATACATACCAGTGGAACAACGCCTGTGGTTGAGGGTAGTAACATCTCATTAACATGTAGTAGTGACAGCAACCCTCCAGTGGCCAGCTATGAGTGGCGCATCATCCAAATGAATAGCACCATTAAGCACAAGACAAGAAGTTTATTGCTTCAAGAGGTCAGACGAGATATGAAAATCTCCTGCATTGCCCATAACTCCATCGGACTGGGTGAATCAGACCAACTGTCTCTGAATGTCCATTGTGAGTAGCTGGTGCATTTACTTTTTCAACATGCTTTGCTGCTATCACAGTTGACACCTGTTGAGCAAACGCTGTCAAACAACAGTTCTTACAGGCCACATTATTACACTGATATATTCTTTAGATTATTTAACACAATAGATTCAATAAAATCTCAATATCAATTCCTTTATTTTGTACATCAGGTATGTTATGGGGAAGAAATCCCTAAATTGATGTGTGTCTGTTCTGAATTGTAGTCTGACACCTCAGCCTCAGGGAATTATTACACTATTTTACGTACTTTGGAATGACTCATGGTAAGAGATGATTGGACACATGGACCTGCTCAATCTACTCTCATATACTGTGTTAGAATTACTGCACATGTTTTAATCATGGGAGGGTTGATTTATATCTTCGAGAGATAAGATGTGCATGTCCATAATCCATCAAGCATTCATAAAAGAGTCACTCTTGGTCAAGTGAACTGTTTGTTGACCGTGGTCTTTGTTAACATCTCTCCAGAGACTCTCTGTAACTGTACTGTCACTATTGTGTCATACCAGAAGCTTCAGTACTTCCTGCCCCTTTAACTCTTTGTTAGTGGACTGGGTGTTACAATATATTCATACAGTCTTATAGTAACAGAGTTTGTTACTTAATCGTGCTGCTATAGACATTTACATTTATGGCATTTAGCTGACTGAGTACAACCTGAGCAATTGAGGGTTAAGGGTTTTGCTCAGGGACCCAACAGTGGCAACTTGGCAGTCATGGGGCTTGAACCAGCAACCTTCCAATTATAAGTCAAGTACCTTAATCACTGGCTGTATGCACTCAATGCACGTCTAAACAGATCTGAAAATTAATGCCCCAGAAACAGAATCTATATGTGAGGGACTTTTTGCTTTGAGATGACAAGGGAAACATGAAAGTCTCTTGCAAGTATTTTGCTGTGGCCCCATGATTCTTTGTCCTTCTAGAGCCAGACTGTGGCTGTAATAACACCAGTGTGTCATGCAAACCTTCACTGCCTCTTGCCCCTTTAAACGTGGGATATTGGGTTGGGTGCCACAGCAGTAAGATTTTGTGATTGTGTTGCTGATGACTTTGTCTCCGTGTCTCAGTCCCTCCCACCATCCTGCCAGACTCAGCCTGCTGGGAGAGGGAAGGATCTCTGCACTGCATGTGCTGGGTGGAGGCGGAGCCAAACGCCAGCATCTCCTGGACTGTTGATGGAAGAAGTGCTCTTCTTCCTCACTTCAACATGACAAATAACTATGCGGGAAGGACGACATTGTCAGTGATGGCAGGGCCACCGGGCCACTTTGTAACTTGTGAGGCAGCAAACTACTTGGGCAATGACACTTACCAGATGTCTGGCTTTCCACAGCTGGCACAAGGTACTGGATACTTCTCACTTGTATGTAGGGGAAACCGCAGAAGGACATTGCTGCTTGTTCTTAAGTCATTTCCTCCATTCTTTCCAGCCACTGTTGGATTTTACTATTTCATTCTGGCGGCCATAGTTTTAATTGTCCTTGGAATTGTTGTGCTAGGTGTCCACAGAAGAATGAAAAAGAGGTAGTTTTGCATGATTTGTTTATTCAGTCACAATGTAAGGGGCGGTGCCATGCTGAGGCCCCCTCTGGCCACGAGTCAGGTACACCACTAATCAGGCTTAATGCCCAACAGCTGTGCTAGGCCTATATAAGCCCAGTGACTCAGTCACCAAAGTTCTGAGCAAAGTGCCTAGCTGGTAACTTTGGGTATTGAGGTCTGTGAGCCCTTGTGCTGTACCTCACTTCTGTGCTGTGAGGGTGTACCTGCTTTTACATGTTCCCTCCCCTCTCCAGTTTTCCCCCTCAAATCTGTCTCTCTCCTAAGGCTCCCCTTAGCCATTACCGTTTCTCCCTGTTTTCTGGTATCGGGGCTGCCCTCTTTCCCGTGGCATCCTTGGCTCTCCCTTTTCCCACGCTCGGCATGGTGTTTAGTTTTTCTTTCCTTCTAGATTTGTCATCTTCCATTCCTTTGAAGAGCGATTATACGTGCAGGTGGTTTTTTGGCCGCCGCAGTCTAGCAGGTGTGCGTTCACCTCGCAACACAATGGCTGGGGTTCGACTCCCCCCTTTGGTTGTTTACTTTACTTTTCTTCTTTACCTGTTCTAACTGTTCTGCACACGGGCCCACCATTAGAGCATGATTGCTCTCCCAGTAGGCTGTCGATGTCATCACCTTGCTGGGTTCGAACTGACCTTACATACAATTACGTTTATCTGGTATCTTAGTACTGAGCTAAACTTAAAACCCAGCAGCACCTTCAATAGAGTAGTAGATTTAAAAAGGGAGGAACAGACCTTTTTCATTAAGCTTAAAAGTTCTCTTATGCATTAGTTTTCTCTCACATATTTACAGGACTCTTCAATCTGCTTTCACTTCAGACATGAACACTCGAGAGGAGCTAAAAATACAAGAAGTTCTGAGAACACAAGCCAGTGTAGGTGAGTCCAAAAGTTCCTCACCAATCATTTTAATGATTGTAGAATGAAAATTAAACATTCTGATGCACATGCGTTTGAACAATGGGGAAGGAAAAAACATGCACTTCAGTCAGGCAAAAAAATGTTTTATTATCATGAAATAAACAAAGCGTGAACACAGACTTTATGGCTATATTTTATTCCTTGAATAATTTGGATATCTGTTGAGTTCAGAAACACACTGCTTATTTGAATGCAAATGTCCAGAGGTTTAGCGTCCTGTGTATGGGTGGTCTGGGGTGGGTGTTGTCCACCTAGGGGAATCACCCCATACAAGGAAAACTAAGCTTTTTTTTTAGTGTTCATAGTTTTCTGTAATTTTGACATCAATTATCATCAATGGTCATCGATGGTCATCAAATGCTCAGCTTTCCTATTAGCCATTTTGAAGGTGTGAGTGTGCTACGTCAGTGTTTCCCCTTTACAATATTGCCAAATCATGACGTTTCTTCACATATGCTGTACAGACAGTTGAAGGGGGGCCCTTTACAATAAGGAAAACAGTTCCCTGGGGTTTTAGTGAAATGTCTGATATTTTTTGGACCAAATACTACCAGGATCATCCAGCACAACATGCTTCTCTGTCTGTCCAAACAACCCTGTTCATAACTATTTGTTTGAGTGCCTGTTCCTTTAAATGACACTGCCCCCTAAAGACAAAGTAATGCCTAACAAAGTTAGTAATGTAGTTGTTTCTCAGTCCCAGTGCTGGACCATGGGCCATGCTGTCTTCGCTCCAACTGATTTCTAAACTCATCTTCTAATTATTAGGCCTTTCATGGTCTGAATCTTCATAAAGTCTATCTAGTGTGTATTAAGAACAGACCTATTTTACATATTAGTACTGGTAGGATGCCAGTCCAAAATGGAGAAGTGAGATTACAACCTAGAAATAATAGTTTACAGTGATCACCAATCATACCTAAAGAGTCTTGTGAATATTTCATAACAGCTGTTCAGTTTATTTATTAATGTGGGCTATTTCTGGGCACCTCAGAGCAAAAAAAACAACAACAACAAATGGGGGGGAAAAAAGGAAAGTTGAATGTATTCGTAATGATGCAGGTTTTGTGTTGATATACTGATGGTGTAAGTCATGGATGAGATGGCAAGTATCTACCTGAATGAATGTTACACTTGATGGCCTTGCATGTCCATTGCTAAGCTTCAGTATGCTTCACACCAAAATATTCTGCATTCACTGATGTCTGGGATTTTAATATTCCATGTCAGAGCTGAGTATCTGCACATTCTGCAATCTGCAAACATAAAGTTAACATTCTCTCAAATAAAAAAAAATTCTTGATTTTGTGCATATTTATATTTCTACATAAATCAAAATCTAAAATAAATAAAATATATATTCAGCGCAGTGCAAATGAAGAAAAAAACAGCTGAAGTTGTCCATCTGTGTCTTTCTGTGATCCACCTTGCAATCTGTCACAAGGTCTGTCAAAATAAGATGTAGGAATAAATGCCTTAGCATTGTAACAATAAGCCTCTTGGTACCGTCATTCCTTTAAATGAAGGGAAGTCACCCTAAACTTGTCAACAATCCAATCTGCAAATTCTGCTTGTCCTAAATAAGTCACAATGATGCCCATTTTTTTACAGCGTGAGTCCTAATAATCCCCTCTTGTGCCAGTCACTGTTCATACTTATACTCTACTATGTTAGGTCTGAGGTGCTCTGTTCTTCCACACTGTCATGATCAGTGATCATGATTTATTGCACCTTCTAGGCCTAGTGACTAGGCGATCCTACTGCATATCACCTCTTCAGTATACTGAGTTCCATCTGACTGGTGCCATAGTAGAGCAGTGCTTTCTTAAAGCGTCTGCTGAAATGCCTTCGGCCACCAGAGGGCCATACAGCGTCCTACTGCTACAGTGCAATAGGTGGCAGGAAAACTGACAATTCCCATTCCACAACAGTATAATATCTTAACTCTGATCCATCTTTGTGCATTTGGATTTCTATCTATGGAACCTGTATTTCCTATTAACTTCAGAAATGATTCTTTTTTTTATTTTGGAGTCTGAGTTTTGAGCTCTAACTCTGGCTGATCTCATATACATTTCAGTTTATCTTTACTGTAGCAAAGTATGGACTGATGCCAAATGTTCTCACTGAAATCTGTCTTTACTCAGTCATAAGATTTCCTCCATTGGCTTTGTTCAAACCAACTTGACTGATACTAAACAACAGAACAACAAAAAGCATCAAATGTGTCTTTGACAATGGTATAACAAGGTTTCCAAACTGTCAATTGCACTTGGTTTTAAACAATTTTATTGACTACATGTTACATTCACCTTGATAAGAACAAAAATATTCACTCACCTAAGTAAGCTTAAAGCCAATATCTGGTCTTCGATCTTCCAAAGTTCACACATGTTACTCCACTGCTGCGCTCCCTTCATTGGCTCCCTGTAGCTGCACGTATCAGATTCAAAACCTTGATGTTTGCCTACAAAGCCAAAAATGGACCAGCCCCCTCATACACAAGGTCAATGGTCAAAGCCCGATCCGTACCTCGAGTACTTCGAACCTCAAGTACGGCTAGGCTTGAAATACCTTGCTTCAGGTCTCATGGACGACAAGCATTGAGACTATTTTCTGTCCTGGCTCCAAGATGGTGGAATGAACTCCCGCTTGCTGTCTGGACAGCAGAATCCCTTGCAGTCTTCAAACGCAGACTGAAGACCCATCTATTTGCAGAATATTTAAAGGACAACTATTATTATTATACAACTATTATTTAAAGGTGGGGTGGGGGGTTACAAGTTTGCAGTTAGTAAAGATGACCCCTTAGTTCAGTTCAGTTAGCTTTACTGGCATGACCATAAGCACTTACAATATTGCCAAATCAGTATTACAACATGAATTGTTCTATTGTAATCCATAACCCGACAATCACAATCACAATCAAAACTTTTCTTTTTTTACCAGTATTTACGGCCCTAACAAAGATGAATCAGCTTTTATTTTTCATGATTTCTGTTCACAACTAATGAACTGTTCTGGATTGTAATACAGTTTGGGACTCTAATACTGACAATCTAATATTCCTCCCTCTATCAAAATATGACATTTAATTGAAGTTATAAACCATGTGTGAAGATCACAAAACTCACTGACAAAATAAATTTTTTTCCCCCTCACAGGTAACTATTGCTGTAGCTGATGTTTGTAAAATGTAAATGTACCCAATTATCATTTCAGTACATTCTGGCAAACCATATTCGAGACCTTTTCTAGGATATTTAATAAGGCAGTAGAGCCATCATCTCTCATTGCATTGTTTGGTGTGGCTCCAACAGGCACCCATCTTTGTAAGGGGGAACTGTTATGCTCACCTTCTGCTCTCTCTTTGCCAGGGGTATGATCTTGTTTAAAGTCTAAGTACCAAATGGACCTCCCTGAAGATTTCACATTATCTTAGCTACTGCAAAAATGCATATGTGAATTAAAATGAAAATATGTTCACTTTAAAAATGACAAATTCAAGTAAATTTTGACGGAAAAACCCTATGTTGCACTGGAAATTCCAGAACGTTTCCGAGTGAAGTCATTGGTGGACATCAGTGAAAAAAGCCGTGCACAAACACCATTATGACTGACTTGGACTGCGAATTTTCCAGTGCTGGTTCTTCAGATTCCGAAGACATTTTTTTTAATTCGATGAAGATTATGAATCTGCAGTGACAATGTGGTGGACTGAATATCATCAATAGTGAAATTCAACCATTTATATTTTAGCTAGAGATGGAAGAAGATACTCCAGAGAGCAATGAACAACCTGACCCAGTAGACAGAACTGGGAATTCCAACTGGTAAAAACCTTTATATTGGCCATTATTCTGAAAACTAATTCTAAAAGTAAAAACTATTACTAAATGTAATCTTGTCTATTAACAATCGCCAACTTCCCGGCTCACCAGATAGAGATGGGGGGTGGGGGGTTATGTCTGGTAAGAGACTTGTGTGGGGTTGGGCTTGTTTGCTTTCAACTAACTGAGAAATCTGTATATGACCTTGTATTCTGTCCCTGATTTTAGAGTTAATGTTATGCCTCTAATAGTTGGCTGCCTTGTATATACAGTTTTAGCCTGCTCTGTTTGTTTGTTTTGTTGGCCTTGGTCCCTCCTGATGTTGTAACACTAGTTCCCTGTATAGTTGTATGTTATTCCAACACTTTGTAATACATTTGCTGTGCACCGTATTCACTTTGTCCGTTTTGTTTGTCATATCACGCACCAGTCGCTCGGACACTCCTGCCTAGACTGAGATGTAACAGCCTTGAAATGCATGCATTATCATTTCCTTCTCTTTTGCATGGCTGACTTCAGTGAATGTCTAGTGCTAACTCCATACATTGACAAAAAAACAAAAACAAAAAACATAACCCTGAAATAAACTGACGAAGTGTTAACCACACAAGTGTTTGGGTGTTTGGAAAGATGCTGGTTAATTATGGGAAATGCAGCTAACTAGATAAATAATGAACATTAGAAATTCATTAGAAAATTAGCTATTAATGACAATAACTAGCTATCTAAGCGCAAACAGTCAGTTATTGTTATTGCTGTAAAAGCCATCTGTGTTGAATTCAAATTCATAAGATACTCTATAAATCTCCGAAATACAACTACATGCAGTAGTTTTAGCCTAGTATGGCACCAAGCTTCGAAAGTCTGTTAGTTAGCTAATGTAATCTAAAATAGGCAAAGTAATTGAGTATGAGAAAGGTGCTATATAAATGTAAATAATAATAATAATAATAATTGCACTTACCCTGTTTACTTCCATTCACACAGAGTCTCATGAACACCTCTCTTTAACAAGTTTCTTTAAATTCCCATATTGTTAGAAAAGCAGCAGCTCAAGTTATCGTGTGAGCGTGGCTTTCCACATCCCACAGTTGTGGTAAAGAACTACTGCTAACGAAATAAGCGAATGATCCTTTCCAATGTGCCCTTTTAACTTGGACAAACTTTGTCCATTTTTAAAATATTTATGGATCTTTGGACTATTAGTGCACGGGATTCCCACTATACATTGAATTTTTGCAGCCAAAGACAACACAGCCTTTTGTCATTTTGTATCATCTTTAATTGAACTTGAGTTTCTTGAGTTGCTGTGCACCATCACACGGATGACATTTATGACAGAATCTGAAAAACACAATTTTTAAGCCGTATTGCTTGAATTTGTAAAAAAAAAAAAAAAAAAGAAAAAAAAGAAAAAAAAAGTTTTCTAATTATCGATAATCACAGGTTAGATACTCAGCTTTTGCTGCAGTTATGTGTTATACACTTTCATATCAGCTGGTGCTTAGCCATTAAATGGAAAGATTCTACTCCACCCAGATACAGCCACTGTGTCAGGGACGTCATCTGCCATTTCAAATTGGAGATCAGATACACCGTCAGAGAAGTTTAATTTATATTTCTTTTATTCTATACAATATCATTTTGTTTTGTGTATGGTACTTTGGTGTTGGTTACTGGTAGTAGGAATTGGCTGCCACATTTGTTGGGTGGGGGTTTTTGCTTCTGTTTATGTGTAGGTAGTGAGGGTAGTCGTTTGTATGTTTCTTTTTTGTTAGGATTATATAGTGTGTGTTTATTTTTTTCATTCGTATGGGTCTCGTTTGTTGTTTTGGCCTGGGTCACTTCCGAAGCAATTACAGCAGTTTGTTTACTTGTTTCTAAATATTAACCTCTGTACTACACACTAGTACACCAAAGAAGAGACTACCATTTGTGCTTCCGTTTCTTTTTGTCATTCTTTACCAGGGGCATTCTCCATTCCGTTAGGCGTTTATCGTTGCTTTTCGCTGGTACGGCCTCCAAGCCTAGACGGAGGTTCATAACAGTTGGCGGCTCCTCCAATACGCGCATTGTAACGGTCAGTAATTTGCGTACCGTCTCCTTAAGTTACGTTTACGTAAAAGGCGTGTGCATGTAGCCCACGCAGAGGAGTTTTTGGTTGGTACTATACGTGACGGGCATTACTAGACCCAGCTCTTCTTTTGTCATTATTTACTTCTTTAGTAACGCGTTATGAGCTTTGGACGTCTCCACAACTCATGTATGAGCTGTTTACAATACTCCAAGAGCGAGCCTAGGTGGCGTGGCGAATAAACCAGCAAGATTACTACAAAACTGAGTGAGTGTGGCTCACGTCTACACCGCATGCTTCACAGGCTTCTCTATACCGGTCCCAAAGCTCTGCTCATCTGGGGTGGAGTGTAACTTAAATAGCACTAACTCCAAGCGTTACAGTATCCAGTCGTGCTCCAGCCCCATCGTATCCTTTGTTTTGATCAGTGTGTTGCTATTTTCAGAAGAGAAAGTTGCTGTTCGTCCTGAATTGCCAGTGAATGGCGTTTCCTTTATACTTGGGAACGGCATAGCTTGTGGTATCGCGTTCCCTGTACCCGAAGTGGTGGAAAACCCTGTTGACTCGGAGCCTGACTTGAGTGCTGACCCGTGCTCAGACATGCACGTTAGGTGATGTTCAGACACTTTCGCGTGTAATCCTTCTGATGATTTGGCTGTTTCTGAGTCTGTTCGTGAACCTGACCCTACTGTACCTGATCCGATCATTGCGCCTCACCTGATGCCATTAAGTCTAAGATTAGCATAAAACAAAACCCTTTACTATCACCACCTTTAACGCAAGCCATTAGCGCCCTCAGCCCAAAAAAGGATCTGCTTTCAAAATCCATAAAAGCATTTACCCCCTCAATGATACCACACCTACTCCACACAAGGAATAGGATTTAGACATTTCAAAGAACATAGATATTCCTCGGTGGACTCAGACTTTCACTAATATTTTCTGGCACATAATGCAAACATACAGATGATGAAACAAACAGTATGATGTTGTTCACAGAACACATCACAGAATGTTTAAAATGAAATATTGCCATGTGTTCTGGATATGTGCAGTAGTCAAACTTTACTGGAGTGAGGTAGTTATATATATATTTCAGTCCCAGGAATTCTATATCATCATCTCATGATATAATCTAAGATCAAAATTAGTATATGAGATCAAAAACATTTTTTCTTAATTAATTTTTTTAATGATAAATATTTCTAGATCACTAAGTCACCAAGCATAATTGCTTGTAAATAATGTGTTGAAAGGAAAGTTGGTGACATTTTGATATTTTTGTGGAAAAAATTATTTCAGAGGTGTTTTAGCCGAGGGGGCTTTATACATCGCAATGCCCAGATAAAAGGGCAGTGATAAATTAAGTGGTGTGGATATATATGCCTGCAAAACCACAAACACCAGTACCTTTAAATGCAAAGAGGAGAACTGATCTATTTCCTGTGTAACACTGCCATTGTCTTGAAGTTTGCATTAAGAACTACTTGCTTTATGCACTGTGCATATAACTGCAGCATGACAGAAAGCGGCAACACTATGGAAATCAAGTGTCAGTGGTAAAGTGTGAAGATAACAGATGCTAATAGAGTTCAATTCAAGGAAACAGGAAGCCAGAACTATGAGAGGGTGTGTTCAAATCAGGATGTCAAAAATATCTTTGGTTGTGTGTTTATATAAAGAAAATGATTAAAGGACAGTTCTTTACTTGCCAGTGAGTGTGGTGTCTACAGCAGAGGAAGGTAAGAAACCATAATAATAATAATAATAATAATAATAATAATAATAATTCATTTCATACACTAAAATACATCTTAAATGCTTTACAGAAGTTATGCAGTTGTGCAAAGCCATGGAATTACCAAAAATATAATAAAAATGAATCTATCAATATATCTAACAATGAAGTAATTTTAAAACATTACATATATAAACCAGACATAAACTGATTTCACAAGCTGTACTGAAACCTGTTTGAAATAGAGTCCAGAAGACTGTTAATAGGAGAAAATAAACTGAAATATTGGGTTAAGTTAATAAACATTTACAGCCAGAGGTTTTGAAAAAGTTGGTGAAAGTTTATATAATTAGCTAATCGATAATTTTAACAAAGCATTTCTGAAGAATATGTAAACAGTTTATATTACTGTAGAAAGCACTGGCCTATATAATATTACAGTATGAGAAGTATGTATAAATGAATACACAATATAGTTTAAGTAAATGTTTTAACAAGAGGAATTTATCTCTTACCATAACACTAATATTTTCTATTTTCTCTGATATTAAGTAAATGTGCCCTTCCTAGCATAGATTCTCATCAATGAATATACCAAGAAATTTAGTATAGTGGACCTGCATTGTGTTAATGTAGGATTAGACATACGGACTGGTGGAAGTATATCGATGCCTTTTCAATTTTAGTACTTGAAATCATTTATGAACTCTTTAATATTAAGAGATAATTTTACAGCTTTAAACCACAGATCAATAAGGGATCATTTGATTTTTCCTATGTAATTTTATTAAGAACATCAGTTAAGTCTTTTCAATATATGACTATTTAAAATTGGAACTCTATACATACACTATGACATTCTGTAGCCCTTCTTCTGTACCAATGGTACAATACTGATACAATGATACAATGTTGACTGGACTGTTGAATTATTTCTTGCTAGTTTGAAACTGATGCTGTTCAGAGTACCTTGTCTGAAATGTCTGCTTGGTACTAGTGTTTCTCTTAAATTCTGGTGCCAAATATTTTTCTGTTTTCCTGGTTACACTACCCCATACCATCAAATCTAAACCACAGCTCCATATCCTGGCAAGAATACAATTTAACTAAATTTCATCTTGGATAATCTTTTAAATTTTATATGGGGCTATACAACTCACTCTGGCTGTGCTGTGATGTAATCCTTTCTGACTGAGTTCTTCCTGAATGACAGGAAACTCCTTTCCAAAAAGGCAGAGTTACTGTAAGGCAGAAGTTTCTCTTTCCTGAGATCATCTTTGTAGACCTTTTCCACTGCTTTAAGACTTCCGATACTTACCGGCTCATCTTTTCTGTGCTTTTATCACATGGCTTCAGTGTTCTATTGTTTTCTGCTATGGACAGCTGGACACTGGTGTCTCAAAGCAGATTTTCTATGAATATTTTTTGATGTAAGACGTTTTTACATTAAAAAAATGAACTACTTGCTTTATGCCAAGTACTTATAATTGCAACATGACAGAAACTGGCACTAATATGGTCATGCAGAGATTAAATGTCAAAGATAAAATGAAGACTCCTGAGGTGATAATGTTTAATTGAAGGAAAGAGGAAGTCAGAAATATGAGTGTGTTCAAATCAGGAAGTCAGAAATGGCTTTCGTTAGTGTTTTCTATAAAGAACATGACCAAAGGACTGGTATTTATTTGCTAGCGCGTGTGGTGTCTACAGGAAGGAAGGTAAGAAACATCAACACAACAACAACCACTACAATAATAATAATAATAATAATAATATAAAAATACTAATAAGAAGAATGATATTTCATACATTAAAATGCAGAAGTAGTGCATTTGTGCAAGTATATATATATATATATATATATATATAAACCAGACATAAACTGGTTTCACCATTTAGAGCTACAAAAAGCAATTTCCCTGCATATGTGATAAAGGATCTGATAAGATTTTCTGTGGACACTATAGCAGGGGGATTCTGCTTATTAACAGAAAAACATTCTAAGAAAAACAACAAAAACGGAAATCCACATGGCTCAGCTAACATAACTAAAAAGGTAACTAAAAACCAACAGTAATGAGGAATGCCTAAAACCTAGTCTAAGATAATGCTGTTGACTAATGCTAATCCCAAAAAATAGGAAGAAGAAAACCACACTAGGCAAATAAGAAACTCAAGGGAAGAGTCATTTAGATTTTATGCAAGTGAGCTTTTACAGCTGTTCTGTACTGGGCAAGGGAACACACCATAGTTACTAATATTGGTATGTTTCGCATTCATCTTTAAATTATTTCAACACAATTTTTTTGCTCATAAATCTACACACAAAGTCCAAAATCACAATGCAAAAACAAGTTCTTGGATGTTTTATAACTTTATTTTCAAATAAAAACATATCTATTTAGCATAAGTATTCAGTCCCTATCCTTAGCACTTGGTTAAAGCACCTTGTGCAGCAGTGACAGCCTCAGATCTTTGTCTTGGTAATTACCCCACAAACTCAGTGCAGCTTTCTGTTGGAAATGTATTTATTTAATATGTGTAGTGTGTGTGTGTGTGTGTGTGTGTGTGTGTGTGTGGGTGTGTGTGTGTGTGTATATATATATATATATATATATATATATATATATATATATATGAGGAAAAATACAACTAGCAACCAATACATTGTGTTGAAAAAATACAACAATAAAACACTTTAAAGAAAGAAAGAAAAAAGTGAGAAAAATTAAACTGTAAGGAATACGAAAAAAGACACACAAAAGCCACATTAAATTGATATACAGATGATCGACTTTAGGTTAAGAGGAAATGAGTTTTGATCTTCTGTTGAACCTGGAGAGATGATTTCAGCTTTTTAGATGTGTTGGTAAAATGATACAGACTGGAGTTCCTCTATAAGAAAGAGTAATCTGAAGTTCTAAAGAAACATTTGTAGAACTTATCAGAATATCTTGTGAAATAAAGACAAACTGTACTGAAATCGGTTTACAAGGGAGTCCAGAAAAAGGAAAAAATAAACTGAAATAAATGGTTAATTTCATAAAAATGTATTATCAGAAGATCTGAAAAAGTGCATGAAAGTTGACATAAAAATGAGCTAAAAAGTTCGTTCTAACAAAGCATTTCTGAATATGCTTGTTTATTCAAACAGCTTATATTACTTTTGAAAGTACTGGCCTAGATAATATTACAGTAAGTATGGATAAATCAATGCATACAGGTTACAGGTTAAGTAATATTCTTTTAACAAGTGGAATTTAACTCTTCTTATGAGCAATATTTTTAATTTTTTGTCTTTTTGTCTATTTTTTTGTCTTTTGTTTTTCCTAATATATGTGCCCTTCTTAACATAGTTTCTCATTATTGAACATACTGATGTATGATTAGACATATGGACTGGGGGGAGTGTACAAATGGCTTTTTCATTTATTCTGCTAAAAAGCTTGCATTAACTCTTGTGAAGCGTAATCTCTCAGGTTTAAATGAGTTATCAATAAGGAATAATTAGATTTTTCCTGTGTTATCTTATTAGGAATATCAGTTAATATATTTAATGTTTAACTGTTTGAAATTGGAAGTCTACAAATACAACAAAATACAACATTTTTACCAAATTTAAAAAATCTTTAGCTCATTGATCACTAGCTCTGCTTTGTTAGCTAGCATCTCTATTGCATTATGGAACTTTAGAAAAGGTATGTGATTTTTAACAAAAAACAGGTCTCTCACTTCTATAGCTTTCCTGAAGCCACTCCTCGGTTTGCTGGGTGGAATATCTCCAGTCTTTTTCAAAATCTAAACCTTCACCTCAGCCTGAGGTCTCAGGCATTTTGCAAAAAGTTTTCACCTAGGATGCTCTATATTTTCTGCATCTATCTTTTCCTTCTGTCTTGACTCGTGTTCCAGTCGCTGTTGCAGAAAAACACCCCACAGCAGGATGCTGCCATCACCGTGTTGGACTGTAGAGAAGGTGTTAATGAGATGATGCTCTATCTGGTTTCCTCCATACACATCACAGGGAATTGTGGAAAAATAGTTCAATCTTTGTTTAATCAAACCAGAGGATCTTACTTTTACTGATCTGAGAGTTGTTTAGATCCCTTTTTTAATCTACAATCATATACTAATGTTCTTTTTAGTAAGAAATGCCTTCTAGCTTGTCAGTCTCCCATAAAAGTCCTAATTAGTGGAGTGGTGCACTAAGAGTTAACCTTCTGTAAAGTTATGCCATCTCCACAAAGGAACTCTAGATCTCATTTATACTGACCGTTGGGTGCTTGGTTAATTGTATGATAAAAGCCCTTCATCCCTAATTACTCATTTGTGGCTGGGTTGCCAAATCTACAAAGAATGTTGATGGTTCCAAATGTTTTCCATTTGAGCAAGATGGAGGCACTTTCATTGCTGCATTGCAGATCCGTTATTTGATGCAGTCCTGTGTTGCAGGTCTATGCACATTTTACTCCATCTTGGTTTTCAATCTAACATGCACCATCAACTGAGATCTTATATAGTTACCTACAGGTATACGCACAGGTGTAGACTCTGCCAAGAGGTGTAGGCAGTCATATAGACACAGGTAGACACCACTGAATTTGTAGCAGTATTTCAAGGATCACTGTAAGAAGTAGGATACAACAATGCTCATCTGCAACTGTTTGAACAACGAGTCTGCAAATTAAGTAATTGCAATTTTTTTTTCTTTTTAATTTATTTATGAAACATTCCAAAACCTTTTTTTTGCTTTGTCATTGTGGAGCATTGTCTGCACATTGATGAGACAAAAAATTGCTGAATCCATTTTAAGATGTGTCTGGTACATAAGAAAAAGTCACTAACTTGAAAGGGTCTGAAAACCTTCTGTATGTACTTTATGTAAAGGCTTTAAAAGTCACAAGTCTACCTAAACAGAATAAAATGTTTAACTTTGATACTTCCTAAGTAAAATAATGCTAGTCTTTAACATTATTATGTGATTTACATGTCAACTCACAATTAGGAACAATAAATAAACTGCCATCTTCCTACTTGTTCTGTAGATAGAGATAATTCAACTTAGATTGCTTAGTACTGCTTTGGTGGTTGCTTCTGTACCAACTTGGAAGAAGTTTGGTTTTCACCTGCATTATAGTGTCCTATAGAATATACTTAAAAATAAAAGCAAGCACTCCATGTCACTGAGATGCAAACTGAATTGGGTTGGGAATGGCTTAGAAATAAACTCACCAGCTGCGACTGAACTCAGTTTGTTTCAACTTCCTCTATGTTTTTCCATCTCTTTTCTAGGTTGCAGTGTGCAGTAATGGACAGAGTGCTTAAACTCTTTCTAACAGGTAAAGATCAACAGACCATGATTTTACCTGATTGTGAAAGTGATGATGAATGTCCCATGTTACGCCCCACAGGGTAGAAAACTTAGGATGTTCACTGTAGGTTCTTGATATATTCAACAGTCTTCCAGTTATAAGTATTCTTTTATAATTGTCCTGGGATACCTACAGTAATACATGTTTTGCCAAATGATTGGTTTGATACTTGCAGATGGGGCAAAAATACACTCAAGCATTCCTGTAGAAAAGCTCCAGTAATATTCCAGTAAGGTTTGAATAAATATGTGAAGGATGACAACTTATAAAGGAAGGCTTTATTATTTATTAATTCATTTGAATGTCATTATTTATAGGGCACATTCTAAAAAGCAGAACATGCAGGTTTGCACTTCCATTATCTCATTGGTGCAACTGGCAGAGCAGATCAAACTCGTTTTTTTAAAACAATTTTTAAGCTGCTTTTTGGCTTTATCAAAAACCTTTGTTTAATCTTTGAATGGTGCAATTTCATGGGAGCATGTCACTGTCACGATTGGCCACCCTCCTGACGTCGCTGCTACTGTGGTTTCCCTGCCGTGTCTGTTTTCCTTTGTTTCCTGTTTGTTCCGTTTCTTGGTTTCGTTTTCTCTGCCCCTCGTCTGTTCCTCAATTCCTGTCTTTGTTTTGGTTCTCCCTGTTCATATGGTTACCTGTGTCTGGTTAGTGCTCGATTTTTTTGGTTATTTAAGCCCTATGTTTGGTTTCCCCTGTGGTCAGTTAGTTGTAGCTGTAGCTTAATTCTTAGTTTTGTTTCAGTTTATTAAAAAGCTCGTGCATTCTGCCTCTCACCTTGTCCCTGCTATACACATACAGGGTTTAGCTTGGTGGCTAAGATACTTGACTAGTATTCAGAAGGTTACCCAGTGCTGCTAAAATGTAATGGTTGGGCCCCTGAGCAAGGCCCTTAACCCTCAATTGCTCAAGTTGTATTCAGTAATAATTGTGAGTAGCTTTGCATAAAAGGATCAGCTAAACTCATTTTACATCCACTTTGAAACCAACCTCTGTAAAGCTGAAAGCCAAAGTCCATCCATCACAAAAGATCTGCAGTGATCTAGTGAAGCTGAATAAACTCTACACTCTGTCCTGTCTCCCAGCTTCACTCCTGAGCTGCTCATGTCAATGCTCGAAGGTGCGGGTGCCAAAATCCGTTACAGCCATCAAAGGAACTTGTGTAGTGGTGCCGTGCAGTACCACATCTCACACATATGCAACTTGGTACAAGTATTAGCACTCTGGATACCCTCCAGTGTATTCTAAAGACACCAAAGATATAATAAATCAGTTTAGAGGAAGGACATCACTCCTGGGAAATGCTATGCAGGGAAACTGTAGCCTAAAGATTGACAATGTTCGCCAAGAGGATGGAGGAATAAGTGTGTATGTAAGGATCAATCCTCACAACATATATGGAGATTACACAGAGATAAAAGTCTGTGAGTACACAAGGAGAAACAATGTTCAAAACCTACACGCAGACAAGTTTATTAAGTAAATTTAATAAATAATTATGAAAATAATCATGACTTTGGCCCAGGTAATCATATTGACCACTGATTTTAACATTTGTATTTTTCATACAGTGGCACCTTCAGAGACTCGCATTTCTGTAGAAAGCACACAAGTGGAAGGAACGCTTTTCTCAGCCAAATGCACAGTCCGGCACTCCTGTCCAGTGTCTCCACCTCTGCTGGAATGGCTGGGCCTGTCTTCTGTTTCTAATGAGGTGACCACTACACAGGACTCGGGTGGCTTGTGGGTTTCTGTGGCACACGCTCAGTTCAATGCCAGCCGTCGAGACCATGGTAAAAGGCTCACATGCAGGAGAATGTCAGATGGAAACACTGCAATTAGTGATGCAATTCACATGTTATGTGAGTGTTTACTATACAATTGTGCTTTCCTCATGTTATACCATCAAACATATTTTAAAAATGTAAATTAAATATCAGGTTGGGTTGCAGGGGGGAATCATGACATTAGTTCATTGTATTAGTCCATACAAGAATACAAGAGAATTTCAAAGCAATTGTGATGAACTCTGTGTTGTATACAGTTACATAATCTAGTTTGTAGACTATTTATGAATATATAGTTTATATTAAATTCATTTCTGCAGATGCCCCAACACATGCAACCATAAATATCAGTGGAACAAGGCCTGTGGTTGAGGGTGGTAACATCTCATTAACATGCAGTAGTGACAGCAATCCCTTAGTGGCCAACTACGAGTGGCCTTCATCCAGCTCCAGAATTCCAGGCCCATGTAGCTCTGTGTCTTCTTTTCATTGTGGGACCCCGGTTTCTCTGTATCAGTAACTCCAGTAAATATGAATTAAGGTGTACTTTGTAGAATAGATCTTATTCAAGTTAACCCAACTGTAGTTTGGAGTGTCATTAAAACTAAATGAAGATGTATAGCTAGGATAGCATAATTTAATTGATACTGTTATTGTATTCTTATTGTATTGTGGTATCATTTATACTGTTATTATATTGTATGTCTATTATAAATTGGAGTCTGACACCTCAGCCCTAGGGAATTATTACTGTATTTTATGTACTTTGGAGTGACTCACGGTGAGAGATGATTGGACACATGGACCTGCTCAATCTACTCTCATATACTGTGTTAGAATTACTACACATGATTTAATCCTGGGAGGGTTGATTTACATCTTCGAGAGATAAGATGTGCATGTCCATAATCCATCAAGCATTCAAAAGAGAGTCACTCTTGGTCAAGTGATCTACTGTGCTGCCTTAATGATTGGTTACCTTGGCCTTTGTTAAATTCTCTCTAGAGACATGATCAGACAGACCACAGTCAAATGTGACTGTATGCACTCAATGCACTTCTAAACAGATCTGAAAATGAATGTGCCAGAAACAAAACCTGTTTGTTGGTTTTTCTTTTTCTCACTTTGAGATGACAAGGGAAACATGAAAGTCTCTTGCAAGTATTTTGCTGTGGCCCCATGATTCTTTGTCCTTCTAGAGCCAGACTGTGGCTGTAATAACACCAGTGTGTCATGCAAACCTTCACTGCCTCTTGCCCCTTTAAACGTGGGATATTGGGTTGGGTGCCACAGCAGTAAGATTTTGCGATTGTGTTGCTGATGACTTTGTCTCCGTGTCTCAGTCCCTCCCACCATCCTGCCAGACTCAGCCTGCTGGGAGAAGGAAGGATCTCTGCACTGCATGTGCTGGGTGGAGGCGGAGCCAAACGCCAACATCTCCTGGACTGTTGATGGAAGAAGTGCTCTCCTTCCACACTTCAACATGACAAATAACTATACGGGAAGGACGACAGTGTCAGTGATGACAGGGCCACCGGGCCACTTTGTAACTTGTGAGGCAGCAAACTACTTGGGCAATGACACTTACCAGATGTCTGGCTTTCCACAGCTGGCACAAGGTACTGGATACTTCTCACTTGTGTGTAGGGAAAACCGCAGAAGGACATTGCTGCTTGTTCTTAAGTCATTTCCTCCATTCTTTCCAGGCACTGTTGGATTGACCTATTTCATTCTGGCGGCCATAGTTTTAATTGTCCTTGGAATTGTTGTGCTTGGTGTCCACAGAAGAATGAAAAAGAGGTAGTTTTGCATGATTTGTTTATTCAGTCACAATGTAAGGGTCAGTGCCATGCCGAGGCCCCCTCTGGCCACCAGAGGGAGGTCTCGAGTCAGGTACACCACTAATCAGGCTTAATGCCCAATAGCTGGGCTAGGCCTATATAAGCCCAGTGACTCAGTCACCAAAGTTCTGAGCAAAGTGCCTAGCTGGTAACTTTGGGTATTGAGGTCTGTGAGCCCATGTGCTATACCTCACTTCTGTGCTGTGAGGGTGTACCTGCTTTTACATGTTCCCTCCCCTCTCCAGGTTTCCCCCTCAAATCTGTCTCTCTCCTAAGGCTCCCCATAGCCATTACCATTCCTGCCTGTTTTCTGGTATCGATTCTGCCCTCTTTCCCGTGGCATCCTTGGTTCTCCCTTTTCCCACGCTTGGCATGGTGTTTAGTTTTGTTTTCCTTCTAGATTTGTCATCTTCCATTCCTTTGAAGAGCGATTATATGTGCAGGTGGTTTTTTGGCCGCCGCAGTCTAGCAGGTGCGCGTTCACCTCGCAACACAACGGCTGGGGTTCGACTCCCCCCTTTGGTTGTTTACTTTTCTTCTTTACCTGTTCTAACTGTTCTGCACACGGGCCCACCATTAGAGCACGATTGCTCTCCCAGTAGGCTGTCGATGTCATCACCTTGCGGGGTTCGAACCGCCTTACATACAATTACGTTTATCTGGTATCTTAGTACTGAGCTAAACTTAAAACCCAGCAGCACCTTCAATAGAGTAGTAGATTTAAAAAGGGAGGAACAGACCTTTTTCATTAAGCTTAAAAGTTCTCTTATGCATTACAGTTTTCTCTCACATATTTACAGGACTCTTCAATCTGCTTTCATTTCAGACATGAACACTCGAGAGGAGCTAAAAATACAAGAAGTTCCGAGAACACAAGCCAGTGTAGGTGAGTCCAAAAGTTCCTCACCAATCATTTTAATGATTGTAGAATGAAAATTAAACATTCTGATGCACATGCGTTTGAACAATGGGGAAGGAAAAAACATGCACTTCAGTCAGGCAAAAAAATGTTTTATTATCATGAAATAAACAAAGCGTGAACACAGACTTTATGGCTATATTTTATTCCTTGAATAATTTGGATATCTGTTGAGTTCAGAAACACACTACTTATTTGAATGCAAATGTCCAGAGGTTTAGGGTCATGTGTATGGGTGGTCTGGGGTGGGTGTTGTCCACCTAGGGGAATCACCCCCATACAAGGAAAACTAAGCTTTTTTTTTAGTGTTCATAGTTTTCTGTAATTTTGACATCAATTATCATCAATGGTCATCGATGGTCATCAAATGCTCTGCTTTCCTATTAGCCATTTTGAAGGTGTGAGTGTGATACGTCAGTGTTTCCCCTTTACAATATTGCCAAATCATGACATTTCTTCACACATGGAGTACAGACAGTTGAAGGGGGGCCCTTTACAATAAGGAAAACAGTTCCCTGGGGTCTTAGTGAAATGTCTATATTTTTTGGACCAAATACTACCAGGATCATCCAGCACAACATGCTTCTCTGTCTGTCCAAACAACCCTGTTCATAACTATTTGTTTGAGTGCCTGTTCCTTTAAATGATAATGAGCCACCACTCAACTACAGAATGATTAACATTTTCATTTAATCTAGGATTGTTTTTCAAATTAAAAATACAAGTAAGTGCTTCATCCAGATGCATTATGTTTTAACATTTTTCATCTGTGTATATTTAAATGAGCTTTATAGTATGTGTTCTGTCATGGATTTGTTTTTAAAGACACTTCTAAGGAACTACTTTGTTTGTTTAGACAGAACATAGAGTCAAATGGAACCCAGACCAAGGTCCGGCAGAAGACCTATGAATGGCACAAGGATGACAACGTCTATGCAAATGATGTATCGGGTGGGCATATTTGGAGTACCGCCATGGTGACTTCACAGGCTCCCGAGGTAGCAACAGCACACTGCCCCCTAAAGACAAAGTAATGCCTCTACAGTTAGTAATGTAGTTGTTTCTCAGTCCCAGTGCTGGGCCATGCTCTCTTCGCTCCAACTGATTTGTAAACTCATCTTCTAATTATTAGGCCTTTCATAGTCTGAATCTTCATAAAGTCTATCTAGTGTGTATTAAGAACAGACCTATTTTACATATTAGTACTGGTAGGATGCCAGTCCAAAATGGAGGAATGAGATTAGAACCTAGAAATAATAGTTTACAGTGATCACCAATCGTACCTAAAGAGTCTTGTGAATATTTCATAACAGCTGTTCAGTTTATTTATTAATGTGGGCTATTTCTAGGCACCTCAGAGCAAAAAACAAAAAACAAAAAAACAAATGGGGGAAAAAAGGAAAGTTGAATGTATTCGTAATGATGCAGGTTTTGTGTTGATATACTGATGGTGTAAGTCATGGTGTTTTTTTTTTTTTGTTTGTTTTTTTTGGTAGGATGAGATGGCAAGTATCTACCTGAATGAATGATACTCTTGATGGCCTCGCATGTCCATTGCTAAGCTTCAGTATGCTTCACACCAAAATATTCTGCATTCACTGATGTCTGGGATTTTAATATTCCATGTCAGAGCTGAGTATCTGCACATTCTGCAATCTGCAAACATAAAGTTAACATTCTCTCAAATAAAAAAAAAATCTTGATTTTGTGCATATTTATATTTCTACATAAATCAAAATGTAAAATAAATAAAATATATATACATACAGCGTCCTACTGCTACAGTGCAATAGGTGGCAGGAAAACTGACAATTCCCATTCCACAACAGTATAATATCTTAACTCTGATCCATCTTTGTGCATTTGGATTTCTATCTATGGAACCTGTATTTCCTATTAACTTCAGAAATGATTCTTTTTTTTATTTTGGAGTCTGAGTTTTGAGCTCTAACTCTGGCTGATCTCATATACATTTCAGTTTATCTTTACTGTAGCAAAGTAGGGACTGATGCCAAATGTTCTCACTGAAATCTGTCTTTACTCAGTCATAAGATTTCCTCCATTGGCTTTGTTCAAACCAACTTGACTGATGCTAAACAACAGAACAACAAACAACATCAAATGTGTCTTTGACAATGGTATAACAATGTTTCCAAACTGTCAATTGCACTTGGTTTTAAACAATTTTATTGACTACATGTTACATTCACCTTGATAAGAACAAAAATATTCACTCACCTAAGTAAGCTTAAAGCCAATATCTGGTCTTCAATATTCCAAAGTTCACACGTTACTCCACTGCTGCGCTCCCTTCATTGGCTCCCTGTAGCTGCACGTATCAGATTCAAAACCTTGATGTTTGCCTACAAATCCAAAAATGGACCAGCCCCCTCATACACGAGGTCAAAGGTCAAAGCCCGATCCGTACCTCGAGTACTTCGAACCTCAAGTATGGCTCGGCTTGAAATACCTTGCTTCAGGTCTCATGGACGACAAGCATTGAGACTATTTTCCTGGCTCCAAGATGGTGGAATGAACTCCCGCTTGCTGTCTGGACAGCAGAATCCCTTGCAGTCTTCAAACGCAGACTAAAGACCCATCTATTCGCAGAATATTTAAAGGACAACTGAAACTGCTCCCTTATTGACTGACTAATTTAGTAATTATTGTAGGGCACTGTTTGTTTTTTAACAAACTCTAGCACTTATTGTTTATAGCACTTATCATTGTTTAAGATACACCTTATCTATTTTACACTTCTAGGTATCAGCATTCATCCCTGTATTCTACAGTATTCTAGTTCATTGGTATGTTTAATTCTATTAATAATAATTAATACTGTACTTGGATATATTCTATGAGTAAATGACAAAGCACTTTTGTAAGTCGCTCTGGATAAGAGCGTCTGCTAAATCTAGATGTAAAACATCTCACAGACTTTGAACTTCAAAATTTGAAAAAATAATTTACTTTGCATCCTTTAACTCTTAAAAAAAAATTATAGTTTTTTTTTTTTTATTTAAAGGTGGGGGGGGGGGGTTACAAGTTTGCAGTTAGTAAAGATGACCCCTTAGTTCAGTTCAGTTAGCTTTACTGACATGACCATAAGCACTTACAATATTGCCAAATCAGTATTACAACATGAATTGTTCTATTGTAATCCATAACCCGACAATCACAGACCCAGAGGGTCACTGTTTGTTATTAATAATACAACAATCAAAAACTTTTTTTTTTTTAACCAGTATTTACGGCCCTAACAAAGATGAATCAGCTTTTTTTTTTCATGATTTCTGTTCACAACTAATGAACTGTTCTGGATTGTAATACAGTTTGGGACTCTAATACTGACAATCTAATATTCCTCCCTCTATCAAAATATGACATTTAATTGAAGTTATAAAACCATGTGTGAAGATCACAAAACTCACTGACAAAATAATTTTTTTTCCCCTCACAGGTAACTATTGCTGTAGCTGATGTTTGTAAAATGTAAATGTACCCAATTATCATTTCAGTACATTCTGGCAAACCATATTCGAGACCTTTTCTAGGATATTTAATAAGGCAGTAGAGCCATCATCTCTCATTGCATTGTTTGGTGTGGCTCCAACAGGCACCCATCCTTGTAAGGGGGAACTGTTATACTCACCTTCTGCTCTCTCTTTGCCAGGAGTATGATCTTGTTTAAAGTCTAAGTACCAAATGGACCTCCCTGAAGATTTCACATTATCTTAGCTACTGCAAAAATGTATATGTGAATTAAAATGAAAATATGTTCACTTTAAAAATGACAAATTCAAGTAAATTTTGACGGAAAAACCCGATGTTGCACTGGAAATTCCAGAACGTTTCCGAGTGAAGTCATTGGTGGACATCAGGGAAAAAAGCCACGCACAAACATCATTATGACTGACTTGGACTGCGAATTTTCCAGTGCTGGTTCTTCAGATTCCGAAGACATTTTTTTAATTCGATGAAGATTATGAATCTGCAGTGACAATGTGGTGGACTGAATATCATCAATAGTGAAATTCAACCATTTATATTTTAGCTAGAGATGGAAGAAGATACTCCAGAGAGCAATGAACAACCTGACCCAGTAGACAGAACTGGGAATTCCAACTGGTAAAAACCTTTATATTGGCCATTATTCTGAAAACTGATTCTAAAAGTAAAAACCATTACTAAATGTAATCTTGTCTATTAACAATCTTGTCTATTAACAATCGCCAACTTCCCGACTCACCAGATAGAGATGGGGGGTGGGGGGTTGTGTCTGGTAAGAGACTTGTGTGGTGTTGGGCTTGTTTGCTTTCAACTAACTGAGAAATCTGTGTATGACCTTGTATTCTGTCCCTGATTTTAGAGTTAATGTTATGCCTCTAATAGTTGGCTGCCTTGTATATACAGTTTTAGCCTGCTCTGTTTGTTTGTTTTGTTGGCCTTGGTCCCTCCTGATGTTGTAACACTAGTTCCCTGTATAGTTGTATGTTATTCCAACACTTTGTAATACATTTGCTGTGCACCGTATTCACTTTGTCCGTTTTGTTTGTCATATCACGCACCAGTCGCTCGGACACTCCTGCCTAGACTGAGATGTAACAGCCTTGAAATGCATGCATTATCATTTCCTTCTCTTTTGCATGGCTGACTTCAGTGAATGTCTAGTGCTAACTCCATACATTGACAAAAAAACAAAAACAAAAAACATAACCCTGAAATAAACTGACGAAGTGTTAACCACACAAGTGTTTGGGTGTTTGGAAAGATGCTGGTTAATTATAGGTAATGTAGCTAACTATCTAAATAATGAACATAAGAAAATTAGCTATTAATGACAATAGCTAGCTCTCTAAGCGCAAACATTCAGTTATTGTTATTGCTGTAAAAGCGATCTGTGTTGCATTCAAATTCATAAGATACTCTATAAATCTCCGTAATACAACTACATGCAGTAGTTTTAGCCTAGTATGGTACCAAGCTTCGAAAGTCTGTTAGTTAGCTAATGTAATCTAAAATAGGCAAAGTAATTGAGTATGAGAAAGGTGCTATATAAATGTAAATAATAATAATAATAATAATAATAATAATTGCACTTACCCTGTTTACTTCCATTCACACAGAGTCTCATGAACACCTCTCTTTAACAAGTTTCTTTAAATTCCCATATTGTTAGAAAAGCAGCAGCTCAAGTTATCGTGTGAGCGTGGCTTTCCACATCCCACAGTTGTGGTAAAGAACTACTGCTAACGAAGTAAGCGAATGATCCTTTCCAATGTGCCCTTTTAACTTGGACAAACTTTGTCCATTTTTAAAATATTTTTGGATCTTTGGACTATTAGTGCACGGGATTCCCACTATACATTGAATTTTTGCAGCCAAAGACAACACAGCCTTTTGTCATTTTGTATCACCTATAATTGAACTCGAGTTTCTTGAGTTGCTGTCCACCATCACACGGATGACATTTATGACAGAATCTGAAAAACAACATTTTTTAGGCCGTATTCCTTGAATTTGTAAAAAAAAAAAAAAAAAAAAAAAAGTTTTCTAACTATCGATAATCACAAGTTAGATACTCAGCTTTCGCTGCAGTTATGTGTTATACACTTTCATATCAGGTGGTGCTTAGCCATTAAATGGAAAGATTCTACTCCACCCAGATACAGCCACTGTGTGAGGGACGTCATCTGCCATTTCAAATTGGAGATCAGATACACCGTCAGAGGGTCTTCCAGGAAGTTTAATTTATATTTCTTTTATTCTATACAATATCGTTTGTTTTGTGTATGGTACTTTGGTGTTGGTTACTGGTAGTAGGAATTGGCTCCCATTTTTGTTGGGTGAGGGTTTTTGCTTCTGTTTATGTGTAGGTAGTGAGGGTAGTCGTTTGTATGTTTCTTTTTTGTTAGCATTATATAGTGTGTGTTTATTTTTTTCATTCGTGTGGGTCTCGTTTGTTGTTTTGGTCTGGGTCACTTCCGAACCAGTTACAGCAGTTTGTTTACTTGTTTCTAAATATTAACCTCTGTACTACACACTAGTACACCAAAGAAGAGACTACCATTTGTGCTTCCGTTTCTTTTTGTTATTCTTTACCAGGGGCATTCTCCATTCCGTTAGGCGTTTATCGTTGCTTTTCCCTGGTACGGCCTCCAAGCCTAGACGGAGGTTCATAACAGTTGGCAGCTCCTCCAATATGCGCATTGTAACGGCCAGTAATTTGCGTACCGTCTCCTTAAGTTACGTTTACGTAAAAGGCGTGTGCATGTAGCCCACGCAGAGGAGTTTTTGGTTGGTACTATACATGACGGGCATTACTGGACCCAGCTCTTCTTTTGTCATTATTTACTTCTTTAGTAACGCGTTATGATCTTTGGACGTTTCCACAACTCATGTATGAGCTGTTTACAAAACTCCAACAGCGAGCCTAGGTGGCGTGGCGAATAAACCAGCAAGATTACTACAAAACTGAGTGAGTGTGGCTCACGTCTACACCGCATGTTTCACAGGCTTCTCTATACCGGTCCCAAAGCTCTGCTCATCTGGGGTGGAGTGTAACTTAAATAGCACTAACTCCAAGAGTTACAGTATCCAGTCGTGCTCCAGCCCCATCGTATCCCTTGTTTTGATCAGTGTGTTGCTATTTTCAGAAGAGAAAGTTGCTGTTCGTTCTGAATTGCCATTGAGTGGCGTTTCCTTTATACTTGGGAACGGCATAGCTTGTGGTATCGCGTTCCCTGTACCCGAAGTGGTGGAAACCCCTGTTGACTCGGAGCCTGACTTGTGTGCTGACCCGTGCTCAGACTTGCACGTTAGGTGATGTTCAGACACTTTCGCGTGTAATCCTTCTGATGATTTGGCTGTTTCTGAGTCTGTTCGTGTACCTGATCCGATCATTTCACCTAACCTGATGCCATTAAGTCTAAGATTAGCATAAAACAAAACCCTTTACTATCACCACCTTTAACGCAAGCCATTAGCGCCCTCAGCCCAAAAAAGGATCTGCTTTCAAAATCCATAAAAACATTTACCTACTCAATGATACCACACCTACTCCACACAAGGAATAGGATTTAGACATTTCAAAGAACATAGATATTCCTCGGTGGACTCAGACTTTCACTAATATTTTCTGGCACATAATGCAAACATACAGATGATACCATACAGATGATGAAACAAACAGTATGATGTTATTCACAGAACACATCACAGAATATAAGATGTTTAAAATGAAATATTTTCATGTGTTCTGGATATGTGCAGTAGTCAAACTTTACTGGAGTGAGGTAGTTATATATATATTTCAGTCCCAGGAATTCTATATCATCATCTCATGATACAATCTAAGATCAAAATTAGTATATGTGATCAAAAACATTTTTTCCTAATGAATATTCTTAATGATAAATATTTCTAGATCACTAAGTCACCAAGCATAATTGCTTGTAAATAATGTGTTGAAAGGAAAGTTGGTGACATTTTGATATTTTTGTGGAAAAAATTATTTCAGAGGTGTTTTAGCCGAGGGGGCTTTATACATCGCAATACCCAGATAAAAGGGCAGTGATAAATTAAGTGGTGTGGATATATATGCCTGCAAAACCACTAACACCAGTACCTTTAAATGCAAAGAGGCGAACTGATCTATTTCCTGTGTAACACTGCCATTGTCTTGAAGTTTGTATTAAGAACTACTTGCTTTATGCACAGTGCATATAACTGCAGCATGACAGAAAGTGGCAACACTATGGCAATCAAGTGTTAGTGGTGTCAAGTGTGAAGATAACAGATGCTAATAGAGTTCAATTCAAGGAAACAGGAAGCCAGAACTATGAGAGTGTGTGTTCAAATCAGGATGTCAAAAATATCTTTGGTTGTGTTTTTATATAAAGAAAATGATTAAAGGACAGTTCTTTACTTGCCAGTGAGTGTGGTGTCTACAGCAGAGGAAGGTAAGAAACAATAATAATAATAATTCATTTCATACACTAAAATGCAGCTTAAATGCTTTACAGAAGTTATGCAGTTGTGCAAAGCAATGGAATTACCAAAAATATAATAAAAATGAATCTATCAATATATCTAACAATGAAGTAATTTTAAAACATTACATATATAAACCAGACATAAACTGATTTCACAAGCTGTACTGAAACCTGTTTGAAATGGAGTCTAGAAGACTATTAATAGGAGAAAATAAACTGAAATATTGGGTTAAGTTAATAAACATTTACAGCCATAGGTTTTGAAAAAGTTGGTGAAAATTTATATAATTAGCTAATCGATAATTTTAACAAAGCATTTCTGAAGAATATGTAAACAGTTTATATTACTGTAGAAAGCACTGGCCTATATAATATTACAGTATGAGAAGTATGTATAAATGAATACACAATATAGGTCAAGTAAATGTTTTAACAAGAGGAATTGATCTCTTACCATAACACTAATATTTTCTATTTTCTCTGATATTAAGTAAATGTACCCTTCCTAGCATAGTTTCTCATCAATGAATATACCAAGAAATTTAGTATAGTGGACCTGCATTGTGTTAATGTAGGATTAGACATACGGACTGGTGGAAGTATATCGATGCCTTTTCAATTTTAGTACTCGAAATCATTTATGAACTCTTTAATATTAAGAGATAATTTTACAGCTTTAAACCACAGATCAATAAGGGATCATTTGATTTTTCCTATGTAATTTTATTAAGAACATCGGTTAAGTCTTTTAAACATATAATTATTTAAAATTGGAACTCTATACATACACTATGACATTTTTACTAAATAAAAAATGCTTATGCTTATTGATCACAACATCTATACTAGATTGTGTCACTGTCACTTCCATAGAAAGAACAAGAATTGTTGGTGTACAGCCATTTTCAGCTCTCTCCAGAGACGCTCTATAGGGTTGATGTTTGGACACTGACTGGGCCGCTCCAGGGATTTCACAGCTTTCCTGAAGCCACTCCTGGGTTTTCTGGGTGGAATGTTTTCAGTTGATGTCTTTTCCAAAATATAAACCTTCGCCCCAGCCTGAGATCTTGAGCATTTTGCAAAAGGTTTTCACCTAGGATCACTCTATATTTTCTGCATCTGACTTCCCCTCCGGCCTAACTCATCTTTGTGTTTTCATAAACTCCAAGCAGCCTCTTATGTGCTTTTTAGTGAGGAGTGGCTTCTGCCTGGTCACTCTGCCATAAAAGTCCTAATTAGTGGAGTGCTGCACTGATAGTTGTCCTTCTGTAAGGAACCCTAGATCTCATTTATATTGATAATTCATTATTTGTCTGATGATGGCAATTTATCCCTAATAACTCATTTATTGCTGGGTTGTCAAATCGCTGAAGAATATTGCTTGTTACATGTGAGTATGATTGAGCCTACCAAGCTCTTGGGCACTGCAGAAATGTTCCTGTATCCTTCCCCAGATCTGTGCTTGTGTGTCACTTTCATGTGTGTCGTTGCTTTGTCATTGTTGAGTATTATGTGTAGATTGAAGAGATGAAAGTGAGTTAAATCCATTTGAAGATGAATCTGGAACAAGAAAAAATGAATAACTTGAAAGGGTCTGAAAGCTTTTTGCATACACTGTATATAAATGCTTTCAAAAGCACAAGTCAAAATAAGAGGATAAAATGTCTAACTTGTGTGATGCTTCATAAGTAAAATAGTTCTGGCCTTAGACATTATCAGTATGTCATTTACATGTCAACTCATAATTGCAAAAAAATAAATAAACTGCCAGATTATTCAATTCAGATTGCTTAGTACTGTTTTAGTGGTTGCTTTATTACAGAATGAAAGCAAGCACACCATGTCACTGAGATGCAAACTGAATTGGGTTGAAAATGGCTTTGGGAGAAAATCACCAGCAGCAAGTGCACTTCCACCATGTTTGTTTTCCATCTCTTTTCTAGGTTACAGTGCGCAGTAATGGACAGAGTGCTTAAACTCTTTCTAACAGGTAAAGATCAACAGACCATGATTTTATCTGTCTGTGAACGTGATGATGAGCGTCCCATGGGAGACAGGTGGAAAACTTACTCAGGGTGGTCCAATTATGACTATTCTTTTCAAAATAGTCCTGGAATACCTACAGTAATAGATGTTTTTTCTAATGATTGGTTTGAGAGTGGCAGATGGGGCCAAATTACACTAGAATATTCTTGTAGTAATATTCCAGTAAGGTTTGAATAAATATGTGAAGGATGACAGTTTATAAAGGAAGGCTTTATTATTTATTAATTCATTTATTTATCAGAACATGCAGTCCTTCACATTCATTATCACTTTGGTGTAACTGAGCAGTTCTAAAACTAAGTGTTGTGACTATAAAAAAACAACAACTTTTGTTGAATCTTTGAATAGTGCCATTCCATTGACACATGTTACTGTATTTGCGGAGTTTTTCTGGTGTTATTAGAAGAAAACTCAAAAGGTTCCCATAATATTTGCAGAACACTGTCAATGTGATGGTCATGCTCGCATGCCGGAGTGTCCCCCGTTTCCCTGGCTACCTAAAGCACTTCCTTGTTTTCCTACTATCGTCTGTTTCTATGGTGTCCTGTCTCCTCCCCTTTAGCTCCAGCTGTTCCTCGTTTGTCCTTCGTTAGTGTTCCTATTTAAACCTTGTCCTCTTGTCTTGTGTTTGTTGGTCATTATCTTCTTATTCTGTGGCACTGACTCTCTGTGCTCTAGGCTAAGTCACCATGAATTTAAGCTTCATCCACTTTGAAACCAACTTCTGTAAAGCTGTAAGCCAAAGTCCGTCCATCACAAAAGATTTGCACTGATCTAGTGAAGCTGAATAAACTCTACACTCTGTCCTGTCTCCCAGCTTCTCTCCTGAGCTGCTCATGTCGATGCTCGAAGGTGCAGGTGCCAAAATCCGTTACAGCCATCAAAGGAACCTGTGTGGTGGTGCCGTGCAGTACCACATCTCACACATATGCAACTTGGTACAAGTATCAGCACTATGGATACCCTCCAGTGTATTCTAAAGACACCAAAGATATAATAAATCAGTTTAGAGGAAGGACATCACTCCTGGGAAATGCTATGCAGGGAAACTGTAGCCTAAAGATTGACAATGTTCGCCAAGAGGATGGAGGAATAAGTTTGTATGTATGGATCAATCCTCACAACATATATGGAGATTACACAGAGATAAAAGTCTGTGAGTACACAAGGAGAAACAATGTTCAAAACCTACACGCAGACAAGTTTATTAAGTAAATTTAATAAATAATTATGAAAAGAATTATGACTTTGGCCCAGGTAATCATATTGACCACTGATTTTAACATTTGTATTTTTCATACAGTGGCACCTTGAGAGACTCGCATTTCTGTAGAAAGCACACAAGTGGAAGGAACACTTTTCTCAGCCAAATGCACAGTCCGGCACTCCTGTCCAGTGTCTCCACCTCTGCTGGAATGGCTGGGCCTGTCTTCTGTTTCTAATGAGGTGACCACTACACAGGACTCGGGTGGCTTGTGGGTTTCTGTGGCACACGCTCAGTTCAATGCCAGCCGTCGAGACCATGGTAAAAGGCTCACAGGCAGGAGAATGTCAGATGGAAACACTGCGACTGGTGATGCACTTAACATCTTATGTGAGTAAAGACTACGCTAATGTTTTCCTCATTTTATATTATCTAAACGTTTTGAAAAATGTAAATTAAATATCAGGTTGGGTGGTAGGGGGATAGATGAGAATAAATTTAATTCATCGTTAAAAATAAAACCACATTAAAAATGCAACAAAGAATGCCAGAGCATTTCAAACCATCAAATGAACTGCTAAACTCTAATTGAGTTAAACTCTGTATTGTATCCTTGCATAATCTAGTTTGTGGACTATATGAAATAAGGCTTTATGAATATATATAGTTTATATTAAATTCATTTCTGCAGATGCCCCAACAAATGTGAACATACATACCAGTGGAACAACGCCTGTGGTTGAGGGTGGTAACATCTCATTAACATGTAGTAGTGACAGCAACCCTCCAGTGGCCAGCTATGAGTGGCGCATCATCCAAATGAATAGCACCATTAAGCACAAGACAAGAAGTTTGTTGCTTCAAGATGTCAGACGAGATATGAAAATCTCCTGCATTGCCCATAACTCCATCGGACTGGGTGAATCAGACCAACTGTCTCTGAATGTCCATTGTGAGTAGCTGGTGCATTTACTTTTTCAACATGCTTTGCTGCTATCACAGTTGACACCTGTTGAGCAAAGGCTGTCAAACAACAGTTCTTACAGGCCACATTATTACACTGATATATTCTTTAGATTATTTAACACAATAGATTCAATAAAATCTCAATATCAATTCCTTTATTTTGTACATCAGGTATGTTATGGGGAAGAAATCCCTAAATTGATGTGTGTCTGTTCTGAATTGTAGTCTGACACCTCAGCCTCAGGGAATTATTACTCTATTTTACGTACTTTGGAATGACTCATGGTAAGAGATGATTGGACACATGGACCTGCTCAATCTACTCTCATATACTGAGTTAGAATTACTGCACATGTTTTAATCATGGGAGGGTTGATTTATATCTTCGAGAGATAAGATGTGCATGTCCATAATCCATCAAGCATTCATAAAAGAGTCAGTCTTGGTCAAGTGAACTGTTTGTTGACCGTGGTCTTTGTTAAGATTTTGCGATTGTGTTGCTGATGACTTTGTCTCCGTGTCTCAGTCCCTCCCACCATCCTGCCAGACTCAGCCTGCAGGGAGAGGGAAGGATCTCTGCACTGTATGTGCTGGGTGGAGGCGGAGCCAAATGCCAGCATCTCCTGGACTGTTGATGGAAGAAGTGCTCTCCTTCCTCACTTCAACATGACAAATAACTGTACGGGAAGGACCACAGTGTCAGTGATGACAGGGCCACCGGGCCACTTTGTAACTTGTGAGGCAGCAAACTACTTGGGCAATGACACTTACCAGATGTCTGGCTTTCCACAGCTGGCAAAAGGTACTGGATACTTCTCACTTGTGTGTAGGGGAAACCGCAGAAGGACATTGCTGCTTGTTCTTAAGTCATTTCCTCCATTCTTTCCAGGCACTGTTGGATTTTACTATTTCATTCTGGCGGCCATAGTTTTAATTGTGGTTGGAATTGTGCTAGTTGTCCACAGAAGACTGAAAAAGAGGTAGTTTTGTATGATTCATTTATACAGTCGCAATTACATTTATCTGGTGTCTTAGTACTGGGCTAAAGTTAAACCCTAGCAGCACCTTCAATAGAGGAGTAGATATAAGGAGAGTGGAACGATAAACAAATGTTCTTATAAACTACAGCATTTCTCACATTTTCAGTGCTCTTCAATCTGCTTTAATTTCAGACATGAACACTTGAGAGGACCTAGAAAGGCAACAAGTTCAGAGTACACAACCCAGGCTAGGTAAGTCTAAAAGCTCCAGCAATCATTTTAATATTTAAAATATGAAAATTCAAACGTTCTGGTGCACAGAAGAGATGGATGCACAGGGAAGGGAAAAAAACATGGACTTCAGTCAGACAAAAAAAGTTTTATCTTGAAATAAAAGTATGGACAGTCTTTGACTATATTTTGTCATTGAATAATTTGAACATTGGGGGAATTCAAATTGAACAAACTGCATATTAGAATGCAAAAAAAAAATGTCTAGAAGATTGGGGATGTTTAATCCAAGGAAAACCAGCGTCAAAATTACAGAAAACTGAACATTAAAATGTAATTATCAAAAATGCTTTGCTGTCTTATTGGCCATTTTGAAGGTGTGGGTGTGCTTGGTGAGTATTCCTCCTTTACATTTTTGCCAAATCACAATACTTCACACATACATACAGTACAGACATACTTAAAGGGTTTCTTTAAGTACAGTCACAATTACATTTATCTGGTGTCTTAGTACTGGGCTAAAGTTAAAACCAGCAGCATCCCTTAATGGAACAGTAGATATAAGGAGAGAGGAACAATAAACCTTTTAAGGTCTATTGTTACCTTTTTTCTTTTTTAATAGACCAGATTTCTGTCTCACATATTTATAGTCTGTTTGCTCTTCAATCTTTACATACTGATTTAATTTCGGACATGAAAACTCAGGAGGAGCTAAAAATACAAGTTCAGAGAACCCAACCCAGTGTAGGTAAGTCCAAAAGCTCCTCTGTAGTCATGTTTGTAATCATTTTAATACGGAAATTACTCATTCTGGGTTGAACTGTAGCAAAGGAAAATATGCACTTCAGTCAGACAAAAGTCTTATTACCTAGAAATAGTGTGGACACAATCTTTATGGCCATATTTTTTTCCTTGAATAATCTGAATATTTGTTGAATTCAGAAACAAGTTGTATATTTGAATACAAAAACACCCAGAGGAATCTGCCCCTTCAAGGAAAACTTTTCTGAATGTTCATAGATTTCTGTCATTTTGATCATTAAAAAATCTACAAATATGAATTTAGACACTGTAAATAATGTGAAAAACAACCGAATTCATCAGATTATAAACAAATCTTATTTAAACAGTTAAATTAAATGTCTCTTGATTAATCTACTGAATGTATTCAGATGCTTCACTACTGCTCCATCGTCTACTACTAGGCCTCAGTCCTCCACTGGCCTGCCCACTTTAGACTCTAATTCCAGTTAGACTGTACACAAAAAATAAATTAATCTATTTAATTTTCAAATTAATTTAACTAGAGAATATTAACATTTTCATTTAACCTCGATTTGATTTGCAAATGAATAATGTAAGAAGTAATTGCTTCATGCAAATGTATTGTTCTAACATTTTTCAACTGTGTATATGTACAATAACAGTACATATATTTTAAGTTATTACAATACTTAATTTTAATATGTTGTAGATGTTTTTTTCTAAGGAACACTGTTTTGTTTATTTAGGCAGAACATAGAGTCAAGCCCAGACCAACACCCAACAGATGATGATCAATCATTTGTACAACTGATTTCTAAACTCATCATCTAATTATTGGGCCTTTCATAGTCTGAATCAGGTGGGCTGGGGCAGAGAAAATACAAACATTCAGAGCAGGGTGCCCCCCATATCTGGAACTGATGAACTCTAGTAATGAAGAAATTAGTGTTCCTCACATTCAACCCTGGAGAGTAAAAGCACTGTGTAGTTTACAGTTGACCCTGCTCAGACGCATCTATTAATTTTAAGTTTACTATTAAGTTTATCTTGTATGTATTAAGAACAGAGTCATGATGTTTTTTGTTTGATTGTTTGTGTCTTAGGATGACATGTCCAATATCTACCTGAACGAATGATACTCTGCAAATATCCTGATGGCCTCAGCTGTCCATTTCTTCAAACCAAAATGTTCAGAAATAGAATTGAGGTTTTTTGACTCTGGCAATTTTGAGCTCTAACTCTGCCTGATCTTACATCAGTTTCTGTTGAACTTTACTGTTGCAAGGTTAGGATGGATGGCAAACCTCTGGTCTTTTTTCTCTTTCTGTATCTCCCTTGGAGAAGGTTGTTGGAAAGATGAGGGCAACACAGAGGGATGTTAGCCAGCTATCAGAACTGCAGAAAGGTGTAAGATACTTGAAGCTACCTGAGAGGTATAACAAACTGTCCATAAATAAGGCCTTGGAGACTGCCAAGCAAATATTACCAGCTCTGGCTGCCCACCTGAAGAGGTAGAGAAAATTAAAAGCCAGGAGAATAAACAGTTTCTCCCACAAGCCAAGTGTACTCTCTGTGGCAGGCTAAGAGCCTAAGAACAGACCCAGCAAAGCTGGAAATTGAACAATATTGGAAAAGCGTGTGTGTGTATGTATGTGTGTATATATATATATATATATATATATATATATATATATATATATATATATATAAAAATTTCCCAATACACCCCTGTTTTCTTTTTCCTCAGTTTGGACAGAGCGCACTCAAACCATTTCACTGCGAGTTATACTGTGAATGACTATGTATGTGACAAATAAACTTGAAACTTGAAAACTTGAAACTATGTATGTAGCACCGGACATGGACTTGGGCAGTAGACCCCAGGGTGAGTGGAGATGTGCACAGCATGGACTGCCATGTTTCTCTCTTCAGTCCTTATTTAGTTAAAAATTTAATTGTGGTAAATATTTGACAATGGTGAATTTGTATATGGTATGTTTGATTTCAGCAGTTTGTCTTTTTTCTTAGTTTGCTTAGATGTGTTGCCTTCATCGTGTGTCATTTTGGTCTGCCAAACCATTTTCCATTTGTTCTTAAAATGAGCAGTTCAATTTCATTTCTGCTTTTTTTTTTTATAGTGTTCACATCAGACAGTTGCTGTTTTGAGCAGAAATGGCATTCTGTGGCCCTTCTTCTGGACTGTTGAATTATTTCTTGCTAGTTTGAAACTGATGCTGTTCAGAGTACCTTGTCTGAAATGTCTGCTTGGTACTAGTGTTTCTCTTAAATTGTGGTGCCAAATATTTTTCTGTTTTCCTGGTTACACTACCCAATACCATCAAATCTAAACCACAGCTCCATATCCTGGCAAGAATAGAACTTAACTAAATTTCATCTTGGATAATCTTCTAAATTTTATATGAGGCTATACAACTCACTCTGGCTGTGCTGTGATGTAATCCTTTCTGACTGAGTTCTTCGTGAATGACAGGAAACTCCTTCCCAAAAAGGCAGAGTTACTGTAAGGCAGAAGTTTCTCTTTCCTGAGATCATCTCTGTAGACCTTTTCCACTGCTTTAAGACTTCCGATACTTACCGGCTCATCTTTTCTGTGCTTTTATCACATGACTTCAGTGTTCTATTGTTTTCTGCTATGGACAGCTGGACACTGGTGTCTCAAAACAGATTTTCTGTGAATATTTTTTGATGTAAGACATTTTTACATTAAAAAAATGAACTACTTGCTTTATGCCAAGAGCTTATAATTGCAACATGACAGAAACTGGCACTAATATGGTCATGCAGAGATTAAATGTCAAAGATAAAATGAAGACTCCTGAGGTGATAATGTTTAATTGAAGGAAAGAGGAAGTCAGAAATATGAGAGTGTGTTCAAATCAGGAAGTCAGAAATGGCTTTCGTTAGTGTTTTCTATAAAGAACATGACCAAAGGACTGGTATTTATTTGCCAGCGTGTTTGGTGTCTACAGGAAGGAAGGTAAGAAACATCAACACAACAACAACCACTACAATAATAATAATAATAATAATAATAATAATAATAATAATAATATAAAAATACTAATAAGAAGAAAGATATTTCATACATTAAAATGCAGAAGTAGTGCATTTGTGCAAGTATATATCTATATATAAACCAAACTGGTTTCACCATTTAGAGCTACAAAAAGCAATTTCCCTGCATATGTGATAAAAGATCTGATAAGATTTTCTGTGGACACTATAGCAGGGGGATTCTGCTTATTAACAGAAAAACATTCTAAGAAAAACAACAAAAACAGAAATCCACATGGCTCAGCTAACATAACTAAAAGGTAACTAAAAACCAACAGTAATGAGGAATTCCTAAAACCTAGTCTAAGCTAATGCTGTTGACTAATGCTAATCCCAAAAAAAAACACACTAAGCAAATAAGAAACTCAAGGGAAGATATATTTAGATTTTATGCAAGTCAGCTTTTACATCTGTTCTGTACTGGGCAAGGGAACACACCATAGTTACTAATATTGGTATGTTTAGCATTCATCTTTAAGTTATTTCAACACAATGTTTTTGCTCGTAAATCTACACACAGTCCAAAATCACAATGCAAAAACAAGTTCTTGGATGTTTTATAACTTTATTTTCAAATAAAAACAAATATCTATTTAGCATAAGTATTCAGTCCCTATCCTTAGCACTTGGTTAAAGCACCTTGTGCAGCAGTGACAGCCTCAGATCTTTGTCTTGGTAATTACCCCACAAACTCAGTGCAGCTTTCTGTTGGAAATGTATTTATTTAATATGTGTACTGTGTGTGTTTGTGTGTGTATATATATATATATATATATATATATATATATATATATATATATATATATATATATATATGAGGGAAAATACAACTAGCAACCAATACATTGTGTTGAAAAAATACAACAATAAAACACTTTAAAGAAAGAAAGAGAAAAGTGAGAAAAATTAAACTGTAAGGAATAAGAAAAAAGACACACAAAAGCCACATTAAATTGATATACAGATGATCGACTTTAGGTTAAGAGGAAATGAGTTTTGATCTTCTGTTGAACCTGGAGAGATGATTTCAGCTTTTTAGATGTGTTGGTAAAATGATCCAGACTGGAGTTCCTCTATAAGAAAGAATAATCCGAAGTTCTAAAGAAACATTTGTAGAGCTTATCAGAATATCTTGTGAAATAAAGACAAACTGTACTGAAATCGGTTTACAAGGGAGTCCAGAAAAAGGAAAAAATAAACTGAAATAAATGGTTAATTTCATAAACATGTATTATCAGAAGATCTGAAAAAGTGCATGAAAGTTGACATAAAAATGAGCTAAAAGGTTCATTCTAACAAAGCATTTCTGAATATGCTTATATATTCAAACAGCTTATATTACTTTTGAAAGTACTGGCCTAGATAATATTACAGTAAGTATGGATAAATCAATGCATACAGGTTACAGGTTAAGTAATATTCTTTTAACAAGTGGAATTTAACTCTTCTTATGAGCAATATTTTCATTTTTTGTCTTTTTGTCTATTTTTTTGTCTTTTGTTTTTCCTAATATATGTGCCCTTCCTAACATAGTTTCTCATTATTGAACATACTGATGTATGATTAGACATATGGACTGGGGGGAGTGTACAAATGGCTTTTTCATTTATTCTGCTAAAAAGCTGGCATTAACTCTTGTGAAGCATAATCTTTCAGGTTTAAATGAGTTATCAATAAGGAATAATTAGATTTTTCCTGTGTAATCATATTAGGAATATCAGTTAATATATTTAATGTTTAACTGTTTGAAATTGGAAGTCTGCAAATACAACAAAATACAACATTTTTACCAAATTTAAAAAATCTTTAGCTCATTGATCACTAGCTCTGCTTTGTTAGCTAGCATCTCTATTGCATTATGGAACTTTAGAAAAGGTATGTGATTTTTAACAAAAAACAGGTCTCTCACTTCTATAGCTTTCCTGAAGCCACTCCTCGGTTTGCTGGGTGGAATATCTCCAGTCTTTTTCAAAATCTAAACCTTCACCTCAGCCTGAGGTCTCAGGCATTTTGCAAAAAGTTTTCACCTAGGATGCCCTATATTTTCTGCATCTATCTTTTCCTTCTGTCTTGACTCGTGTTCCAGTCGCTGTTGCAGAAAAACACCCCACAGCAGGATGCTGCCATCACCGTGTTGGACTGTAGAGAAGGTGTTAATGAGATGATACTCTATCTGGTTTCCTCCATACATATCACAGGGAATTGTGGAAAAATAGTTCAATCTTTGTTTAATCAAACCAGAGGATCTTACTTTTACTGATCTGAGAGTTGTTTAGATCCCTTTTTTAATCTCCAATCATATACTAATGTTCTTTTTAGTAAGGAATGCCTTCTAGCTTGTCAGTCTCCCATAAAAGTCCTAATTAGTGGAGTGGTGCACTAAGAGTTAACCTTCTGTAAGGTTATGCCATCTCCACAAAGGAACTCTAGATCTCATTTATACTGACCGTTGGGTGCTTGGTTAATTGTATGATAAAAGCCCTTCATCCCTAATTACTCATTTGTGGCTGGGTTGCCAAATCTACAAAGAATGTTGATGGTTCCAAATGTTTTCCATTTGAGCAAGATGGAGGCACTTTCATTGCTGCATTGCAGATCCGTGATTTGATGCAGTCCTGTGTTGCAGGTCTATGCACATTTTACTCTATCTTGGTTTTCAATCTAACATGCACCATCAACTGAGAGATCTTATATAGTTACCTACAGGTATACGCACAGGTGTAGACTCTGCCAAGAGGTGTAGGCAGTCATATAGACACAGGTAGACACCACTGAATTTGTAGCAGTATTTCAAGGATCACTGTAAGAAGTAGGATACAACAATGCTCATCTGCAACTGTTTGAACAACAAGTCTGCAAATTAAGTAATTGCAATATTTTTTAAATTTTTTATTTATTTATGAAACATTCCAAAACCTTTTTTATTGCTTTGTCATTGTGGAGCATTGTGTGCACATTGATGAGACAAAAATTGCTGAATCCATTTTAAGATGTGTCTGGTACATAAGAAAAAGTCACTAACTTGAAAGGGTCTGAAAAGCTTCTGTATGCACTTTATGTAAAGGCTTTAAAAGTCACAAGTCTACCTAAACAGAATAAAATGTTTAACTTTGATACTTCCTAAGTAAAATAATGCTAATTTTTAACATTATTATGTGATTTACATGTCAACTCACAATTAGGAACAATAAATAAACTGCCATCTTCCTACTTGTTCTGTAGATAGAGATAATTCAACTTAGATTGCTTAGTACTGCTTTAGTGGTTACTTCTGTACCAACTTGGAAGAAGTTTGGTTTTCACCTGCATTACAGTGTCCTATAGAATATACTTAAAAATAAACGCAAGCACTCCATGTCACTGAGATGCAAACTGAATTGGGTTGGGAATGGCTTAGAAAGAAACTCACCAGCTGCAACTGAACTCAGTTTGTTTCAACTTCCTCTATGTTTTTCCATCTGTTTTCTAGGTTGAAGTGTGCAGTAATGGACAGAGTGCTTAAACTCTTTCTAACAGGTAAAGATCAACAGACCATGATTTTACCTGATTGTGAAAGTGATGATGAATGTCTCATGTTACGCCCCACAGGGTAGAAAACTTAGGATGTTCACTGTAGGTTCTTGATATATTCAACAGTGGTCCAGTTATAAGTATTCTTTTATAATTGTCCTGGGATACCTACAGTAATACATGTTTTGCCAAATGATTGGTTTGATACTTGCAGATGGGGCAAAAATACACTGCAGCATTCCTGTAGAAAAGCTCCAGTAATATTCCAGTAAGGTTTGAATAAATATGTGAAGGATGACAACTTATAAAGGAAGGCTTTATTATTTATTAATTCATTTGAATGTCATTATTTATAGGGCACATTCTAAAAAGCAGAACATGCAGGTTTGCACTTCCATTATCTCATTGGTGCAACTGATAGAGCAGATCAAACTATCGTTTTTTTAAAACAATTTTTAAGCTGCTTTTTGGCTTTATCAAAAACCTTTGTTTAATCTTTGAATAGTGCAATTTCATGGGAGCATGTCACTGTCACGATTGGCCACCCTCCTGACGTCCCTGCTACTGTGGTTTCCCTGCCGTGTCTGTTTTCCTTTGTTTCCTGTTTGTTCCTTTTCTTGGTTTCGTTTTCTCTGCCCCTCGTCTGTTCCTCAATTCCAGTCTTTGTTTTGGTTCTCCCTGTTCATATGGTTACCTGTGTCTGGTTAGTGCTCGATTGTTTTGGTTATTTAAGCCCTGTGTTTGGTTTCCCCTGTGGTCAGTTAGTTGTAGCTGTAGCTTAATTCTTAGTTTTGTTTCAGTTTAGTAAAAAGCTCGTGCATTCTGCCTCTCACCTTGTCCCTGCTATAATGTTACACATACAGGGTTTAGCTTGGTGGCTAAGATACTTGACAAGTATTCAGAAGGTTACCCAGTGCTGCCAAAATGTAATAGTTGGGCCCCTGAGCAAGGCCCTTAACCTTCAATTGCTCAAGTTGTATTCAGTAATAATTGTGAGTAGCTTTGCATAAAAGGATCAGCTAAACTCATTTTACATCCACTTTGAAACCAACCTCTGTAAAGCTGAAAGCCAAAGTCCATCCATCACAAAAGATCTGCACTGATCTAGTGAAACTGAATAAACTCTACACTCTGTCCTGTCTCCCAGCTTCACTCCTGAGCTGCTCATGTCGATGCTCGAAGGTGCGGGTGCCAAAATTTGTTACAGCCATCAAAGGAACCTGTGTGGTGGTGCCGTGCAGTACCACATCTCACACATATGCGACTTGGTACAAGTATCAGCACTATGGATACCCTCCAGTGTATTCTAAAGACACCAAAGATATAATAAATCAGTTTAGAGGAAGGACATCACTCCTGGGAAATGCTATGCAGGGAAACTGTAGCCTAAAGATTGACAATGTTCGCCAAGAGGATGGAGGAATAAGTGTGTATGTATGGATCAATCCTCACAACATATATGGAGATTACACAGAGATAAAAGTCTGTGAGTACACAAGGAGAAACAATGTTCAAAACCTACACGCAGACAAGTTTATTAAGTAAATTTAATAAATAATTATGAAAAGAATTATGACTTTGGCCCAGGTAATCATATTGACCACTGATTTTAACATTTGTATTTTTCATACAGTGGCACCTTCAGAGACTCGCATTTCTGTAGAAAGCACACAAGTGGAAGGAACGCTTTTCTCAGCCAAATGCACAGTCCGGCACTCCTGTCCAGTGTCTCCACCTCTGCTGGAATGGCTGGGCCTGTCTTCTGTTTCTAATGAGGTGACCACTACACAGGACTCGGGTGGCTTGTGGGTTTCTGTGGCACACGCTCAGTTCAATGCCAGCCGTCGAGACCATGGTAAAAGGCTCACATGCAGGAGAATGTCAGATGGAAACACTGCAATTAGTGATGCAATTCAGATCTTATGTGAGTTTTGACTATACAAATGTGCTTTCCTCATGTTATACCATCAAACATATTTTAAAAATGTAAATTAAATATCAGGTTGGGTTGCAGGGGGGAATCATGAGATTAGTTCATTGTATTAGTCCATACAAGAATACAAGAGAATTTCAAAGCAATTGTGATGAACTCTGTATTGTATACAGTTACATAATCTAGTTTGTAGACTATTTATGAATATATAGTTTATATTAAATTAATTTCTGCAGATGCCCCAACACATGCAACCATAAATATCAGTTGAACAAGGCCTGTGTTTGAGGTTGGTAACATCTCATTAACATGCAGTAGTGACAGCAATCCCCTAGTGGCCAATTACGAGTGGCGTTCATCCTGCTCCAGAATTCCAGGCCCATGTAGCTCTGTGTCTTCTCTTCATTGTGGGACCCCGGTTTCTCTGTATCAGTAATTCCAGTAAATATGAATTAAGGTGTACTTTGTAGAATATATCTTATTCAAGTTAACCCAACTGTAGTTTGGAGTGTCATTAAAACTAAATGAAGATGTATAGCTAGAATAGCATAATTTAATTGATACTGTTATTGTATTCTTATTGTATTGTGGTATCATTTATACTGTTATTGTATTTTATGTCTATTATAAATTGGAGTCTGACACCTCAGCCTTAGGGAATTATTACTGTATTTTATGTACTTTGGAGTGACTCACGGTGAGAGATAATTGGACACATGGACCTGCTCAATCTACTCTCATATACTGTGTTGGAATTACTACACATGATTTAATCCTGGGAGGGTTGATTTATATCTTCGAGAGATAAGATGTGCATGTCCATAATCCATCAAGCATTCATAAAAGAGTCACTCTTGGTCAAGTGAACTGTTTGTTGACCGTGGTCTTTGTTAAGATTTTGCGATTGTGTTGCTGATGACTTTGTCTCCGTGTCTCAGTCCCTCCCACCATCCTGCCAGACTCAGCCTGCTGGGAGAGGGAAGGATCTCTGCACTGCATGTGCTGGGTGGAGGCGGAGCCAAACGCCAGCATCTCCTGGACTGTTGATGGAAGAAGTGCTCTCCTTCCTCACTTCAACATGACAAATAACTATATGGGAAGGACCACAGTGTCAGTGATGACAGGGCCACCGGGCCACTTTGTAACTTGTGAGGCAGCAAACTACTTGGGCAATGACACTTACCAGATGTCTGGCTTTCCACAGCTGGCACAAGGTACTGGACACTTCTCACTTGTGTGTAGGGGAAACCGCAGAAGGACATTGCTGCTTGTTCTTAAGTCATTTCCTCCATTCTTTCCAGGCACTGTTGGATTGACCTATTTCATTCTGGCGGCCATAGTTTTAATTGTCCTTGGAATTGTTGTGCTTGGTGTCCACAGAAGAATGAAAAAGAGGTAGTTTTGCATGATTTGTTTATTCAGTCACAATGTAAGGGTCAGTGCCATGCCGAGGCCCCCTCTGGCCACCAGAGGGAGGTCTCGAGTCAGGTACACCACTAATCAGGCTTAATGCCCAATAGCTGGGCTAGGCCTATATAAGCCCAGTGACTCAGTCACCAAAGTTCTGAGCAAAGTGCCTAGCTGGTAACTTTGGGTATTGAGGTCTGTGAGCCCATGTGCTATACCTCACTTCTGTGCTGTGAGGGTGTACCTGCTTTTACATGTTCCCTCCCCTCTCCAGGTTTCCCCCTCAAATCTGTCTCTCTCCTAAGGCTCCCCATAGCCATTACCATTCCTGCCTGTTTTCTGGTATCGATTCTGCCCTCTTTCCCGTGGCATCCTTGGTTCTCCCTTTTCCCACGCTTGGCATGGTGTTTAGTTTTGTTTTCCTTCTAGATTTGTCATCTTCCATTCCTTTGAAGAGCGATTATATGTGCAGGTGGTTTTTTGGCCGCCGCAGTCTAGCAGGTGCGCGTTCACCTCGCAACACAACGGCTGGGGTTCGACTCCCCCCTTTGGTTGTTTACTTTTCTTCTTTACCTGTTCTAACTGTTCTGCACACGGGCCCACCATTAGAGCACGATTGCTCTCCCAGTAGGCTGTCGATGTCATCACCTTGCGGGGTTCGAACCGCCTTACATACAATTACGTTTATCTGGTATCTTAGTACTGAGCTAAACTTAAAACCCAGCAGCACCTTCAATAGAGTAGTAGATTTAAAAAGGGAGGAACAGACCTTTTTCATTAAGCTTAAAAGTTCTCTTATGCATTACAGTTTTCTCTCACATATTTACAGGACTCTTCAATCTGCTTTCATTTCAGACATGAACACTCGAGAGGAGCTAAAAATACAAGAAGTTCCGAGAACACAAGCCAGTGTAGGTGAGTCCAAAAGTTCCTCACCAATCATTTTAATGATTGTAGAATGAAAATTAAACATTCTGATGCACATGCGTTTGAACAATGGGGAAGGAAAAAACATGCACTTCAGTCAGGCAAAAAAATGTTTTATTATCATGAAATAAACAAAGCGTGAACACAGACTTTATGGCTATATTTTATTCCTTGAATAATTTGGATATCTGTTGAGTTCAGAAACACACTACTTATTTGAATGCAAATGTCCAGAGGTTTAGGGTCATGTGTATGGGTGGTCTGGGGTGGGTGTTGTCCACCTAGGGGAATCACCCCCATACAAGGAAAACTAAGCTTTTTTTTTAGTGTTCATAGTTTTCTGTAATTTTGACATCAATTATCATCAATGGTCATCGATGGTCATCAAATGCTCTGCTTTCCTATTAGCCATTTTGAAGGTGTGAGTGTGATACGTCAGTGTTTCCCCTTTACAATATTGCCAAATCATGACATTTCTTCACACATGGAGTACAGACAGTTGAAGGGGGGCCCTTTACAATAAGGAAAACAGTTCCCTGGGGTCTTAGTGAAATGTCTATATTTTTTGGACCAAATACTATCAGGATCATCCAGCACAACATGCTTCTCTGTCTGTCCAAACAACCCTGTTCATAACTATTTGTTTGAGTGCCTGTTCCTTTAAATGATAATGAGCCACCACTCAACTACAGAATGATTAACATTTTCATTTAATCTAGGATTGTTTTTCAAATTAAAAATACAAGTAAGTGCTTCATCCAGATGCATTATGTTTTAACATTTTTCATCTGTGTATATTTAAATGAGCTTTATAGTATGTGTTCTGTCATGGATTTGTTTTTAAAGACACTTCTAAGGAACTACTTTGTTTGTTTAGACAGAACATAGAGTCAAATGGAACCCAGACCAAGGTCCGGCAGAAGACCTATGAATGGCACAAGGATGACAACGTCTATGCAAATGATGTATCGGGTGGGCATATTTGGAGTACCGCCATGGTGACTTCACAGGCTCCCGAGGTAGCAACAGCACACTGCCCCCTAAAGACAAAGTAATGCCTCTACAGTTAGTAATGTAGTTGTTTCTCAGTCCCAGTGCTGGGCCATGCTCTCTTCGCTCCAACTGATTTGTAAACTCATCTTCTAATTATTAGGCCTTTCATAGTCTGAATCTTCATAAAGTCTATCTAGTGTGTATTAAGAACAGACCTATTTTACATATTAGTACTGGTAGGATGCCAGTCCAAAATGGAGGAATGAGATTAGAACCTAGAAATAATAGTTTACAGTGATCACCAATCGTACCTAAAGAGTCTTGTGAATATTTCATAACAGCTGTTCAGTTTATTTATTAATGTGGGCTATTTCTAGGCACCTCAGAGCAAAAAACAAAAAACAAAAAAACAAATGGGGGAAAAAAGGAAAGTTGAATGTATTCGTAATGATGCAGGTTTTGTGTTGATATACTGATGGTGTAAGTCATGGTGTTTTTTTTTTTTTTTTGTTTTTTTTGGTAGGATGAGATGGCAAGTATCTACCTGAATGAATGATACTCTTGATGGCCTCGCATGTCCATTGCTAAGCTTCAGTATGCTTCACACCAAAATATTCTGCATTCACTGATGTCTGGGATTTTAATATTCCATGTCAGAGCTGAGTATCTGCACATTCTGCAATCTGCAAACATAAAGTTAACATTCTCTCAAATAAAAAAAAAATCTTGATTTTGTGCATATTTATATTTCTACATAAATCAAAATGTAAAATAAATAAAATATATATACATACAGCGTCCTACTGCTACAGTGCAATAGGTGGCAGGAAAACTGACAATTCCCATTCCACAACAGTATAATATCTTAACTCTGATCCATCTTTGTGCATTTGGATTTCTATCTATGGAACCTGTATTTCCTATTAACTTCAGAAATGATTCTTTTTTTTATTTTGGAGTCTGAGTTTTGAGCTCTAACTCTGGCTGATCTCATATACATTTCAGTTTATCTTTACTGTAGCAAAGTAGGGACTGATGCCAAATGTTCTCACTGAAATCTGTCTTTACTCAGTCATAAGATTTCCTCCATTGGCTTTGTTCAAACCAACTTGACTGATGCTAAACAACAGAACAACAAACAACATCAAATGTGTCTTTGACAATGGTATAACAATGTTTCCAAACTGTCAATTGCACTTGGTTTTAAACAATTTTATTGACTACATGTTACATTCACCTTGATAAGAACAAAAATATTCACTCACCTAAGTAAGCTTAAAGCCAATATCTGGTCTTCAATATTCCAAAGTTCACACGTTACTCCACTGCTGCGCTCCCTTCATTGGCTCCCTGTAGCTGCACGTATCAGATTCAAAACCTTGATGTTTGCCTACAAATCCAAAAATGGACCAGCCCCCTCATACACGAGGTCAAAGGTCAAAGCCCGATCCGTACCTCGAGTACTTCGAACCTCAAGTATGGCTCGGCTTGAAATACCTTGCTTCAGGTCTCATGGACGACAAGCATTGAGACTATTTTCCTGGCTCCAAGATGGTGGAATGAACTCCCGCTTGCTGTCTGGACAGCAGAATCCCTTGCAGTCTTCAAACGCAGACTAAAGACCCATCTATTCGCAGAATATTTAAAGGACAACTGAAACTGCTCCCTTATTGACTGACTAATTTAGTAATTATTGTAGGGCACTGTTTGTTTTTTAACAAACTCTAGCACTTATTGTTTATAGCACTTATCATTGTTTAAGATACACCTTATCTATTTTACACTTCTAGGTATCAGCATTCATCCCTGTATTCTACAGTATTCTAGTTCATTGGTATGTTTAATTCTATTAATAATAATTAATACTGTACTTGGATATATTCTATGAGTAAATGACAAAGCACTTTTGTAAGTCGCTCTGGATAAGAGCGTCTGCTAAATCTAGATGTAAAACATCTCACAGACTTTGAACTTCAAAATTTGAAAAAATAATTTACTTTGCATCCTTTAACTCTTAAAAAAAAATTATAGTTTTTTTTTTTTTATTTAAAGGTGGGGGGGGGGGGTTACAAGTTTGCAGTTAGTAAAGATGACCCCTTAGTTCAGTTCAGTTAGCTTTACTGACATGACCATAAGCACTTACAATATTGCCAAATCAGTATTACAACATGAATTGTTCTATTGTAATCCATAACCCGACAATCACAGACCCAGAGGGTCACTGTTTGTTATTAATAATACAACAATCAAAAACTTTTTTTTTTTTAACCAGTATTTACGGCCCTAACAAAGATGAATCAGCTTTTTTTTTTCATGATTTCTGTTCACAACTAATGAACTGTTCTGGATTGTAATACAGTTTGGGACTCTAATACTGACAATCTAATATTCCTCCCTCTATCAAAATATGACATTTAATTGAAGTTATAAAACCATGTGTGAAGATCACAAAACTCACTGACAAAATAATTTTTTTTCCCCTCACAGGTAACTATTGCTGTAGCTGATGTTTGTAAAATGTAAATGTACCCAATTATCATTTCAGTACATTCTGGCAAACCATATTCGAGACCTTTTCTAGGATATTTAATAAGGCAGTAGAGCCATCATCTCTCATTGCATTGTTTGGTGTGGCTCCAACAGGCACCCATCCTTGTAAGGGGGAACTGTTATACTCACCTTCTGCTCTCTCTTTGCCAGGAGTATGATCTTGTTTAAAGTCTAAGTACCAAATGGACCTCCCTGAAGATTTCACATTATCTTAGCTACTGCAAAAATGTATATGTGAATTAAAATGAAAATATGTTCACTTTAAAAATGACAAATTCAAGTAAATTTTGACAGAAAAACCCGATGTTGCACTGGAAATTCCAGAACGTTTCCGAGTGAAGTCATTGGTGGACATCAGGGAAAAAAGCCACGCACAAACACCATTATGACTGACTTGGACTGCGAATTTTCCAGTGCTGGTTCTTCAGATTCCGAAGACATTTTTTTAATTCGATGAAGATTATGAATCTGCAGTGACAATGTGGTGGACTGAATATCATCAATAGTGAAATTCAACCATTTATATTTTAGCTAGAGATGGAAGAAGATACTCCAGAGAGCAATGAACAACCTGACCCAGTAGACAGAACTGGGAATTCCAACTGGTAAAAACCTTTATATTGGCCATTATTCTGAAAACTGATTCTAAAAGTAAAAACCATTACTAAATGTAATCTTGTCTATTAACAATCTTGTCTATTAACAATCGCCAACTTCCCGACTCACCAGATAGAGATGGGGGGTGGGGGGTTGTGTCTGGTAAGAGACTTGTGTGGTGTTGGGCTTGTTTGCTTTCAACTAACTGAGAAATCTGTGTATGACCTTGTATTCTGTCCCTGATTTTAGAGTTAATGTTATGCCTCTAATAGTTGGCTGCCTTGTATATACAGTTTTAGCCTGCTCTGTTTGTTTGTTTTGTTGGCCTTGGTCCCTCCTGATGTTGTAACACTAGTTCCCTGTATAGTTGTATGTTATTCCAACACTTTGTAATACATTTGCTGTGCACCGTATTCACTTTGTCCGTTTTGTTTGTCATATCACGCACCAGTCGCTCGGACACTCCTGCCTAGACTGAGATGTAACAGCCTTGAAATGCATGCATTATCATTTCCTTCTCTTTTGCATGGCTGACTTCAGTGAATGTCTAGTGCTAACTCCATACATTGACAAAAAAACAAAAACAAAAAACATAACCCTGAAATAAACTGACGAAGTGTTAACCACACAAGTGTTTGGGTGTTTGGAAAGATGCTGGTTAATTATAGGTAATGTAGCTAACTATCTAAATAATGAACATAAGAAAATTAGCTATTAATGACAATAGCTAGCTCTCTAAGCGCAAACATTCAGTTATTGTTATTGCTGTAAAAGCGATCTGTGTTGCATTCAAATTCATAAGATACTCTATAAATCTCCGTAATACAACTACATGCAGTAGTTTTAGCCTAGTATGGTACCAAGCTTCGAAAGTCTGTTAGTTAGCTAATGTAATCTAAAATAGGCAAAGTAATTGAGTATGAGAAAGGTGCTATATAAATGTAAATAATAATAATAATAATAATAATAATAATAATTGCACTTACCCTGTTTACTTCCATTCACACAGAGTCTCATGAACACCTCTCTTTAACAAGTTTCTTTAAATTCCCATATTGTTAGAAAAGCAGCAGCTCAAGTTATCGTGTGAGCGTGGCTTTCCACATCCCACAGTTGTGGTAAAGAACTACTGCTAACGAAGTAAGCGAATGATCCTTTCCAATGTGCCCTTTTAACTTGGACAAACTTTGTCCATTTTTAAAATATTTTTGGATCTTTGGACTATTAGTGCACGGGATTCCCACTATACATTGAATTTTTGCAGCCAAAGACAACACAGCCTTTTGTCATTTTGTATCACCTATAATTGAACTCGAGTTTCTTGAGTTGCTGTCCACCATCACACGGATGACATTTATGACAGAATCTGAAAAACAACATTTTTTAGGCCGTATTCCTTGAATTTGTAAAAATAAATAAATAAATAAATACATAAATAAATAAATAAAAGGTTTTCTAACTATCGATAATCACAAGTTAGATACTCAGCTTTCGCTGCAGTTATGTGTTATACACTTTCATATCAGGTGGTGCTTAGCCATTAAATGGAAAGATTCTACTCCACCCAGATACAGCCACTGTGTCAGGGACGTCATCTGCCATTTCAAATTGGAGATCAGATACACCGTCAGAGGGTCTTCCAGGAAGTTTAATTTATATTTCTTTTATTCTATACAATATCGTTTTGTTTTGTGTATGGTACTTTGGTGTTGGTTACTGGTAGTAGGAATTGGCTCCCATTTTTGTTGGGTGAGGGTTTTTGCTTCTGTTTATGTGTAGGTAGTGAGGGTAGTCGTTTGTATGTTTCTTTTTTGTTAGGATTATATAGTGTGTGTTTATTTTTTTCATTCGTGTGGGTCTCGTTTGTTGTTTTGGCCTGGGTCACTTCCGAAGCAGTTACAGCAGTTTGTTTACTTGTTTCTAAATATTAACCTCTGTACTACACACTAGTACACCAAAGAAGAGACTACCATTTGTGCTTCCGTTTCTTTTTGTTACTCTTTACCAGGGGCATTCTCCATTCCGTTAGCCATTTATCGTTGCTTTTCGCTGGTACGGCCTCCAAGCCCAGACAGAGGTTTATAACAGTTGGGCGCTCCTCCAATACGCGCATTGTAACGGCCAGTAATTTGCGTACCGTCTTTACGTATACGTAAAAGGCGTGTGCATGTAGCCCACGCAGAGGAGTTTTTGGTTGGTACTAAACATGACGGGCATTACTGGACCCAGCTCTTCTTTTGCCATTATTTACTTCTTTAGTAACGCGTTATGAACTTTGGACATTTCCACAACTCATGTATGAGCTGTTTACAATACTCCAAGAGCGAGCCTAGGTGGCGTGGCGAATAAACCAGCAAGATTACTACAAAACTGAGTGAGTGTGGCTCACGTCTACACCGCATGCTTCACAGGCTTCTCTATACCGGTCCCAAAGCTCTGCTCATCTGGGGTGGAGTGTAACTTAAATAGCACTAACTCCAAGAGTTACAGTATCCAGTCGTGCTCCAGCCCCATCGTATCCCTTGTTTTGATCAGTGTGTTGCTATTTTCAGAAGAGAAAGTTGCTGTTCGTCCTGAATTGCCATTGAGTGGCGTTTCCTTTATACTTGGGAACGGCATAGCTTGTGGTATCACGTTCCCTGTACCCGAAGTGGTGGAAAACCCTGTTGACTCGGAGCCTGACTTGTGTGCTGACCCGTGCTCAGACATGCACGTTGGGTGATGTTCAGACACTTTCGCGTGTAATCCTTCTGATGATTTGGCTGTTTCTGAGTCTGTTCGTGAACCTGACCCTACTGTACCTGATCCGATCATTTCGCCTAACCTGATGCCATTAAGTCTAAAATTAGCATAAAGCAAAACCCTTCACCATCACCACCTTTAACGCAAGCCATTAGCGCCCTCAGCCCAAAAAAAGGATCTGCTTTCAAAATCCATAAAAACATTTACCCACTCATTGATACCATACCTACTCCACACAAGGAATAGGATTTAGACATTTCAAAGAACATAGATATTCCTCGGTGGACTCAGACTTTCACTAATATTTTCTGGCACATAATGCAAACATACAGATGATACCATACAGATGATGAAACAAACAGTATGATGTTATTCACAGAACACATCACAGAATATAAGATGTTTAAAATGAAATATTTTCATGTGTTCTGGATATGTGCAGTAGTCAAACTACTGGAGTGAGGTAGTTCTATATAAAATTCTATATCATCATCTCATGATATAATCTAAGATCAAAATTAGTATATAAGATCAAAAAATTTTTTTCTTAATGATAAATATTTCTAGATCACTAAGTCACCAAGCAAAATTGCTTGTAAATAATGTGTTGAAAGGAAATTTGGTGACATTTTGATATTTTTGTGGAAAAAATTATTTCAGAGGTGTTTTAGCCGAGGGGGCTTTATACATCGCAATGCCCAGATAAAAGGGCAGTGATAAATTAAGTGGTGTGGATATATATGCCTGCAAAACCACTAACACCAGTACCTTTAAATGCAAAGAGGAGAACTGATCTATTTCCTGTGTAACACTGCCATTGTCTTGAAGTTTGTATTAAGAACTACTTGCTATATGCACTGTGCATATAACTGCAGAATGACAGAAAGTGGCAACAGTATGGCAATCAAGTGTCAGTGGTAAAGTGTGAAGATAACAGATGCTAATGGAGTTCAATTCAAGGAAACAGGAAGCGAGAACTATGAGAGAGTGTGTTCAAATCAGGATGTCAAAAATATCTTTGGTTGTGTGTTTATATAAAGAAAATGATTAAAGGATAGTTCTTTATTTGCCAGTGAGTGTGGTGTCTACAGCAGAGGAAGGTAAGAAACCATAATAATAATAATAATAATAATAATAATAATTCATTTCATACACTAAAATGCAGCTTAAATGCTTTACAGAAGTTATGCAGCTGTGCAAAGCCATGGAATTACCAAAAATATAATAAAAATGAATCTATCAATATATCTAACAATGAAGTAATTTTAAAACATTACATATATAAACCAGACATAAACTGATTTCACAAGCTGTACTGAAACCTGTTTGAAATGGAGTCCAGAAGACTTAATAGGAGAAAATAAACTGAAATATTGGGTTAAGTTCATAAACATTTACAGCCAGAGGTTTTGAAAAAGTTGGTGAAAGTTTATATAATTAGCTAATCGATAATTTTAACAAAGCATTTCTGAAGAATATGTAAACAGTTTATATTACTGTAGAAAGCACTGGCCTATATAATATTACAGTATGAGAAGTATGTATAAATGAATACACAATATAGGTTAAGTAAATGTTTTAACAAGAGGAATTTATCTCTTACCATAACACTAATATTTTCTATTTTCTCTGATATTAAGTAAATGTGCCCTTCCTAGCATAGTTTCTCATCAATGAATTTACCAAGACATTTAGTATAGTGGACCTGCATTGTGTTAATGTAGGATTAGACATACGGACTGGTGGAAGTATATCGATGCCTTTTCAATTTTAGTACTCGAAATCATTTATGAACTCTTTAATATTGAGAGATAATTTTACATCTTTAAACCACAGATCAATAAGGGATCATTTGATTTTTCGTATGTAATTTTATTAAGAACATCAGTTAAGTCTTTTAAATATATAACTATTTAAAATTGGAACTCTATACATACACTATGACATTTTTACTAAATAAAAAATGCTTATGCTTATTGATCACAACATCTATACTAGATTGTGTCACTGTCACTTCCATAGAAAGAACAAGAATTGTTGGTGTACAGCCATTTTCAGCTCTCCAGAGACGCTCTGTAGGGTTGATGTTTGGACACTGACTGGGCCGCTCCAGGGATTTCACAGCTTTCCTGAAGCCACTCCTGGGTTTTCTGGGTGGAATGTTTTCAGTTGATGTCTTTTCCAAAATATAAACCTTCGCCCCAGCCTGAGATCTTGAGCATTTTGCAAAAGGTTTTCACCTAGGATCACTCTATATTTTCTACATCCGACTTCCTCTCCGGCCTAACTCATCATTGCGTTTTTATAAACTCCAAGCAGCCTCTTATGTGCTTTTTAGTGAGGAGTGGCTTCTGCCTGGTCACTCTGCCATAAAAGTCCTAATTAGTGGAGTGCTGCACTGATAGTTGTCCTTCTGTAAGGAACCCTAGATCTCATTTATATTGATAATTCATTATTTGTCTGATGATGGCAATTTATCCCTAATAACTCATTTATTGCTGGGTTGTCAAATTGCTGAAGAATATTGCTTGTTACATGTGAGTATGATTGAGCCTACCAAGCTCTTGGGCACTGCAGAAATGTTCCTGTATCCTTCCCCAGATCTGTGCTTGTGTGTCACTTTCATGTGTGTCGTTGCTTTGTCATTGTTGAGTATTGTGTGTAGATTGATGAGATGAAAGTGAGTTAAATCCATTTGAAGATGAATCTGGAACAAGAAAAAATGAATAACTTGGAAGGGTCTGAAAGCTTTTTGCATACACTGTATATAAATGCTTTCAAAAGCACAAGTCAAAATAAGAGGATAAAATGTCTAACTTGTGTGATGCTTCATAAGTAAAATAGTTCTGGCCTTAGACATTTTTAGTATGTCATTTACATGTCAACTCATAATTGCCAAAAAATAAATAAACTGCCAGATTATTCAATTCAGATTGCTTAGTACTGTTTTAGTGGTTGCTTCATTACAGAATGAAAGCAAGCACACCATGTCACTGAGATGCAAACTGAATTGGGTTGAAAATGGCTTTGGGAGAAAATCACCAGCAGCAAGTGCACTTCCACCATGTTTGTTTTCCATCTCTTTTCTAGGTTACAGTGCACAGTAATGGACAGAGTGCTTAAACTCTTTCTAACAGGTAAAGATCAACAGACCACGATTTTACCTGTCCGTGTTACGTGATGATGAGCGTCCCATGGGAGACAGGTGGAAAACTTACTCAGGGTGGTCCAATTATGACTATTCTTTTCAAAATAGTCCTGGAATACCTACAGTAATAGATGTTTTTCCTAATGATTGGTTTGAGAGTGGCAGATGGGGCCAAATTACACTAGAATATTCTTGTAGTAAAGCTCCAGTAATATTCCAGTAAGGTTTGAATAAATATGTGAAGGATGACAGTTTATAAAGGAAGGCTTTATTATTTATTAATTCATTTATTTATCAGAACATGCAGTCCTTTACATTCATTATCACTTTGGTGTAACTGAGCAGTTCAAAACTAAGTGTTGTGACTATAAAAAAACAACAACTTTTGTTGAATCTTTGAATAGTGCCATTCCATTGACACATGTTACTGTATTTGCGGAGTTTTTCTGGTGTTTTTAGAAGAAAACTCAAAAGGTTCCCATAATATTTGCAGAACACTATGTCAAGGTGATGGTCATGCTCGCATGTCGGAGTGTCCCCCGTTTCCCTGGCTACCTAAAGCACTTCCTTGTTTTCCTACTATCGTCTGTTACTATGGTGTCCTGTCTCCTCCCCTTTAGCTCCAGCTGTTCCTCGTTTGTCCTTCGTTAGTGTTCCTATTTAAACCTTGTCCTCTCGTCTTGTGTTTGTTGGTCATTATCTTCTTATTCTGTGGCACTGACTCTCTGTGCTCTAGGCTAAGTCACCATGAATTTAAGCTTCATCCACTTTGAAACCAACCTCTGTAAAGCTGTAAGCCAAAGACCATCCATCACAAAAGATTTGCACTGATCTAGTGAAGCTGAATAAACTCTACACTCTGTCCTGTCTCCCAGCTTCACTCCTGAGCTGCTCATGTCGATGCTCGAAGGTGCAGGTGCCAAAATCCGTTACAGCCATCAGAGGAACCTGTGTGGTGGTGCCGTGCAGTACCACATCTCACACATATGCGACTTGGTACAAGTATCAGCGCTCTGGATACCCTCCAGTGTATTCTAATGACACCAAAGATATAATAAATCAGTTTAGAGGAAGGACATCACTCCTGGGAAATGCTACGCAGGGAAACTGTAGCCTAAAGATTGACAATGTTCGCCAAGAGGATGGAGGAATAAGTTTGTATGTATGGATCAATCCTCACAACATATATGGAGATTACACAGAGATAAAAGTCTGTGAGTACACAAGGAGAAACAATGTTCAAAACCTACACGCAGACAAGTTTATTAAGTAAATTTAATAAATAATTATGAAAATAATTATGACTTTGGCCCAGGTAATCATATTGACCACTGATTTTAACATTTGTATTTTTCATACAGTGGCACCTTCAGAGACTCGCATTTCTGTAGAAAGCATACAAGTGGAAGGAACGCTTTTCTCAGCCAAATGCACAGTCCGGCACTCCTGTCCAATGTCTCCACCTCTGCTGGAATGGCTGGGCCTGTCTTCTGTTTCTAATGAGGTGAGCACTACACAGGACTCGGGTGGCTTGTGGGTTTCTGTGGCACACGCTCAGTTCAATGCCAGCCGTCGAGACCATAGTAAAAGGGTCACATGCAGGAGAAAGTCAGATGGAAACACTGCGACTGGTGAACCACTTAATATCTTATGTGAGTAAAGACTACGCTAATGTTTTCTCATTTTATATTATCTAAACGTTTTGAAAAATGTAAATTAAATATCAGGTTGGGTGGTAGGGGGATAGATGAGAATAAATTTAATTCATCGTTAAAAATAAAACCACATTAAAAATGCAACAAAGAATGCCAGAGCATTTCAAACCATCAAATGAACTGCTAAACTCTAATTGAGAAACTCTGTATTGTATCCTTGCATAATCTAGTTTGTGGACTATATGAAATAAGGCTTTATGAATATATATAGTTTATATTAAATTCATTTCTGCAGATGCCCCAACAAATGTGAACATACATACCAGTGGAACAACGCCTGTGGTTGAGGGTGGTAACATCTCATTAACATGTAGTAGTGACAGCAACCCTCCAGTGGCCAGCTATGAGTGGCGCATCATCCAAATGAATAGCACCATTAAGCACAAGACAAGAAGTTTATTGCTTCAAGATGTCAGACGAGATATGAAAATCTCCTGCATTGCCCATAACTCCATCGGACTGGGTGAATCAGACCAACTGTCTCTGAATGTCCATTGTGAGTAGCTGGTGCATTTACTTTTTCAACATGCTTTGCTGCTATCACAGTTGACACCTGTTGAGCAAAGGCTGTCAAACAACAGTTCTTACAGGCCACATTATTACACTGATATATTCTTTAGATTATTTAACACAATAGATTCAATAAAATCTCAATATCAATTCCTTTATTTTGTACATCAGGTATGTTATGGGGAAGAAATCCCTAAATTGATGTGTGTCTGTTCTGAATTGTAGTCTGACACCTCAGCCTCAGGGAATTATTACTCTATTTTACGTACTTTGGAATGACTCATGGTAAGAGATGATTGGATACATGGACCTGCTCAATCTACTCTCATATACTGTGTTAGAATTACTGCACATGTTTTAATCATGGGAGGGTTGATTTATATCTTCGAGAGATAAGATGTGCATGTCCATAATCCATCAAGCATTCATAAAAGAGTCACTCTTGGTCAAGTGAACTGTTTGTTGACCGTGGTCTTTGTTAACCTCTCTCCAGAGACTCTCTGTGACTGTACTGTCACTATTGTGTCATACCAGAAGCTTCAGTACTTCCTGCCCCTTTAACTCTTTGTTAGTGGACTGGGTGTTACAATATATTCATACAGTCTTATAGTAACAGAGTTTGTTACTTAATCGTGCTGCTAAAGACATTTACATTTATGGCATTTAGCTAACTGAGTACAACCTGAGCAACTGAGGGTTAAGGGTTTTGCTCAGGGACCCAACAGTGGCAACTTGGCAGTCATGGGGCTTGAACCAGCAACCTTCCAATTATAAGTCAAGTACCTTAACCACTGGCTGTATGCACTCAATGCACGTCTAAACAGATCTGAAAATTAATGCCCCAGAAACAGAATCTATATGTGAGGGACATTTTGCTTTGAGATTATAAGGGAGACATGAAAGTCTCTTGCAAGTGATTTGTAGTGGCCCCATGATTCTTTGTCCTTCTAGAGCCAGACTGTGGCTGTAATAACACCAGTGTGTCATGCAAACCTTCACTGCCTCTTGCCCCTTTAAACATGGGATATTGGGTTGGGTGCCACAGCAGTAAGATTTTGTGATTGTGTTGCTGATGACTTTGTCTCCGTGTCTCAGTCCCTCCCACCATCCTGCCAGACTCAGCCTGCTGGGAGAGGGAAGGATCTCTGCACTGCATGTGCTGGGTGGAGGCGGAGCCAAACGCCAGCATCTCCTGGACTGTTGATGGAAGAAGTGCTCTCCTTCCTCACTTCAACATGACAAATAACTATATGGGAAGGACCACAGTGTCAGTGATGACAGGGCCACTGGGCCACTTTGTAACTTGTGAGGCTGCAAACTACTTGGGCAATGACACTTACCAGATGTCTGGCTTTCCACAGCTGGCACAAGGTACTGGATACTTCTCACTTGTGTGTAGGGGAAACCGCAGAAGGACATTGCTGCTTGTTCTTAAGTCATTTCCTCCATTCTTTCCAGGCACTGTTGGATTTTACTATTTCATTCTGGTGGCCATAGTTTTAATTGTGGTTGGAATTGTGCTAGTTGTCCACAGAAGACTGAAAAAGAGGTAGTTTTGTATGATTCATTTATACAGTCACAATTACATTTATCTGGTGTCTTAGTACTGGGCTAAAGTTAAACCCTAGCAGCACCTTCAATGGAGGAGTAGATATAAGGAGAGTGGAACGATAAACAAATGTTCTTATGAACTACAGCATTTCTCACATTTTCAGTGCTCTTCAATCTGCTTTACTTTCAGACACGAACATTTGAGAGGACCTAAAAAGGCAACAAGTTCAGAGTACACAACCCAGGCTAGGTAAGTCTAAAAGCTCCATCAATCATTTTAACATTTAAAATGTGAAAATTCAACATTCTGGTGCACAGAAGAGATGGATGCACAGGGAAGGGAAAAAAAACATGGACTTCAGTCAGACAAAAAAAGTTTTATCTTGAAATAAAAGTATGGACAGTCTTTGACTATATTTTGTCCTTGAATAATTTGAACATTGGGGGAATTCAAATTGAACAAACTGCATATTAGAATGCAAAAAAAAAATGTCTAGAAGATTGGGGATGTTTAATCCAAGGAAAACCAGCGTCAAAATTACAGAAAACTGAACACTAAAATGCAATTATCAAAAATGCTTTGCTGTCCTATTGGCCATTTTGAAGGTGTGGGTGTGCTTGGTGAGTATTCCTCCTTTACATTTTTGCCAAATCACAACACTTCACACATACAGTACAGACATACTTAAAGGGTTCCTATTATGCCCCCCTTTGCACAAATTACCACATTTTCCTGGGGTCTTAATGAAATGACTGATATGTTTATTAGTACTCTCAGTACCACAAGGATCAACTCAGTACCCCACAGCAACCTTCTCAGCCTGTATAAACAGCCCTATTCAGAATGGCTGGTTTGAGTGCCTGCTCCTTTAAATGATGAGCCACTGCTCACCCCACCACATCTTCCAATGAACCCTGTGAAAAGCATTGCTGATGGAGAATACAGAGCTACAACCATGGCTACGTCTAAAATTGCGTACTTCTGTACTAAACGGTAGTACCTTATTTGACACAGGCAAAATATTTACATTTACAGCAGATGTTCTTATCCAGAGCGACTTACAAAGGTGCTTCGTCATTTACTCATACATATAGAATACATCCTAGCTAGAACAAATTGGAATGCAATATATCAATGCTCTAGAATACTGTAGACATACAGGGATCACTGCTGTTGCCTAGAAGAACAAAATACATAGACCTATCTTAAACGATGATGAATCATACTATTACTCGTTATATATTTTGTGCCGGTTATTCTACATTGATTCAGTAAAACTATTATTTTTGTGAGAACGTAAAATATTGATTTTTAGTTAACTGATTAGCATGCTGTTAGCTGGCTAACTCTTCTTTCTTTGAACAGCTCAAAGGTCAGATACCAGCAATCAAGCCATAAACCAATTCAATTAACATTAACCTCAATCTAAAACTTGATCCTAACCAAAATCCAGTTATAGAATGTTGTCAACAGCATGCCTATAACAGCTTAATGAGTATGCAAAGATGTTATGTATTATACCTGTTGCATGCTCAGTGCCTTGAACTTGGACACTCCAAATAATTTGAACAACTTGATGATCTTAAACACAACTCGAGAGCCTTTAATTATTTAGATGAGAATCAATAATGTTACTGAGTCTGTCTGATTATTTAATCTTAAAATGACCACTCAAATAGTGTCAAGGCAATAATCAGCAGACCTTTTAATACTTCTAACATACTATTCTGGATAACTGTATATAATTTGAATGTTTCGTTTACTACTTTTTACTTCTGCTTCATGTGTTAATGTGAGCTATTGCAATACAAATTCCCTGTAAATCTTTTGGCCAATAGAATCTAATGTACCCAATTCGACCAAAACCAACAGAAATCTGATTCTAATTCTGTGTCTTGTCAGTCCTCCACTGACCTGCCCACTTTAGACACTATTTCCTGTTAGACTGTACACACAAATTACCTCGTGGATTTTCAATTAATGATCGATGAGTGATTAATATTTTTATTTAACCAAGGTATGTTTTTAAATGTAATGCATACAGATGCATTATATTAACATTTTTCATCTGTGCATATTTGAATGAGCATTATAATGCATATATATTGTTAAAATTGTCATAGGTAACCTTTTAGATGTTTCTAAGAAACCCTGTTTAATTTCAAGTGGAACCCAGACCAAGGCCCAGGAGATGACATCCATCGATGACATCTATGCGAATGATGTATTGGGTGGGCATACTTGGAGAACCACCATGGTGACTTCACAGACTCCTGAGGTAGCAACAGCACACTGCCCAATAAAGACGATGCATTGCCTCTACAGTTAATGTAGTGGTTTCAGTCCCAGTGCTGGGCCATCTGCCATGCTCTCTCTGCTCCAACTGATTTCTAAATGCATTTTCTAATTAGGCCTTTCATAGTCTGAATCAGGTGGGCTGGGGCAGAGAAAATACATTCAGGGCAGGGTGTCCCCATATCTGGAACTGATGAACTCTAGTAATGAAGGAATTGGTGTTCCTCACATTCAGTCCTGGAGAGTAAAAGCACTGTGTAGTTTAGTTGACCCTGCTCAGACACATCTATTAGACTTTATCAAAATTTTTGTGTGGATTAAGAACAAACCTTAGTTTTTCATATTGTTACTGGTAGGATGCCAGTGCACCTCAGAGCAAAAATAAATTGAGAAGTTTGTTGAATGTATGTTTTGAGTTGATATACATATGGTGTAAGTCAGGATGGTTTCTTTTTTTACTTGTTAGGATGAGATGGCCAATATCTACCTGAATGAATGATGCTCTTGATGGCCTCATATCCATTGCTAAGCTTCAGTACTCTTCGCACCAAAATATTCTGCATGCACTGATGTCTGGGGATTTTGATAATCCATGTCAGAGCTGAGTATCTGCACATTCATTTGGCAAACATATAATAAATATAATCTTCCTTTTTACATAGCATTTTATTAAACAAACTTGATTTTTTGTATTCTTATATTTGTAATAAAATCTAAAATAAATTCAATATCTTCAAAGTAGTGCAAAAAGAAGAAAAAACTGAAGTTGTCCTATCTTTCTGTGATCCATCTTGTAATCTGTCACAATAAGACCTGTGTTGGGAGGCCGTCCAAACACTATCTCAAAGGCTGATAAGCCTGTTCGTGCCTGTGGCCTGGTTCGACATTGCCACAGGACTAGGGGGAGATATTTAACCCAATTCATGCCTGTTTCCTGCATCAATTTAGCTAATCCCCCTTTAATGGTTCCATTTGCCCTTTCTACCGCCCCTGCACTAGCAGGGTGATAGCTGCAGTGTTTTCTCATATCCACTCCTAGGTATTTAGTCAGAGCTTTTAACCCTTCGTGTACGAAGGGTGTTCCGTTGTCACTGGACACTCGTTGCGGCAACCCCCACCGGGGAATAATTTCTCTCAGTAGCGCTTTTGCTACTGCATCACTATCTTGTTTTCTCGTTGGGAAGGCCTCCACCCACTTACTAAACATGCACACACACACAAGCATATATCTCTTCCCTTCTGCTGATGTTAGTTCTACAAAATCTCTTTGCCAATGTTGAAATGGTTCACTAGGCGGCGGATGTCCGACGGGTGCATGTTTGGTATGATTGTCTCCATGCGTTGTTTTTTGTGCACATACCAGGCATCGGGAACAAAAATTTTGGGTATGTGTGTTTATTCCCGGTGCATACCAATATCTCATTATACTCTCCACTATCCCCCCCATTGCTCATGTGACTCCTCCCATGAGCAATCTCAATTAGTCCTTTCATATAAGATGTGGGGAGACATGGTTTGTTCATGTCTGGGTGTACCCATATCCTGCCTATTTGTTTACACCCCCCTTTTTTCCATTTCGCATAGTCCTGTGGAGTGGCTTGTTTTTGGATATCTTTGATAGTTATTCTGGTTTCAGTATCTGCTTGTGCCATTTGTGAATTGAGCGGCTGTAACGCTGTGAGTTGAGCTACTTTATCCGCATAAGCATTTCCTTTTGACACGGCGTCATTCTGCCTTTGTGTGTGCAACACACTTTATAATTGCTACTTCCTTTGGCAGTTGGATTGCTTCCAATAGTTCTGCTACCAGGCGGTGATTTTTAAAGTTGCGATGTTTCCAAATGGCCCCAAAGTCATGTGCCACTCCCCAAGCATATCAGGAATCAGTCCAAACATTCACAGTCTTATCCTGTGCTAGCTTACATGCCTGTATGAGTGCGGCATGTAACACAAACAACTCCAGGTCCGCATTAAGTATCGGTTCCTCCTTTAAATCTATTCTAGGAGATGTTGCAATTTCTAACACTTGTTGGCAGTCATGGGGCACCCCCTCCTCCTCTGTAGGCAATAGAGTGGAGGGGTTCAAGGTTGTGCATCGTTTCACAGAAACGTTTGGCATGTCCAGTAAAGCAGTGTGGTACCTGAACCATCACTGAGTGGATAAATGTGCCACCTTTTGGTCCTGCAATATTCTCGATACCGCATGGGGAACGTGTAGGGTCAGATTAGCATACCCTACTATATCTCTGGATGCTACTAGGGCCTTTTCTGCTGCGGCTACTGCTCTTATTTACAATGGCAGGCCTGCTGCAACTGCATCCAGCTTACCTGAGAAATAGGCTACTGGCCTCTGTTTGTCCCCGTGTTTTTGCGTTAAAACGCTCGTCATGTATTGTCCTTTCACATCCACTGTCTGTTCGAATGATTTACTGGGATCTGGAATGCCTAAGGCGGGCATGACCTGTAGTAATTGCTTCAATGCTGTAAAGGCCGCTTCAGCTTATGGCGTCCACTCTAACTGAGAGGAATTCGAACCCTTGGTTGGTATTATATTTCTGAGTGGCCCCTCATGCTCTGCATAAGATGGTATGAACGTTCTACAATAGGAGCACATGCCTAAAAAGGACAGCAGCTGTTTTTTCGTCGTAGGCTTCGGTATAGTCAAAATAGCATTCACCCGGTCTTTAGTCAGCATGCGCGTATGTTCGGTAATGTCATGTCCTAAAAAGTGCACTTGCTGCTTGCAAAACTGTAATTTAGATTTGGATGCCTTGTGGCCTTCCCCTGCTAAATGATGTAGCAGTGCCACCGTGGCTTGTTTACACACTTCTCGTGTTTTTCCACAAATTAAAAGATCATCAACATATTGCAGCAGAGCTGTTGCTTCAGG